>NW_025728158.1:331507-663015 GCF_021461385.2 Schistocerca piceifrons
CACAGAAATTGCGTCGCTATGAAATACTATGTGCTTAATGAGTTCTCCTCCTAAATCGAGTCAAGTTTCAATGGAAACGACAGGATTTAGTTTTGGGATACGAGTATCTCCTTTCCGATGCACTGTTCCCACTTTACTACATCCCTCGCCCCCTCACATGAATAATTAACACAGAAATTGCGTCGCTATGAAATACTATGTGCTCAATGACTTCTCCCCCTAAATCGAGTCACGTTTCAATGGAAACGACAGCATTTAGTTTTGGGATACGAGTAACTCCTTTCCAATGCACTGTTCCCACTTTACTACATCCCTCGCTCCCTCACATGAATAATTAACACAGAAATTGCGTCGCTATGAAATACTATGTGCTCAATGACTTCTCCTCCTAAATCGAGACACGTTTCAATTGAAACGACAGGATTTAGTTTTGGGATTCGAGTATCTCCTTTCCGATGCACCATTCATTCTTTACCTCAACGCTCGCTCCCTCACATTGACGAATTAACACAGAAATTGCGTCGCTATGATATACTATGTGCTCAATGACTTCTCCTCCTAAATCGAGTCACGTTTCAATGGAAACGACAGGATTTAGTTTTGGGATACGTGTATCTCCTTTCCGATGCACTGTTCCCACTTTACTACATCCCTCGCTCCCTCACATGAATAATTAACACAGAAATTGCGTCGCTATGACATACTATGTGCTCAATGACTTCTCCTCCTAAATCGAGTCACGTTTCAATGGAAACGACAGGATTTAGTTTTGGGATACGAGTAACTCCTTTCCGATGCACTATTCATTCTTTACCTCAACGCTCGCTCCCTCACATTGACGAATTAACACAGAAATTGCGTCGCTATGAAATATTATGGGTTCTATGACTTCTCCTTCTAAATCGTGTAACGTTTCTACGGAAAGGACCGGATTGAGTTTTGGGACACGAGTATCTCCTTTCCGATGCAGTGTTCCCACTTTACTACATCCCTCGCTCCCTCACATGAATAATTAACACGGAAATTGCGTCGCTATGAAATACAATGTGCTCAATGACTTCTCCTCCTAAATCTTGTTACGTTTCAATGGAAACGACAGGATTTAGTTTTGGGATACGAGGATCTCCTTTCCGATGCACTGTTCCCACTTTACTACATCCCTCGCTCCCTCACATGAATAATTAACACAGAAATTGCGTCGCTATGAAATACTATGTGCTCAATGACTTCTCCTCCTAAATCGAGTCACGTTTCAATTGAAACGACAGGATTTAGTTTTGGGATACGAGTATCTCCTTTCCGATGCCCCATTCATTCTTTACCTCAACGCTCGCTCCCTCACATTGACGAATTAACACAGAAATTGCGTCGCTATGAAATACTATGTGCTCAATGACGTCTCCTCCTAAATCGAGTCACGTTTCAATGGAAACGACAGGATTTAGTTTTGGGATACGTGTATCTCTTTTCCGATGCACTGTTCCCACTTAACTACATCCCTCGCTCCCTCACATGAATAATTAACACAGAAATTGCGTCGCTATGAAATACTATGTGCTCAATGACTTCTCCTCCTAAATCGAGTCACGTTTCAATGGAAACGACAGGATTTAGTTTTGGGATACGAGTATCTCCTTTCCGATGCACTATTCATTCTTTACCTCAACGCTCGCTCCCTCACATTGACGAATTAACACAGAAATTGCGTCGCTATGAAATACTATGGGTTCTATGCCTTCTCCTTCTAAATTGTGTAACGTTTCTATGGAAACGACAGGATTGAGTTTTGGGACACGAGTATCTCCTTTCCGATGCACTGTCCCCACTTTACTACATCACTCGCTCCCTTACATGAATAATTAACACAGAAATTGCGTCGCTATGAAATACTATGTGCTCAATGAGTTCTCCTCCTAAATCGAGTCAAGTTTCAATGGAAACGACAGGATTTAGTTTTGGGATACGAGTATCTCCTTTCCGATGCAGTGTTCCCACTTTATTACATCCCTCGCTCCCTCACATGAATAATTAACACAGAAATTGCGTCGCTATGAAATACTATGTGCTCAATGACTTCTCCTCCTACATCGAGTCACGTTTCAATGGAAACGACAGGATTTAGTTTTGGGATACGAGTAACTCCTTTCGAAAGCACTGTTCGCACTTTACTACATCCCTCGCTCCCTCACATGAATAATTAACACAGAAATTGCGTCGCTATGAAATACTATGTGCCCAATGACTTCTCCTCCTAAATCGAGTCACGTTTCAATTGAAACGACAGGATTTAGTTTTGGGATACGAGTATCTCCTTTCCGATGCACCATTCATTCTTTACCTCAACGCTCGCTCCCTCACATTGACGAATTAACACAGAAATTGCGTCGCTATGAAATACCATGTGCTCAATGACTTCTCCTCCAAAATCGAGTCACGTTTCAATGGAAACGACAGGATTTAGTTTTGGCATACGTGTATCTCCTTTCCGATGCACTGTTCCCACTTTACTACATCCCTCGCTCCCTCACATGAATAATTAACACAGAATTTGCGTCGCTATGACATACTATGTGCTCAATGACTTCTCCTCCTAAATCGAGTCACGTTTCAATGGAAACGACAGGATTTAGTTTTGGGATACGAGTAACTCCTTTCCGATGCACTATTCATTCTTTACCTCAACGCTCGCTCCCTCACATTGACGAATTAACACAGAAATTGCGTCGCTATAAATATTATGGGTTCTATGACTTCTCCTTCTAAATCGTGTAACGTTTCTATGGAAAGGACCGGATTGAGTTTTGGGACACGAGTATCTCCTTTCCGATGCAGTGTTCCCACTTTACTACATCCCTCGCTCCCTCACATGAATAATTAACACAGAAATTGCGTCGCTATGAAATACTATGTGCTCAATGACTTCTCCTCCTAAATCGAGACACGTTTCAATATTAACGACAGGATTTAGTTTTGGGATACGAGTAACTCCTTTCCGATGCACTATTCACTCTTTACCTCAACGCTCGCTCCCTCACATTGACGAATTAACACAGAAATTGCGTCGCTATAAATATTATGGGTTCTATGACTTCTCCTTCTAAATCGTGTAACGTTTCTACGGAAAGGACCGGATTGAGTTTTGGGACACGAGTATCTCCTTTCCGATGCAGTGTTCCCACTTTACTACATTCCTCGCTCTCTCACATGAATAATTAACACAGAAATTGCGTCGCTATGAAATACAATGTGCTCAATGACTTCTACTCCTAAATCGAGTCACGTTTCAATGGAAACGGCAGGATTTAGTTTTGGGATACGAGTATCTCCTTTCCGATGCACTCTTCCCTCTTTACTACATCCCTCGCTCCCTCACATGAATAATTAACACAGAAATTGCGTCGCTATGAAATACTATGTGCTCAATGACTTCTGCTCCTAAATCGAGTCACGTTTCAATGGAAACGACAGTATTTAGTTTTGGGATACGAGTATCTCCCTTCCGATGCACTATTCATTCTTTACCTCAACGCTCGCTCCGTCACATTCACGAATTAACACACAAATGGCGTCGCTATGAAATTCTATGGGTTCTATGACTTCTCCTTCTAAATCGTGTAACGTTTCTATGGAAACGACAGGATTGAGTTTTGGGACACGAGTATCTCCATTCCGATGCACTGTTCCCACTTTACTACAACCCTCGCTCCTTCACATGAATAATTAACACAGAAATTGCGTCGCTATGAAATACTATGTGCTCAATGACTTCTCCTCCTAAATCGAGTCACGTTTCAATGGCAACGACACGATTTAGTTTTGGGATACGAGTAACTCCTTTCCGATGCACTATTCGTTCTTTACCTCAACGCTCGCTCCCTTACATTGACGAATTAACACAGATATTGCGTCGCTATGAAATACTATGTGCTCAATGACTTCTCCTCCTAAATCGAGTCACGTTTCAATGGAAACGACAGGATTTAGTTTTGGGATACGAGTATCTCCTTTCCGATGCACTGTTCCCACTTTACTACATCCCTCGCTCACTCACATGAATAATTAACACAGAAATTGCGTCGCTATGAAATACTATGTGCTCAATGACTTCTCCTCCTAAATCGAGTCACGTTTCAATGGAAATGACAGGATTTAGTTTTGGGATACAAATATCTCCTTTCCGATGCCTGTTCCCACTTTACTACAACCCTCGCTGCCTCACATGAATAATTAACACAGAAATTGCGTCGCTATGAAATACTATGTGCTCAATGACTTCTCCTCCTACATCGAGTCACGTTTCAATGGAAACGATAGGATTTAGTTTTGGGATACGAGTATCTCCTTTCCAATGCACGATTCATTCTTTACCTCAACGCTCGCTCCCTCACATTGACAAATTAACACAGAAATTGCGTCGCTATGAAATACTATGTGCTCAATGACCTCTCCTCCTAAATCGAGTCACGTTTCAATGGAAACGACAGGATTTAGTTTTGGGACACGAGTATCTCCTTTCCGATGCACTGTTCATTCTTTACCTCAACGCTCGCTCCCTCACATTGACGAATTAACACAGAAATGGCGTCGCTATGAAATACTATGGGTTCTATGACTTCTCCTTCTAAATCGTGTAACGTTTCTATGGAAACGGCAGGATTGAGTTTTGGGACACGAGTATCTCCTTTCCGATGCACTGTTCACACTTTACTACATCCTTCTCTCCCTCACATGAATAATTAACACTGAAATTGCGTCGCTATGAAATACTATATGCTCAATGAGTTCTCCTCCTAAATCGAGTCAAGTTTCAATGGAAACGACAGGATTTAGTTTTGGGATACGAGTATCTCCTTTCCGATGCACTGTTCCCACTTTACTACATCCCTCGCTCCCTCACATGAATAATTACCACAGAAATTGCGTCGCTATGAAATACTATGTGCTCAATGACTTCTCCTCCTAAATCGAGTCACGTTTCAATGGAAACGACAGTATTTAGTTTTATGATACGAGTAACTCCTTTCCGATGCACTGTTCCCACTTTACCACATCCCTCGCTCCCTCACATGAATAATTAACATAGAAATGGCGTCGCTATGAAATACTATGTGCTCAATGACTTCTCCTCCTAAATCGAGTCACATTTCAATTGAAACGACAGGATTTAGTTTTGGGATACGAGTATCTCCTTTCCGATGTACCATTCATTCTTTACCTCAACGCTCGCTCCCTCACATTGACGAATTAACACAGAAATTGCGTCGCTATGAAATACTATGTGCTCAATGACTTCTCCTCCTAAATCGAGTCACGTTTCAATGGAAACGACAGGATTTAGTTTTGGGATATGTGTATCTCCTTTCCGATGCACTGTTCCCACTTTACTACATCCCTCGCTCCCTCACATGAATAATTAACACAGAAATTGCGTCGCTATGAAATACTATGTGCTCAATGACTTCTCCTCCTAAATCGAGTCACGTTTCAATGGAAACGACAGTATTTAGTTTTGGGATACGAGTAACTCCTTTCCGTTGCACTATTCATTCTATACCTCAACGCTCGCTCCCTAACATTGACGAATTAACACAGAAATTGCGTCGCTATGAAATACTATGGGTTCAATGACTTCTCCTTCTAAATCGTGTAACGTTTCTATGGAAACGATCGGATTGAGTTTTGGGACACGAGTATCTCCTTTCCGATGCACTATTCACTCTTTACCTCAACGCTCGCTCCCTCACATTGACGAATTAACTGAGAAATTGCGTCGCTATGAAATACTATGGGTTCTATGACTTCTCTTTCTAAATCGTGTAATGTTTCTATGGAAACGACGGGATTGAGATTTGGGACACGAGTATCTCCTTTCCGATGCACTGTTCCCACTTTACTACATCCCTCGCTCCCTCACATGAATAATTAACACAGAAATTGCGTCGCTATGAAATACTATGTGCTCAATGACTTCTCCTCCTAAATCGAGTCACGTTTCAATGGAAACGACAGGATTTAGTTTTGGGATACGAATTTCTCCTTTCCGATGCACTGTTCCCACTTTACTACAACCCTCGCTGCCTCACATGAATTATTAACACAGAAATTGCGTCGCTATGAAATACTATGTGCTCAATGACTTCTCCTCCTACATCGAGTCACGTTTCAATGGAAACGATAGGATTTAGTTTTGGGATACGAGTATCTCCTTTCCAATGCACGATTCATTCTTTTCCTCAACGCTCGCTCCCTCACGTTGACAAATTAACACAGAAATTGCGTCGCTATGAAATACTATGTGCTCAATGACCTCTCCTCCTAAATCGAGTCACGTTTCAATGGAAACGACAGGATTTAGTTTTGGGACACGAGTATCTCCTTTCCGATGCACTGTTCATTCTTTACCTCAACGCTCACTCCCTCACATTGACGAATTAACACAGAAATTGCGTCGCTATGAAATTCTATGGGTTCTATGACTTCTCCTTCTAAATCGTGTAACGTTTCTATGGAAACGACAGGATTTAGTTTTGGGATACGAGTAACTCCTTTCCGATGCACTATTCATTCTTTACCTCAACGCTCGCTCCCTCTCATTGACGAATTAACAACGAAATTGCGTCGCTAAGAAATACTATGGGTTCTATGACTTCTCCTTCTAAATCGTGTAACGTTTCTATGGAAACGACAGGACTGAGTTTTGGGACACGTGTATCTCCTTTCCGATGCACTGTTCCCATTTTACTACATCCCTCGCTCCCACACATGAATAATTAACACAGAAATTGCGTCGCTATGAAATACTATGTGCTCAATGACTTCTCCTCCTAAATCGAGTCACGTTTCAATGGAAACGACAGGATTTAGTTTTGGGATATGAGTATCTCCTTTCCGAAGCACTATTCATTCTTTACCTCAACGCTCGCTCCCTCACATTGACGAATTAACACAGAAATTGCGTCGCTATGTAATACTATGTGCTCAATGACTTCTCCTCCTAAATCGAGTCACGTTTCAATGGAAACGACAGGATTTAGTTTTGGGATGCGAGTATCTCCTTTCCGATGCACTATTCATTCTTTACCTCAACGCTCGCTCCCTCACATTGACGAATTAACACAGAAATTGCGTCGCTATGAAATACTATGGGTTCTATGACTTCTCCTTCTAAATCGTGTAACGTTTCTATGAAAACGGCAGGATTGAGTTTTGGGACACGAGTATCTCCTTTCCGATGCACTGTTCCCACTTTACTACATCCTTCGCTCCCTCACATGAATAATTAACACTGAAATTGCGTCTCTATGAAATACTATGTGCTCAATGAGTTCTCCTCCTAAATCGAGTCAAGTTTCAATGGAAACGACAGGATTTAGTTTTGGGATACGAGTATCTCCTTTCCGATGCACTGTTCCCACTTTACTACATCCCTCGCTCCCTGACATGAATAATTAACACAGAAATTGCGTCGCTATGAAATACTATGTGCTCAATGACTTCTCCTCCTAAATCGAGTCACGTTTCAATGGAAACGACAGTATTTAGTTTTATGATACGAGTAACTCCTTTCCGATGCACTGTTCCCACTTTACTACATCCCTCGCTCCCTCACATGAATAATTAACACAGAAATTGCGTCGCTATGAAATACTATGTGCTCAATGACTTCTCCTCCTAAATCGAGTCCCGTTTCAATTGAAACGACAGGATTTAGTTTTGGGATACGAGTATCTCCTTTCCGATGCACCATTCATTCTTTACCTGAATGCTCGCTCCCTCACATTGACGAATTAACACAGAAATTGCGTCGCTATGAATTACTATGTGCTCAATGACTTCTCCTCCTAAATCGAGTCACGTTTCAATGGAAACGACAGGATTTAGTTTTGGGATACGAGTATCTCCTTTCCGATGCACCATTCATTCTTTACCTCAACGCTCGCTCCCTCACATTGACGAATTAACACAGAAATTGCGTCGCTATGAAATACTATGTGCTCAATGACTTCTCCTCCTAAATCGAGTCACGTTTCAATGGAAACGACAGGATTTAGTTTTGGGATACGAGTATCTCCTTTCCGATGCACTGTTCCCACTTTACTACATCCCTCGCTCCCTGACATGAATAATTAACACAGAAATTGCGTCGCTATGAAATACTATGTGCTCAATGACTTCTCCTCCTAAATCGAGTCACGTTTCAATGGAAACGACAGTATTTAGTTTTATGATACGAGTAACTCCTTTCCGATGCACTGTTCCCACTTTACCACATCCCTCGCTCCCTCACATGAATAATTAACACAGAAATGGCGTCGCTATGAAATACTATGTGCTCAATGACTTCTCCTCCTAAATCGAGTCACATTTCAATTGAAACGACAGGATTTAGTTTTGGGATACGAGTATCTCCTTTCCGATGCACCATTCATTCTTTACCTCAACGCTCGCTCCCTCACATTGACGAATTAACACAGAAATTGCGTCGCTATGAAATACTATGTGCTCAATGACTTCTCCTCCTAAATCGAGTCACGTTTCAATGGAAACGACAGGATTTAGTTTTGGGATATGTGTATCTCCTTTCCGATGCACTGTTCCCACTTTACTACATCCCTCGCTCCCTCACATGAATAATTAACACAGAAATTGCGTCGCTATGAAATACTATGTGCTCAATGACTTCTCCTCCTAAATCGAGTCACGTTTCAATGGAAACGACAGTATTTAGTTTTGGGATACGAGTAACTCCTTTCCGTTGCACTATTCATTCTATACCTCAACGCTCGCTACCTAACATTGACGAATTAACACAGAAATTGCGTCGCTATGAAATACTATGGGTTCAATGACTTCTCCTTCTAAATCGTGTAACGTTTCTATGGAAACGACAGGATTGAGTTTTGGGACACGAGTATCTCCTTTCCGATGCAGTGTTCCCACTTTACTACATCCCTCGCTCCCTCACATGAATAATTAACACAGAAATTGCGTCGCTATGAAATACTATGTGCTCAATGACTTCTCCTCCTAAATCGAGACACGTTTCAAAGGAAACAACAGGATTTAGTTTTGGGATACGAGTAACTCCTTTCCGATGCACTATTCATTCTTTACCTCAACGCTCGCTCCCTCACATTTTCGAATTAACACAGAAATTGCGTCGCTATGGAATACTATGGGTTCTATGACTTCTCCTTCTAAATCGTGTAACGTTTCTATGGAAACGACAGGATTGAGTTTTGGGACACGAGGATCTACTTTTCGATGCACTGTTCCCACTTTACTACATCCCTCGCTCTCTCACATGAATAATTAACACAGAAATTGCGTCGCTATGAAATACAATGTGCTCAATGACTTCTCCTCCTAAATCGATTTACGTTTCAATGGAAACGGCAGGATTTAGTTTTGGGATACGAGTATCTCCTTTCCGATGCACTGTTCCCTCTTTACTACATCCCTCGCTCCCTCACATGAATAATTAACACAGAAATTGCGTCGCTATGAAATACTATGTGCTCAATGACTTCTCCTCCTAAATCGAGACACGTTTCAATGGAAACGACAGGATTTAGTTTTGGGATACGAGTATCTCCTTTCCGATGCACTATTCACTCTTTACCTCAACGCTCGCTCCCTCACATTGACGAATTAACTGAGAAATTGCGTCGCTATGAAATACTATGGGTTCTATGACTTCTCTTTCTAAATCGTGTAATGTTTCTATGGAAACGACGGGATTGAGATTTGGGACACGAGTATCTCCTTTCCGATGCACTGTTCCCACTTTACTACATCCCTCGCTCCCTCACATGAATAATTAACACAGAAATTGCGTCGCTATGAAATACTATGTGCTCAATGACTTCTCCTCCTAAATCGAGTCACGTTTCAATGGAAACGACAGGATTTAGTTTTGGGATACGAATTTCTCCTTTCCGATGCACTGTTCCCACTTTACTACAACCCTCGCTGCCTCACATGAATTATTAACACAGAAATTGCGTCGCTATGAAATACTATGTGCTCAATGACTTCTCCTCCTACATCGAGTCACGTTTCAATGGAAACGATAGGATTTAGTTTTGGGATACGAGTATCTCCTTTCCAATGCACGATTCATTCTTTTCCTCAACGCTCGCTCCCTCACGTTGACAAATTAACACAGAAATTGCGTCGCTATGAAATACTATGTGCTCAATGACCTCTCCTCCTAAATCGAGTCACGTTTCAATGGAAACGACAGGATTTAGTTTTGGGACACGAGTATCTCCTTTCCGATGCACTGTTCATTCTTTACCTCAACGCTCACTCCCTCACATTGACGAATTAACACAGAAATTGCGTCGCTATGAAATTCTATGGGTTCTATGACTTCTCCTTCTAAATCGTGTAACGTTTCTATGGAAACGACAGGATTTAGTTTTGGGATACGAGTAACTCCTTTCCGATGCACTATTCATTCTTTACCTCAACGCTCGCTCCCTCTCATTGACGAATTAACAACGAAATTGCGTCGCTAAGAAATACTATGGGTTCTATGATCTCTCCTTCTAAATCGTGTAACGTTTCTATGGAAACGACAGGATTTAGTTTTGGGATACGAGTATCTCCTTTCCGATGCACTGTTCCCACTTTACTACATCCCTCGCTCCCTGACATGAATAATTAACACAGAAATTGCGTCGCTATGAAATACTATGTGCTCAATGACTTCTCCTCCTAAATCGAGTCACGTTTCAATGGGAACGACAGGATTTAGTTTTGGGATACGAGTAACTCCTTTCCGATGCATTATTCATTCTTTACGTCTACGCTCGCTCCCTCACATTGACGAATTAACGCAGATATTGCGTCGCTATGAAATACTATGTGCTCACTGACTTCTCCTCCTAAATCGAGTCACGTTTCAATGGAAACCACAGGATTTAGTTTTGGGACACGAGTATCTCCTTTCCGATGCACTGTTCCCACTTTACTACATCCCTCGCTCCCTCATATGAATAACTAACACATAAACTGCGTCGCTATGAAATACTATGTGCTCAATGACTTCTCCTCCTAAATCGAGTAACGTTTCAATGGAATGACAGTATTTAGTTTTGGGATACGAGTATCTCCTTTCTGATGCACTATTCATTCTTTACCTCAACGCTCGCTCCCTCACATTGACGAATTAACACAGAAATTGCGTCGCTATGAACTACTATGGGTTCTATGACTTCTCCTTCTAAATCGTGTAACGTTTCTATGGAAACGACAGGACTGAGTTTTGGGACACGAATATCTCCTTTCCGATGCACTGTTCCCACTTTACTACATCCCTCGCTCCCTCACATGAATAATTAACACAGAAATTGCGTTGCTATGAAATACTATGTGCTCAATGACTTCTCCTCCTAAATCGAGTCACGTTTCAATGGAAACGACAGGATTTAGTTTTGTGATATGAGTATCTCCTTTCCGAAGCACTATTCATTCTTTACCTCAACGCTCGCTCCCTCACATTGACGAATTAACACAGAAATTGCGTCGCTATGTAATACTATGTGCTCAATGACTTCTCCTCCTAAATCGAGTCAAGATTCAATGGAAACGACAGGATTTAGCTTTGGGATACGAGTATCTCCTTTCCGATGCACTGTTCCCACTTTACTACATCCCTCGCTCCCTCACATGAATAATTAACACAGAAATTGCGTCGCTATGAAATAATATGTGCTCA
This sequence comes from Schistocerca piceifrons, assembly GCF_021461385.2. Taxonomy (NCBI): domain Eukaryota; kingdom Metazoa; phylum Arthropoda; class Insecta; order Orthoptera; family Acrididae; genus Schistocerca; species Schistocerca piceifrons. The sequence continues at coordinate 343,233 of NW_025728158.1, forward strand.
ATGACTTCTCCTCCTAAATCGAGTCACGTTTCAATGGAAACGACAGGATTTAGTTTTGGGATACGTGTAACTCCTTTCCAATGCACTGTTCCCACTATACTACATCCCTCGCTCCCTCACATGAATAATTAACACAGAAATTGCGTCGCTATGAAATACTATGTGCTCAATGACTTCTCCTCCTAAATCGAGTCACTTTTCAATTGAAACGACAGGATTTAGTTTTGGGATACGAGTATCTCCTTTCCGATGCACCATTCATTCTTTACCTGAACGCACGCTCCCTCACATTGACGAATTAACACGGAAATTGCGTCGCTATGAAATACTATGTGCTCAATGACTTCTCCTCCTAAATCGAGTCGCGTTTCAATGGAAACGACAGGATTTGGTTTTGGGATACGAGTATCTCCTTTCCGATGCACTGTTCCCACTTTACTACATCCCTCGCTCTCTCACATGAATAATTAACACAGAAACTGCGTCGCTATGAAATACTATGGGCTCAATGACTTCTCCTCCTAAATCGAGTCACGTTTCAATGGAAACGACAGGATTTAGTTTTGGGATACAAGTAACTCCTTTCCGATGCACTATTCATTCTTTACCTCAACGCTCGCTCCTTCACATTGACGAATTAACACAGAAATTGCGTCGCCATGAAATACTATGGATTCTATGACTTCTCCTTCTTAATCGTGTAACGTTTCTACGGAAACGACAGGATTGAGTTTTGGGACACGAGTATCTCCTTTCTGATGCAGTGTTCCCACTTTACTACATCCCTCGCTCCCTCACATGAATAATTAACACAGAAATTGCGTCGCTATGAAATACTATGTGCTCAATGACTTCTCCTCCTAAATCGAGACACATTTCAATGGAAACGGCAGGATTTAGTTTTGGGATACGAGTAACTCCTTTCCGATGCACTATTCATTCTTTACCACAACGCTCGCTCCCTCACATTGACGAATTAACACAGAAATTGCGTCGCTATGAAATACTATGGGTTCTATGACTTCTCCTTCTAAATCGTGTAACGTTTCTATGGAAACGACAGGATTGAGTTTTGGGACACGAGGATCTCCATTTCGATGCACTGTTCCCACTTTACTACATCCCTCGCTCCCTCACATGAATAATTAACACAGAAATTGCGTCGCTATGAAATACAATGTGCTCAATGACTTCTCCTCCTAAATCGAGTCACGTTTCAATGGAAACGACAGGATTTAGTTTTGGGATACGAGTATCTCCTTTCCGATGCACTGTTCCCACTTTACTACATCCCTCGCTCTCTCACATGAATAATTAACACAGAAACTGCGTCGCTATGAAATACTATGGGCTCAATGACTTCTCCTCCTAAATCGAGACACGTTTCAATGGAAACGACAGTATTTAGTTTTGGGATACGAGTATCTCCTTTCCGATGCACTATTCATTCTTTTCCTCAACGCTCGCTCCCTCACATTGACGAATTAACACAGAAATTGCGTCGCTATGAAATACTATGGGTTCTATGACTTCTCCTTCTAAATCGTGTAACGTTTCTATGGAAACGACAGGATTGAGTTTTGGGACACGAGTATCTCCTTTCCGATGCACTGTTGACACTTTACTACATCCCTCGCTCCCTCTCATGAATAATTAACACAGAAATTGCGTCGCTATGAAATACTATGTGCTCAATGACTTCTCCTCCTAAATCGAGTCACGTTTCAATGGAAACGACAGGATTTAGTTTTGGGATATGAGTAACTCCTTTCCGATGCACTATTCATTCTTTACCTTAACGCTCGCTCCCTCACATTGACGAATTAACACAGAAATTGCGTCGCTATGAAATACTATGGGTTCTTTGACTTCTCCTTCTAAATCGTGTAACGTTTCTGTGGAAACGACAGGATTTAGTTTTGGGACACGAGGATCTCCATTCCGATACACTCTTCCCACTTTACTACATCCCTCGCTCCCTCACATGAATTATTAACACTGAAATTGCGTCGCTATGAAATACAATGTGCTCAATGACTTCTCCTCCTAAATCGAGTTACGTTTCAATGGAAACGACAGGATTTAGTTTTGGGATACGAGGATCTCCTTTCCGATGCACTGTTCCCACTTTACTACATCCCTCGCTCCCTCACATGAATAATTAACACAGAAATTGCGTCGCTATGAAATACTATGTGCTCAATGACTTCTCCTCCTAAATCGAGTCACGTTTCAATGGAAACGACAGGATTTAGTCTTGGGATACGAGTATCTCCTTTCCGATGCACTATTCATTCTTTACCTCAACGCTCGCTCCCTCACATTGACGAATTAACACAGAAATTGCGTCGCTATGTAATACTATGTGCTCAATGACTTCTCCTCCTAAATCGAGTCACGTTTCAATGGAATCGACAGGATTTAGATTTGGGACACGAGTATCTCCTTTCCGATGCACTGTTCCCACTTTACTACATCCCTCGCTCCCTCACATGAATAATTAACGCAGAAATTGCGTCGCTATGAAATACTATGTGCTCAATGACTTCTCCTCCTAAATCGAGTCAAGATTCAATGGAAACGACAGGATTTAGTTTTGGGATACGAGTATCTCCTTTCCGATGCACTGTTCCCACTTTACTACATCCCTCGCTCCCTCACATGAATAATTAACACAGAAATTGCGTCGCTATGAAATACTATGTGCTCAATGACTTCTCCTCCTAAATCGAGTCACGTCTCAATGGAAACGACAGGATTTAGTTTTGGGATACGAGTATCTCCTTTCGGATGCACCGTTCATTCTTTACGTGAACGCTCGCTCCCTCACATTGACGAATTAACACGGAAATTGCGTCGCTATGAAATACTATGTGCTCAATGACTTCTCCTCCTAAATCGAGTCACGTTTCAATGGAAACGACAGGATTTAGTTTTGGGATACGAGTATCTCCTTTCCGATGCACTGTTCCCACTTTACTACATCCCTCGCTCCCTCACATGAATAATTAACACAGAAATTGCGTCGCTATGAAATACTATGTGCTCAATGACTTCTCCTCCTACATCGAGTCACGTTTCAATGGAAACGACAGGATTTAGTTTTGGGATACGAGTTACTCCTTTCCGATGCACTATTCATTCTTTACCTCAACGCTCGCTCCCTCACATTGACGAATTAACACAGAAATTGCGTCGCCATGAAATACTATGGATTCTATGACTTCTCCTTCTAAATCGTGTAACGTTTCTACAGAAACGACAGGATTGAGTTTTGGGACACGAGTATCTCCTTTCTGATGCAGTGTTCCCACTTTACTACAACCCTCGCTCCCTCACATGAATAATTAACAGAGAAATTGCGTCGCTATGAAATACTATGTGCTCAATGACTTCTCCTCCTAAATCGAGACCCGTTTCAATGGAAACGACAGGATTTAGTTTTGGGATACGAGTAACTCCTTTCCGATGCACTATTCATTCTTTACCACAACGCTCGCTCCCTCACATTGACGAATTAACACAGAAATTGCGTCGCTATGAAATACTATGGGTTCTATGACTTCTCCTTCTAAATCGTGTAACGTTTCTATGGAAACGACAGGATTGAGTTTTGGGACACGAGGACCTCCATTTCGATGCACTGTTCCCACTTTACTACATCCCTCGCTCCCTCACATGAATAATTAACACAGAAATTGCGTCGCTATGAAATACAATGTGCTCAATGACTTCTCCTCCTAAATCGAGTCACGTTTCAATGGAAACGACAGGATTTAGTTTTGGGATACGAGTATCTCCTTTCCGATGCACTGTTCCCACTTTACTACATCCCTCGCTCTCTCACATGAATAATTAACACAGAAATTGCGTCGCTATGAAATACTATGTGCTCAATGACTTCTCCTCCTAAATCGAGTCACGTTTCAATTGAAACGACAGGATTTAGTTTTGGGATACGAGTATCTCCTTTCCGATGCACCATTCATTCTTTACCTGAACGCTCGCTCCCTCACATTGACGAATTAACACAGAAATTGCGTCGCTATGAAATACTATGTGCTCAATGACTTCTCCTCCTAAATCGAGTCACGTTTCAATGGAAACGACAGGATTTAGTTTTGGGATATGTGCATCTCCTTTCCGATGCACTGTTCCCACTTTACTACATCCCTCGCTCCCTCACATGAATAATTAACACAGAAATTGCGTCGCTATGAAATACTATGTGCTCAATGACTTCTCCTCCTAAATCGAGTCACGTTTCAATGGAACCGACAGGATTTAGTTTTGGGATACGAGTAACTCCTTTCCGTTGCACTATTCATTCTATACCTCAACGCTCGCTCCCTCACATTGACGAATTAACACAGAAATTGCGTCGCTATGAAATACTATGGGTTCAATGACTTCTCCTTCTAAATCGTGTAACGTTTCTACGGAAACGACAGGATTGAGTTTTGGGACACGAGTATCTCCTTTCCGATGCAGTGTTCCCACTTTACTACATCCCTCGCTCCCTCACATATATAATTAACACAGAAATTGCGTCGCTATGAAATACTATGTGCTCAATGACTTCTCCTCCTAAATCGAGTCACGTTTCAATGGAAACGACAGTATTTAGTTTTATGATACGAGTAACTCCTTTCCGATGCACTGTTCCCACTTTACTACATCCCTCGCTCCCTCACATGAATAATTAACACAGAAATTGCGTCGCTATGAAATACTATGTGCTCAATGACTTCTCCTCCTAAATCGAGTCACGTTTCAATTGAAACGACAGGATTTAGTTTTGGGATACGAGTATCTCCTTTCCGATGCACCATTCATTCTTTACCTGAACGCTCGCTCCCTCACATTGACGAATTAACACAGAAATTGCGTCACTATGAATTACTATGTGCTCAATGACTTCTCCTCCTAAATCGAGTCACGTTTCAATGGAAACAACAGGATTTAGTTTTGGGATATGTGTATCTCCTTTCCGATGCACTGTTCCCACTTTACTACATCCCTCGCTCCCTCACATAATTAATTAACACAGAAATTGCGTCGCTATGAAATACTATGTGCTCAATGACTTCTCCTCCTAAATCGAGTCACGTTCCAATGGAAACGACAGGATTTAGTTTTGGGATACGAGTAACTCCTTTCCGTTGCACTATTCATTCTATACCTCAACGCTCGCTCCCTCACATTGACGAATTAACACAGAAATTGCGTCGCTATGAAATACTATGGGTTCTATGACTTCTCCTTCTAAATCGTGTAACGTCTCTATGGAAACGACAGGATTGAGTTTTGGGACACGAGTAACTCCTTTCCGATGCACTGTTCCACTTTACTACATCCCTCGCTCCCTCACATGAATAATTAACACAGTAATTGCGTCGCTATGAAATACTATGTGCTCTATGACTTCTCCTCCTAAATTGAGTCACGTTTCAATGGAAACGACAGGAGTTAGTTTTGGGATACGAGTAACTCCTTTCCGATGCATTATTCATTCTTTACGTCTACGCTCGCTCCCTCACATTGACGAATTAACGCAGAAATTGCGTCGCTATGAAATACTATGTGCTCACTGACTTCTCCTCCTAAATCGAGTCACGTTTCAATGGAAACGACAGGATTTAGTTTTGGGATACGAGTATCTCCTTTCCGATGCACTGTTCCCACTTTACTACATCCCTCGCTCCCTCATATGAATAACTAACACATAAACTGCGTCGCTATGAAATACTATGTGCTCAATGACTTCTCCTCCTAAATCGAGTCACGTTTCAATGGAATGACAGGATTTAGTTTTGGTATACGAGTATCTCCTTTCTGATGCACTATTCATTTTTTACCTCAACGCTCGCTCCCTCACATTGACGAATTAACACAGAAATTGCGTCGCTATGAACTACTATGGATTCTATGACTTCTCCTTCTAAATCGTGTAACGTTTCTATGGAAACGACAGGACTGAGTTTTGGGACACGAATATCTCCTTTCCGATGCGCTGTTCCCACTTTACTACACCCCTCGCTCCCTCACATGAATAATTAACACAGAAATTGCGTCGCTATGAAATACTGTGTGCTCAATGACTTCTCCTCCTAAATCGAGTCACGTTTCAATGGAAACGACAGGATTTAGTTTTGTGATATGAGTATCTCCTTTCCGAAGCACTATTCATTCTTTACCTCAACGCTCGCTCCCTCACATTGACGAATTAACACAGAAATTGCGTCGCTATGTAATACTATGTGCTCAATGACTTCTCCTCCTAAATCGAGTCACGTTTCAATGGAATCGACAGGATATAGATTTGGGATACGAGTATCTCCTTTCTGATTCACTGTTCCCACTTTACTACATCCCTCGCTCCCTCACATGAATAATTAACACAGAAACTGAGTCGCTATGAAATACTATGTGCTCAATGACTTCTCCTCCTAAATCGAGTCAAGATTGAATGGAAACGACAGGATTTAGTTTTGGGATACGAGTATCTCCTTTCCGATGCACTGTTCCCACTTTACTACATCCCTCGCTCCCTCACATGAATAATTAACACAGAAATTGCGTCGCTATGAAATACTATGTGCTCAATGACTTCTCCTCCTAAATCGAGTCACGTTTCAATGGAAACGACAGGATTTAGTTTTGGGATACGTGTAACTCCTTTCCAATGCACTGTTCCCACTATACTACATCCCTCGCTCCCTCACATGAATAATTAACACAGAATTTGCGTCGCTATGAAATACTATGTGCTCAATGACTTCTCCTTTTAAATCGAGTCACTTTTCAATTGAAACGACAGGATTTAGTTTTGGGATACGAGTATCTCCTTTCCGATGCACCATTCATTCTTTACCTGAACGCTCGCTCCCTCACATTGACGAATTAACACGGAAATTGCGTCGCTATGAAATACTATGTGCTCAATGACTTCTCCTCCTAAATCGAGTCACGTTTCAATGGAAACGACAGGATTTAGTTTTGGGATACGAGGATCTCCTTTCCGATGCACTGTTCCCACTTTACTACATCCCTCGCTCTCTCACATGAATAATTAACACAGAAACTGCGTCGCTATGAAATACTATGGGCTCAATGACTTCTCCTCCTAAATCGAGACACGTTTCAATGGAAACGACAGTATTTAGTTTTGGGATACGAGTATCTCCTTTCCGATGCACTATTCATTCTTTTCCTCAACGCTCGCTCCCTCACATTGACGAATTAACACAGAAATTGCGTCGCTATGAAATACTATGGGTTCTATGACTTCTCCTTCTAAATCGTGTAACGTTTCTATGGAAACGACAGGATTGAGTTTTGGGACACGAGTATCTCCTTTCCGATGCACTGTTGACACTTTACTACATCCCTCGCTCCCTCTCATGAATAATTAACACAGAAATTGCGTCGCTATGAAATACTATGTGCTCAATGACTTCTCCTCCTAAATCGAGTCACGTTTCAATGGAAACGACAGGATTTAGTTTTGGGATATGAGTAACTCCTTTCCGATGCACTATTCATTCTTTACCTTAACGCTCGCTCCCTCACATTGACGAATTAACACAGAAATTGCGTCGCTATGAAATACTATGGGTTCTTTGACTTCTCCTTCTAAATCGTGTAACGTTTCTGTGGAAACGACAGGATTTAGTTTTGGGACACGAGGATCTCCATTCCGATACACTCTTCCCACTTTACTACATCCCTCGCTCCCTCACATGAATTATTAACACTGAAATTGCGTCGCTATGAAATACAATGTGCTCAATGACTTCTCCTCCTAAATCGAGTTACGTTTCAATGGAAACGACAGGATTTAGTTTTGGGATACGAGGATCTCCTTTCCGATGCACTGTTCCCACTTTACTACATCCCTCGCTCCCTCACATGAATAATTAACACAGAAATTGCGTCGCTATGAAATACTATGTGCTCAATGACTTCTCCTCCTAAATCTAGTCACGTTTCAATGGAAACGACAGGATTTAGTCTTGGGATACGAGTATCTCCTTTCCGATGCACTATTTGTTGTATCGGTAGCTGGACCGACACAGTGAAGTTTAGCTGAAAAAGAAAGCTAGACTAACGCGGTAGCCGATAGTGCACGGCATACAGCAGACGGACGTGAAGTCTGGAACATGAGAACTTATGAATGAATAAGAAGAAAAGTATGTAGATGCTTTTTACTTAACTTTTCTTTATTCCTTGGAATACATCTCTCTTGAATACTGGTAAGCTATAGGCACTGATACAAATGGCTCCTTGCTAGTTCGTTGCCAGTACTTAGCTGATGGCTATTCTGTCTCTCGGCTAATGAGAGAGAAAGGCTTCGTACAACTGGGCGATAGCTAGGTTCGCGTACAACTGGTCGGTAGCTTGGTTCTCGTACAACTGGGGTCGAGTCCACTCTCGTATCACGAGACCTGCCTTGGTGGTGGCGCTAGGTCTGCGATCACAGTGGCGACACGCGGGTCCGACATGTACTACATGGACCGCGGCCGATTTAAACTACCACCTAGCAAGTGTGGTGTCTGGCGGTGACACCACATTCCTCCCCCGCAAATCGGCGAACGGTCGTGAGATAAGGCTTCCGCCCGCCGTGGGGAGGACCACATGTTGACGTATGCGATGAGGTGGGGAGCCTAACAACAGGCGAGGCTGTGCCACCCGCACCCGGCCATCCGGTCCGAGGGGAGCTAGGAAACGCCTGCAAAACTAGTCCAGGGTGCACGTCAACATGCGGTGTATGCGCCCGTGAGAAGACATGAGGGACCGAAGGGTCTATTTCCATGGCGTCGGGGTAGCCGACGCGCGATGACGTCATGTGGTCCGGAGCGGGCTGGAGTTCCATGGCGGAGGACAGCTGGTCACGGGAAGCGATCGGCGGCGCGTGACCCTGGGAGGCGCCTGGCGGCTGCAACGAAGCGTCGAATGCGGTCGGCGGCGGCGGCGGCTGCTGCTGCTGCTGCTGCTGCGGCGGCGGCGCGTCGCCATGGGGCAAAATGGAAGGCATCGTCGGTAACACCTGGGGATGAGGCGAGCCAGTAGATGGGTCCCCAGGGCGCTGACCGGACGGCACCGTCGCTGAAAGCAGACGGGGAGCGGCAGAACCCGAGCGACGACAGAGGCGCAGCTGATTGAGATGCCGACGCACCTCACCAGAGGCCCCCAAAACCAAATACATCGCGCGGCCGAGGCAGCGAAGAATGCGCCCTGCGAGCCAACGCCGTGAACCTCGATAGTTGCGATAAAATACAACGTCGCCTGGAGCAAAAGCAGGAGTCTGCCGCTGCACAGGAACCTGATGCGGCGGATGCAGCAAAGACATCAAGGTGCGATGAGGACGACCGTGGAGCAACTCAGCCGGCGAGCGACCATCTCGGGGCTGAGAGCGATACGAAGACAAAAAGAGCAACAAGGCGTCCTCCCGAGAATGCGACTCTTTCAATTTCAACATCTGTGACTTGAAAGTCCGGACCAATCGTTCAGCGGCACCGTTGGACTGAGGCGAAAACGGCGCGGACGTCAGATGTTGAATACCATTGGCCTGGCAGAATGACTGAAATTCTGCGGACATGAATTGTGGGCCATTGTCGGAAACAATAGTCTGCGGAAGACCTTCAATGCAAAAGATAGCAGACAACGCTTGGATGGTGGCGGAGGACGTCGTGGAAGACATCCGGACAACAAAAGGAAAATTACTGAAGGCGTCGACCAGAACCAACCATCGAGCATTCCAGAATGGACCAGCAAAATCAATGTGCAAGCGTTGCCAAGGGGAAGTGGCTTTTGGCCACGCAAAGACTTTCCGCGGCGGTGCGGACTGTTGTTCGGCACACGCCGGGCACGAAGAACACATATTCGTAATCGCAGCATCGATTCCGAACCAAATACAGTGCTGACGAGCAAGTTGTTTCGTTCGCACTATACCCCAATGTCCTTGATGAAGAAGCCGTAAAACAGAGGACTGTAACGAACGTGGGACCACGACTCTGGACTGATCATTATCAGAACGCAACAACAAAACACCACGTCGAACAAAAAGTCTCTCCTTGTGAGCAAAAAATCGGCGAACGAACGGATCCTCGATCCGAGACTTTGACAAAGGCCATTGCGTAGCAACAAAACGTAAAACAGTAGCAAGGACAGGGTCAGCAGCTGTGGCTGTAGCGACACGACGAAAATCAATCGGAAACGATTCGACCACTTCATCGGTTTCCGAATCAATGAACATGCAAGCAAGTTCGGAAGAATCGAATGCTTTATCCTCAGCAACAGGCAAACGGGACAACGCATCGGCGTTTCCGTGCTTAGCAGTGGACCGATACAAGATATCGTAGCGGTACTGCGAGAGGAAAATAGACCAGCGAATGAATTTCTGCGCTGTACGTGGAGGTACAGGCTTGGTCGGATGAAAAAGCGATGTCAAAGGTTTGTGGTCTGTGATGATGGTAAAGTGACGACCATACAAGAAATCATGGAACTTAGTAACACCAAACACGAGAGCCAAAGCTTCTTTCTCTATCTGTGAATAATTTCTTTGCGCAGACGAGAGCAATTTGGACGCAAAGGCAATAGGGCGATCATGGGAGCCAACTTTGTGCGCAAGCACAGCACCGATCCCGAAATCTGATGCATCTACCATCAACAAAAGGGGTTTCTGGGGATCGAATGGCGTAAGGCAAGTATTAGCAAGCAACGCCGATTTCAACTGGCGAAAGGCGCGTTCACATTCCGGCGTCCAGACGAACGGAACACCTTTACGGCGTAAGCGATGAAGCGGAGCTGAAATGGAAGAGGCATTGCGCACATATTTATGGTAATAATTAATTTTACCCAACACACTCTGTAGCTGTTTGAGATTTTTAGGGGACGGCAAGTCTTGTATGGCACAGAGGTGCTCTGGACTCGGATGTATGCCTTGGGCATTAATGACATGTCCCAGGTATGGTAAGTCACGAGCAAAAAACACACATTTGTCCTTCCTCAAGCGAAGACCATTTTGCCGCAAGACCTGAAATAATGTTCGTAAATTCGCAAGATGATCTTCTTCTGTCTGTCCGGAGATCACTATATCGTCCAGATAGTTTGCTGCAGTAGGGACCGACGCACAAATAGTTTGTAAATATTGCTGAAACAAGGCAGGGGCGGATGCACACCCGAAAGGCAGTCTTTTGAAGCGGTACAATCCAAGATGCGTGTTAACCACCAATACGCGCTGGGATTCGTCGTCCACCGGTATTTGCAAGTACGCATCGGCTAGGTCCAACTTTGAAAAATATTTTCCCGGGCACAGTTTAGCAAAAAGATCTTCCGGGCGGGGCAAAGGAAAAGTAGCAGGCACTAGCTGTGGATTCACTGTGGCCTTGAAGTCCACGCAAAGTCTCAATTTTCCGGAAGGTTTTGGCAAAATTACTAAGGGTGAGGCCCAGAGAGAAGCTTGCACACGTTCAATTACACCCTGTGATTCTAGATCGTGTAACGTTCTTGCGACCTCATCACGCAATGCGTGGGGAACATTGCGCGCCCTGAAAAATTTCGGTTGCGCGTTTACCTTCAGTTCTAAATGTGCTTCATAGTTTTTAGCGCAACCTAAGCCCGGTGCAAAAATGTCTGCAAATTCGTCACACAGCCGAGAAACACTGTCTGTAGGCACAGTCTGATTCACTGATAGGACCTGCTTTACAATAGACATGTTAAACAACTTAAATAAATCTAGACCAAACAAGTTCACTGCAGAAGAAGAACGAAGAACGTAAAATGACACAAGTTTTGTTTGTCCCTCGAATGTTGCAAGAAGGCTGCACTGTCCTAACACAGGAATTTTCTGTCCGGAATATGTAGTTAGCTTAACATTTGCGGAACGCAACGGAGGTTTGCCCAGTTGTGTGTACGTGTCGTGATTGAGCAATTAAACTGCAGCTCCGGTATCGAGCTGGAATGGTATCACTTTGCCTTCAAAGTCTAAGTCCACAAAAAGTTTATTGTCCTGCTGACGACAAGAGCGACCGTTTTGTGCAATTGGAACAGACACTGGTACAGAATCACTTGCTAATTGACGTGATTTCCGGCGACGTCGACGCACAGTTTTTGTGGGACGATCACAGTTACTGTTAGAGACAGTGTCACTGGACGAAGCAGAATTAACGACATGAATGTCCATAGGCGAAGGTCCACGAGCCTGAGTGTCCTGGATTCGATTCCGGCGCAAAGCAAAGGGCCTGGAATGATTGGGATTGTCTAATCTGAGCTTTTTCTGGCAAACACTTTGAACATGTCCTTTCTTATTGCAGAAAAAGCAAATAGCCTGGCGTGACGGGCAATGTTCACGCGAATGTCGAGTAGCACACCGCGGGCATGATTTCACTGCATTTGTGGGCTGGCGCGGCACACCTGGCGTAGCACGCGGCGGTCGCTGTGTCGCCGTTCGCGAGGCCCGGTTACCGGGTCGCACAGCGCGTCCAGCGGGCCGGTTAATGTTACACACGGCTGGCGAAGTTTCAAAAGATTCCTGAGCACAGTCCAGTGCGTCCTGTCTATCTAATATGTCTATCACTTGTTGAAGGGAGGGATTAACTAGTTTCAAAATTTGCTCCCGTATGCGAACATCAGAAACGTTCTGTGCAATTGCATCACGCACCATTGTATCTGAATAAGAAAGACCACAGTCACATTCAAAGGCACAGTCCCTAGTAAGTCCTTGCAATGTTGCTACCCACTCCCTATTAGTTTGACCGGCCGTACGTTTTGTACGAAAGAACGTATACCGTTTTGCAACCACATTAACTGTTTCTTTAAAATAGGCATCTAATGCAGACAAAATTTCCTCGTAGGACAGAGTTGCTACGTCGCGCCGGGGAAACAATTTCACTATCACACGGTATGTGGACACACCGACACAAGAAAGCAAAAACGGCTGCCGCTCATTACCTTGAATTCTGTAGGCAGCCATGTGAAAGGCGAACTGACGAGACCACTCTTGCCAGGTCTCGTGGTTCGGGTCGTAGTGCCTAAAAGGCGGTGCAACGGCAGGTTGTGGCTGCGGTAGCGGTGAAGCGGCTGCGGCCGCATCGGTGTGCAGCGCACGTTGACCCTGGACGAGCTGTCCAAGGGCATCCAGTAACGCCTGCGTCTGCTGATTCTGCAAGCGATAAAATTCGGACAGTACATCTGGAGAATGTGGCGAAGCCATGACACAATGAAATGTAAGCAATCAGAAATCTTTAAAACGGCGCCAATGAAGCAAACAAACGAAGTAATACAAACTCTTTATCTCGTCGCCATATGTTGTATCGGTAGCTGGACCGACACAGTGAAGTTTAGCTGAAAAAGAAAGCTAGACTAACGCGGTAGCCGATAGTGCACGGCATACAGCAGACGGACGTGAAGTCTGGAACATGAGAACTTATGAATGAATAAGAAGAAAAGTATGTAGATGCTTTTTACTTAACTTTTCTTTATTCCTTGGAATACATCTCTCTTGAATACTGGTAAGCTATAGGCACTGATACAAATGGCTCCTTGCTAGTTCGTTGCCAGTACTTAGCTGATGGCTATTCTGTCTCTCGGCTAATGAGAGAGAAAGGCTTCGTACAACTGCGCGATAGCTAGGTTCGCGTACAACTGGTCGGTAGCTTGGTTCTCGTACAACTGGGGTCGAGTCCACTCTCGTATCACGAGACCTGCCTTGGTGGTGGCGCTAGGTCTGCGATCACAGTGGCGACACGCGGGTCCGACATGTACTACATGGACCGCGGCCGATTTAAACTACCACCTAGCAAGTGTGGTGTCTGGCGGTGACACCACACTATTCATTCTTTACCTCAACGCTCGCTCCCTCACATTGACGAATTAACACAGAAATTGCGTCGCTATGAAATACTATGGGTTCTATGACTTCTCCTTCTAAATCGTGTAACGTTTCTATGGAAACGACAGGATTGAGTTTTGGGACACGAGTATCTCCTTTCCGATGCACTGTTCCCACTTTACTACATCCCTCGCTCCCTCACATGAATAATTAACGCAGAAATTGCGTCGCTATGAAATACTATGTGCTCAATGACTTCTCCTCCTAAATCGAGTCAAGATTCAATGGAAACGACAGGATTTAGTTTTGGGATACGAGTATCTCCTTTCCGATGCACTGTTCCCACTTTACTACATCCCTCGCTCCCTCACATGAATAATTAACACAGAAATTGCGTCGCTATGAAATACTATGTGCTCAATGACTTCTCCTCCTAAATCGAGTCACGTCTCAATGGAAACGACAGGATTTAGTTTTGGGATACGTGTAACTCCTTTCCAATGCACTGTTCCCACTTTACTACATCCCTCGCTACCTCACATGAATAATTAACACAGAAATTGCGTCGCTATGAAATACTATGTGCTCAATGACTTCTCCTCCTAAATCGAGTCACTTTTCAATTGAAACGACAGGATTTAGTTTTGGGATACGAGTATCTCCTTTCGGATGCACCGTTCATTCTTTACGTGAACGCTCGCTCCCTCACATTGACGAATTAACACGGAAATTGCGTCGCTATGAAATACTATGTGCTCAATGACTTCTCCTCCTAAATCGAGTCACGTTTCAATGGAAACGACAGGATTTAGTTTTGGGATACGAGTATCTCCTTTCCGATGCACTGTTCCCACTTTACTACATCCCTCGCTCCCTCACATGAATAATTAACACAGAAATTGCGTCGCTATGAAATACTATGTGCTCAATGACTTCTCCTCCTACATCGAGTCACGTTTCAATGGAAACGACAGGATTTAGTTTTGGGATACGAGTTACTCCTTTCCGATGCACTATTCATTCTTTACCTCAACGCTCGCTCCCTCACATTGACGAATTAACACAGAAATTGCGTCGCCATGAAATACTATGGATTCTATGACTTCTCCTTCTAAATCGTGTAACGTTTCTACGGAAACGACAGGATTGAGTTTTGGGACACGAGTATCTCCTTTCTGATGCAGTGTTCCCACTTTACTACAACCCTCGCTCCCTCACATGAATAATTAACACAGAAATTGCGTCGCTATGAAATACTATGTGCTCAATGACTTCTCCTCCTAAATCGAGACACGTTTCAATGGAAACGACAGGATTTAGTTTTGGGATACGAGTAACTCCTTTCCGATGCACTATTCATTCTTTACCACAACGCTCGCTCCCTCACATTGACGAATTAACACAGAAATTGCGTCGCTATGAAATACTATGGGTTCTATGACTTCTCCTTCTAAATCGTGTAACGTTTCTATGGAAACGACAGGATTGAGTTTTGGGACACGAGGATCTCCATTTCGATGCACTGTTCCCACTTTACTACATCCCTCGCTCCCTCACATGAATAATTAACACAGAAATTGCGTCGCTATGAAATACAATGTGCTCAATGACTTCTCCTCCTAAATCGAGTCACGTTTCAATGGAAACGACAGGATTTAGTTTTGGGATACGAGTATCTCCTTTCCGATGCACTGTTCCCACTTTACTACATCCCTCGCTCTCTCACATGAATAATTAACACAGAAATTGCGTCGCTATGAAATACTATGTGCTCAATGACTTCTCCTCCTAAATCGAGTCACGTTTCAATTGAAACGACAGGATTTAGTTTTGGGATACGAGTATCTCCTTTCCGATGCACCATTCATTCTTTACCTGAACGCTCGCTCCCTCACATTGACGAATTAACACAGAAATTGCGTCGCTATGAAATACTATGTGCTCAATGACTTCTCCTCCTAAATCGAGTCACGTTTCAATGGAAACGACAGGATTTAGTTTTGGGATATGTGCATCTCCTTTCCGATGCACTGTTCCCACTTTACTACATCCCTCGCTCCCTCACATGAATAATTAACACAGAAATTGCGTCGCTATGAAATACTATGTGCTCAATGACTTCTCCTCCTAAATCGAGTCACGTTTCAATGGAACCGACAGGATTTAGTTTTGGGATACGAGTAACTCCTTTCCGATGCACTATTCATTCTATACCTCAACGCTCGCTCCCTCACATTGACGAATTAACACAGAAATTGCGTCGCTATGAAATACTATGGGTTCAATGACTTCTCCTTCTAAATCGTGTAACGTTTCTACGGAAACGACAGGATTGAGTTTTGGGACACGAGTATCTCCTTTCCGATGCAGTGTTCCCACTTTACTACATCCCTCGCTCCCTCACATATATAATTAACACAGAAATTGCGTCGCTATGAAATACTATGTGCTCAATGACTTCTCCTCCTAAATCGAGTCACGTTTCAATGGAAACGACAGTATTTAGTTTTATGATACGAGTAACTCCTTTCCGATGCACTGTTCCCACTTTACTACATCCCTCGCTCCCTCACATGAATAATTAACACAGAAATTGCGTCGCTATGAAATACTATGTGCTCAATGACTTCTCCTCCTAAATCGAGTCACGTTTCAATTGAAACGACAGGATTTAGTTTTGGGATACGAGTATCTACTTTCCGATGCACCATTCATTCTTTACCTGAACGCTCGCTCCCTCACATTGACGAATTAACACAGAAATTGCGTCACTATGAATTACTATGTGCTCAATGACTTCTCCTCCTAAATCGAGTCACGTTTCAATGGAAACGACAGGATTTAGTTTTGGGATATGTGTATCTCCTTTCCGATGCACTGTTCCCACTTTACTACATTCCTCGCTCCCTCACATAATTAATTAACACAGAAATTGCGTCGCTATGAAATACTATGTGCTCAATGACTTCTCCTCCTAAATCGAGTCACGTTTCAATGGAAACGACAGGATTTAGTTTTGGGATTCGAGTAACTCCTTTCCGTTGCACTATTCATTCTATACCTCAACGCTCGCTCCCTCACATTGACGAATTAACACAGAAATTGCGTCGCTATGAAATACTATGGGTTCAATGACTTCTCCTTCTAAATCGTGTAACGTTTCTACGGAAACGACAGGATTGAGTTTTGGGACACGAGTATCTCCTTTCCGATGCAGTGTTCCCACTTTACTACATCCCACGCTCTCTCACATGGATAATTAACACAGAAATGGCGTCGCTATGAAACACTATGGGTTCTAAGACTTCTCCTTCTAAATCTTGTAACGTTTCTATTGAAACGACAGGATTTAGTTTTGGGATACGAGTAACTCCTTTCCGATGCACTATTCATTCTTTACCTCAACGCTCGCTCCCTCTCATTGACGAATTAACAACGAAATTGCGTCGCTATGAAATACTATGGGTTCTATGACTTCTCCTTCTAAATCGTGGAACGTCTCTATGGAAACGACAGGATTGAGTTTTGGGACACGAGTAACTCCTTTCCGATGCACTGTTCCACTTTACTACATCCCTCGCTCCCTCACATGATTAATTAACACAGTAATTGCGTCGCTATGAAATACTATGTGCTCAATGACTTCTCCTCCTAAATTGAGTCACGTTTCAATGGAAACGACAGGAGTTAGTTTTGGGATACGAGTAACTCCTTTCCGATGCATTATTCATTCTTTTCGTCTACGCTCGCTCCCTCACATTGACGAATTAACGCAGAAATTGCGTCGCTATGAAATACTATGTGCTCACTGACTTCTCCTCCTAAATCGAGTCACGTTTCAATGGAAACGACAGGATTTAGTTTTGGGATACGAGTATCTCCTTTCCGATGCACTGTTCCCACTTTACTACATCCCTCGCTCCCTCATATGAATAACTAACACATAAACTGCGTCGCTATGAAATACTATGTGCTCAATGACTTCTCCTCCTAAATCGAGTCACGTTTCAATGGAATGACAGGATTTAATTTTGGTATACGAGTATCTCCTTTCTGATGCACTATTCATTTTTTACCTCAACGCTCGCTCCCTCACATTGACGAATTAACACAGAAATTGCGTCGCTATGAACTACTATGGATTCTATGACTTCTCCTTCTAAATCGTGTAACGTTTCTATGGAAACGACAGGACTGAGTTTTGGGACACGAATATCTCCTTTCCGATGCGCTGTTCCCACTTTACTACACCCCTCGCTCCCTCACATGAATAATTAACACAGAAATTGCGTCGCTATGAAATACTATGTGCTCAATGACTTCTCCTCCTAAATCGAGTCACGTTTCAATGGAAACGACAGGATTTAGTTTTGTGATATGAGTATCTCCTTTCCGAAGCACTATTCATTCTTTACCTCAACGCTCGCTCCCTCACATTGACGAATTAACACAGAAATTGCGTCGCTATGTAATACTATGTGCTCAATGACTTCTCCTCCTAAATCGAGTCACGTTTCAATGGAATCGACAGGATTTAGTTTTGGGATACGAGTATCTCCTTTCTGATGCACTGTTCCCACTTTACTACATCCCTCGCTCCCTCACATGAATAATTAACACAGAAACTGCGTCGCTATGAAATACTATGTGCTCAATGACTTCTCCTCCTAAATCGAGTCAAGATTGAATGGAAACGACAGGATTTAGTTTTGGGATACGAGTATCTCCTTTCCGATGCACTGTTCCCACTTTACTACATCCCTCGCTCCCTCACATGAATAATTAACACAGAAATTGCGTCGCTATGAAATACTATGTGCTCAATGACTTCTCCTCCTAAATCGAGTCACGTTTCAATGGAAACGACAGGATTTAGTTTTGGGATACGTGTAACTCCTTTCCAATGCACTGTTCCCACTATACTACATCCCTCGCTCCCTCACATGAATAATTAACACAGAATTTGCGTCGCTATGAAATACTATGTGCTCAATGACTTCTCCTTTTAAATCGAGTCACTTTTCAATTGAAACGACAGGATTTAGTTTTGGGATACGAGTATCTCCTCTCCGATGCACCATTCATTCTTTACCTGAACGC
This sequence comes from Schistocerca piceifrons, assembly GCF_021461385.2. NCBI lineage: Eukaryota > Metazoa > Arthropoda > Insecta > Orthoptera > Acrididae > Schistocerca > Schistocerca piceifrons. Next base: position 362,167 of record NW_025728158.1, read on the forward strand.
TCGCTCCCTCACATTGACGAATTAACACGGAAATTGCGTCGCTATGAAATACTATGTGCTCAATGACTTCTCCTACTAAATCGAGTCACGTTTCAATGGAAACGACAGGATTTATTTTTGGGATACGAGTATCTCCTTTCCGATGCACTGTTCCCACTTTACTACATCCCTCGCTCCCTCACATGAATAATTAACACAGAAATCGCGTCGCTATGAAATACTATGTGCTCAATGACTTCTCCTCCTAAATCGAGTCACGTTTCAATGGAAACGACAGGATTTAGTTTTGGGATACGAGTAACTCCTTTCCGATGCACTATTCATTCTTTACCTTAACGCTCGCTCCCTCACATTGACGAATTAACACAGAAATTGCGTCGCTATGAAATACTATGGGTTCTTTGACTTCTCCTTCTAAATCGTGTAACGTTTCTGTGGAAACGACAGGATTTAGTTTTGGGACACGAGGATCTCCATTCCGATGCACTGTTCCCACTTTACTACATCCCTCGCTCCCTCACATGAATAATTAACACTGAAATTGCGTCGCTATGAAATACAATGTGCTCAATGACTTCTCCTCCTAAATCGAGTTACGTTTCAATGGAAACGACAGGATTTAGTTTTGGGATACGAGGATCTCCTTTCCGATGCACTGTTCCCACTTTACTACATCCCTCGCTCCCTCACATGAATAATTAACACAGAAATTGCGTCGCTATGAAATACTATGTGCTCAATGACTTCTCCTCCTAAATCGAGTCACGTTTCAATGGAAACGAAAGGATTTAGTCTTAGGATACGAGTATCTCCTTTCCAATGCACTATTCATTCTTTACCTCAACGCTCGCTCCCTCACATTGACGAATTAACACAGAAATTGCGTCGCTATGAAATACTATGGGTTCTATGACTTCTCCTTCTAAATCGTGTAACGTTTCTATGGAAACGACAGGATTGAGTTTTGGGACACGAGTATCTCCTTTCCGATGCACTGTTCCCACTTTACTACATCCCTCGCTCCCTCACATGAATAATTAACGCAGAAATTGCGTCGCTATGAAATACTATGTGCTCAATGACTTCTCATCCTAAATCGAGTCAAGATTCAATGGAAACGACAGGATTTAGTTTTGGGACACGAGTATCTCCTTTCCGATGCACTGTTCCCACTTTACTACATCCCTCGCTCCCTCACATGAATAATTAACACAGAAATTGCGTCGCTATGAAATACTATGTGCTCAATGTCTTCTCCTCCTAAATCGAGTCACGTTTCAATGGAAACGACAGGATTTAGTTTTGGGATACGTGTAACTCCTTTCCAATGCACTGTTCCCACTTTACTACATCCCTCGCTCCCTCACATGAATAATTAACACAGAATTTGCGTCGCTATGAAATACTATGTGCTCAATGACTTCTCCTTTTAAATCGAGTCACTTTTCAATTGAAACGACAGAATTTAGTTTTGGGATACGAGTATCTCCTTTCCGATGCACCATTCATTCTTTACCTGAACGCTCGCTCCCTCACATTGACGAATTAACACGGAAATTGCGTCGCTATGAAATACTATGTGCTCAATGACTTCTCCTCCTAAATCGAGTCACGTTTCAATGGAAACGACAGGATTTAGTTTTGGGATACGAGTATCTCCTTTCCGATGCACTGTTCCCACTTTACTACATCCCTCGCTCCCTCACATGAATAATTAACACAGAAATTGCGTCGCTATGAAATACTATGTGCTCAATGACTTCTCCCCCTAAATCGAGTCACGTTTCAATGGAAACGACAGGATTTAGTTTTGGGATACGAGTAACTCCTTTCCGATGCACTATTCATTCTTTACCTTAACGCTCGCTCCCTCACATTGACGAATTAACACAGAAATTGCGTCGCTATGAAATACTATGGGTTCTTTGACTTCTCCTTCTAAATCGTGTAACGTTTCTGTGGAAACGACAGGATTTAGTTTTGGGACACGAGGATCTCCATTCCGATGCACTGTTCCCACTTTACTACATCCCTCGCTCCCTCACATGAATAATTAACACTGAAATTGCGTCGCTATGAAATACAATGTGCTCAATGACCTCTCCTCCTAAATCGAGTTACGTTTCAATGGAAACGACAGGATTTAGTTTTGGGATACGAGGATCTCCTTTCCGATGCACTGTTCCCACTTTACTACATCCCTCGCTCCCTCACATGAATAATTAACACAGAAATTGCGTCGCTATGAAATACAATGTGCTCAATGACTTCTCCTCCTAAATCGAGTTACGTTTCAATGGAAACGACAGGATTTAGTTTTGGGATACGAGGATCTCCTTTCCGATGCACTGTTCCCACTTTACTACATCCCTCGCTCCCTCACATGAATAATTAACACAGAAATTGCGTCGCTATGAAATACTATGTGCTCAATGACTCTCCTCCTAAATCGAGTCACGTTTCAATGGAAACGACAGGATTTAGTCTTGGGATACGAGTATCTCCTTTCCAATGCACTATTCATTCTTTACCTCAACGCTCGCTCCCTCACATTGACGAATTAACACAGAAATTGCGTCGCTATGAAATACTATGGGTTCTATGACTTCTCCTTCTAAATCGTGTAACGTTTCTATGGAAACGACAGGATTGAGTTTTGGGACACGAGTATCTCCTTTCCGATGCACTGTTCCCACTTTACTACATCCCTCGCTCCCTCACATGAATAATTAACGCAGAAATTGCGTCGCTTTGAAATACTATGTGCTCAATGACTTCTCCTCCTAAATCGAGTCAAGATTCAATGGAAACGACAGGATTTAGTTTTGGGATACGAGTATCTCCTTTCCGATGCACTGTTCCCACTTTACTACATCCCTCGCTCCCTCACATGAATAATTAACACAGAAATTGCGTCGCTATGAAATACTATGTGCTCAATGTCTTCTCCTCCTAAATCGAGTCACGTTTCAATGGAAACGACAGGATTTAGTTTTGGGATACGTGTAACTCCTTTCAAATGCACTGTTCCCACTTTACTACATCCCTCGCTCCCTCACATGAATAATTAACACAGAAATTGCGTCGCTATGAAATACTATGTGCTCAATGACTTCTCCTCCTAAATCGAGTCACTTTTCAATTGAAACGACAGGATTTAGTTTTGGGATACGAGTATCTCCTTTCCGATGCACCATTCATTCATTACCTGAACGCTCGCTCCCTCACATTGACGAATTAACACGGAAATTGCGTCGCTATGAAATACTATGTGCTCAATGACTTCTCCTCCTAAATCGAGTCACGTTTCAATGGAAACGACAGGATTTAGTTTTGGGATACGAGTATCTCCTTTCCGATGCACTGTTCAAACTTTACTACATCCCTCGCTCCCTCACATGAATAATTAACACAGAAATTGCGTCGCTATGAAATACTATGTGCTCAATGACTTCTCCTCCTAAATCGAGTCACGTTTCAATGGAAACGACAGGATTTAGTTTTGGGATACGAGTAACTCCTTTCCGATGCACTATTCATTCTTTACCTCAACGCTCGCTCCCTCACATTGACGAATTAACACAGAAATTGCGTCGCCATGAAATACTATGGATTCTATGACTTCTCCTTCTAAATCGTGTAACGTTTCTATGGAAACGACAGGATTGAGTTTTGGGACACGAGTATCTCCTTTCTGATGCAGTGTTCCAACTTTACTACATCCCTCGCTCCCCCTCATGAATAATTAACACAAAATTGCGTCGCTATGAAATACTATGTGCTCAATGACTTCTCCTCCTAAATCGAGTCACGTTTCAATGGAAACGACAGGATTTAGTTTTGGGATATGAGTAACTCCTTTCCGATGCACTATTCATTCTTTACCTTAACGCTCGCTCCCTCACATTGACGAATTAACACAGAAATTGCGTCGCTATGAAATACTATGGGTTCTTTGACTTCTCCTTCTAAATCGTGTAACGTTTCTGTGGAAACGACAGGATTTCGTTTTGGGACACGAGGATCTCCATTCCGATGCACTGTTCCCACTTTACTACATCCCTCGCTCCCTCACATGAATAATTAACACTGAAATTGCGTCGCTATGAAATACAATGTGCTCAATGTCTTCTCCTCCTAAATCGAGTTACGTTTCAATGGAAACGACAGGATTTAGTTTTGGGATACGAGGATCTCCTTTCCGATGCACTGTTCCCACTTTACTACATCCCTCGCTCGCTCACATGAATAATTAACACAGAAATTGCGTCGCTATGAAATACTATGTGCTCAATGACTTCTCCTCCTAAATCGAGTCACGTTTCAATGGAAACGACAGGATTTAGTCTTGGGATACGAGTATCTCCTTTCCAATGCACTATTCATTCTTTACCTCAACGCTCGCTCCCTCACATTGACGAATTAACACAGAAATTGCGTCGCTATGAAATACTATGGGTTCTATGACTTCTCCTTCTAAATCGTGTAACGTTTCTATGGAAACGACAGGATTGAGTTTTGGGACACGAGTATCTCCTTTCCGATGCACTGTTCCCACTTTACTACATCCCTCGCTCCCTCACATGAATAATTAACGCAGAAATTGCGTCGCTATGAAATACTATGTGCTCAATGACTTCTCCTCCTAAATCGAGTCAAGATACAATGGAAACGACAGGATTTAGTTTTGGGATACGAGTATCTCCTTTCCGATGCACTGTTCCCACTTTACTACATCCCTCGCTCCCTCACATGAATAATTAACACAGAAATTGCGTCGCTATGAAATACTATGTGCTCAATGACTTCTCCTCCTAAATCGAGTCACGTTTCAATGGAAACGACAGGATTTAGTTTTGGGATACGTGTAACTCCTTTCCAATGCACTGTTCCCACTTTACTACATCCCTCGCTCCCGCACATGAATAATTAACACAGAAATTGCGTCGCTATGAAATACTATGTGCTCAATGACTTCTCCTCCTAAATCGAGTCACTTTTCAATTGAAACGACAGGATTTAGTTTTGGGATACGAGTATCTCCTTTCCGATGCACCATTCATTCTTTACCTGAACGCTCGCTCCCTCACATTGACGAATTAACACGGAAATTGCGTCGCTATGAAATACTATGTGCTCAATGACTTCTCCTTCTAAATCGAGTCACGTTTCAATGGAAACGACAGGATTTAGTTTTGGGATACGAGTATCTCCTTTCCGATGCACTGTTCAAACTTTACTACATCCCTCGCTCCCTCACATGAATAATTAACACAGAAATTGCGTCGCTATGAAATACTATGTGCTCAATGACTTCTCCTCCTAAATCGAGTCACGTTTCAATGGAAACGACAGGATTTAGTTTTGGGATACGAGTAACTCCTTTCCGATGCACTATTCATTCTTTACCTCAACGCTCGCTCCCTCACATTGACGAATTAACACAGAAATTGCGTCGCCATGAAATACTATGGATTCTATGACTTCTCCTTCTAAATCGTGTAACGTTTCTACGGAAACGACAGGATTGAGTTTTGGGACACGAGTATCTCCTTTCTGATGCAGTGTTCCCACTTTACTACATCCCTCGCTCCCTCTCATGAATAATTAACAGAAAATTGCGTCGCTATGAAATACTATATGCTCAATGACTTCTCCTCCTAAATCGAGTCACGTTTCAATGGAAACGACAGGATTTAATTTTGGGATATGAGTAACTCCTTTCCGATGCACTATTCATTCTTTACCTTAACGCTCGCTCCCTCACATTGACGAATTAACACAGAAATTGCGTCGCTATGAAATACTATGGGATCTTTGACTTCTCCTTCTAAATCGTGTAACGTTTCTGTGGAAACGACAGGATTTAGTTTTGGGACACGAGGATCTCCATTCCGATGCACTGTTCCCACTTTACTACATCCCTCGCTCCCTCACATGAATAATTAACACAGAAATTGCGTCGCTATGAAATACAATGTGCTCAATGACTTCTCCTCCTAAATCGAGTTACGTTTCCATGGAAACGACAGGATTTAGTTTTGGGATACGAGGATCTCCTTTCCGATGCACTGTTCCCACTTTACTACATCCCTCGCTCCCTCACATGAATAATTAACACAGAAATTGCGTCGCTATGAAATACTATGTGCTCAATGACTTCTCCTCCTAAATCGAGTCACGTTTCAATGGAAACGACAGGATTTAGTCTTGGGATACGAGTATCTCCTTTCCAATGCACTATTCATTCTTTACCTCAACGCTCGCTCCCTCACATTGACGAATTAACACAGAAATTGCGTCGCTATGAAATACTATGGGTTCCATGACTTCTCCTTCTAAATCGTGTAACGTTTCTATGGAAACGACAGGATTGAGTTTTGGGACACGAGTATCTCCTTTCAGATGCACTGTTCCCACTTTACTACATCCCTCGCTCCCTCACATGAATAATTAACGCAGAAATTGCGTCGCTATGAAATACTATGTGCTCAATGACTTCTCCTCCTAAATCGAGTCAAGATTCAATGGAAACGACAGGATTTAGTTTTGGGATACGAGTATCTCCTTTCCGATGCACTGTTCCCACTTTACTACATCCCTCGCTCCCTCACATGAATAATTAACACAGAAATTGCGTCGCTATGAAATACTATGTGCTCAATGACTTCTCCTCCTAAATCGAGTCACGTTTCAATGGAAACGACAGGATTTAGTTTTGGGATACGTGTAACTCCTTTCCAATGCACTGTTCCCACTTTACTACATCCCTCGCTCCCTCACATGAATAATTAACACAGAAATTGCGTCGCTATGAAATACCATGTGCTCAATGACTTCTCCTCCTAAATCGAGTCACTTTTCAATTGAAACGACAGGATTTAGTTTTGGGATACGAGTATCTCCTTTCCGATGCACCATTCATTCTTTACCTGAACGCTCGCTCCCTCACATTGACGAATTAACACGGAAATTGCGTCGCTATGAAATACTATGTGCTCAATGACTTCTCCTCCTAAATCGAGTCACGTTTCAATGGAAACGACAGGATTTAGTTTTGGGATACGAGTATCTCCTTTCCGATGCACTGTTCAAACTTTACTACATCCCTCGCTCCCTCACATGAATAATTAACACAGAAATTGCGTCGCTATGAAATACTATGTGCTCAATCACTTCTCCTCATAAATCGAGTCACGTTTCAAAGGAAACGACAGGATTTAGTTTTGGGATACGAGTAACTCCTTTCCGATGCACTATTCATTCTTTACCTCAACGCTCGCTCCCTCACATTGACGAATTAACACAGAAATTGCCTCGCCATGCAATACTATGGATTCTATGACTTCTCCTTCTAAATCGTGTAACGTTTCTACGGAAACGACAGGATTGAGTTTTGGGACACGAGTATCTCCTTTCTGATGCAGTGTTCCCACTTTACTACATCCCTCGCTCCCTCTCATGAATAATTAACACAAAATTGCGTCGCTATGAAATACTATATGCTCAATGACTTCTCCTCCTAAATCGAGTCACGTTTCAATGGAAACGACAGGACTTAGTTTTGGGATATGAGTAACTCCTTTCCGATGCACTATTCATTCTTTACCTTAACGCTCGCTCCCTCACATTGACGGATTAACACAGAAATTGCGTCGCTATGAAATACTATGGGTTCTTTGACTTCTCCTTCTAAATCGTGTAACGTTTCTGTGGAAACGACAGGATTTAGTTTTGGGACACGAGGATCTCCATTCCGATGCACTGTTCCCACTTTACTACATCCCTCGCTCCCTCACATGAATAATTAACACAGAAATTGCGTCGCTATGAAATACAATGTGCTCAATGACTTCTCCTCCTAAATCGAGTTACGTTTCCATGGAAACGACAGGATTTAGTTTTGGGATACGAGGATCTCCTTTCCGATGCACTGTTCCCACTTTACTACATCCCTCGCTCCCTCACATGAATAATTAACACAGAAATTGCGTCGCTATGAAATACTATGTGCTCAATGACTTCTCCTCCTAAATCGAGTCACGTTTCAATGGAAACGACAGGATTTAGTCTTGGGATACGAGTATCTCCTTTCCGATGCACTATTCATTCTTTACCTCAACGCTCGCTCCCTCACATTGACGAATTAACACAGAAATTGCCTCGCCATGCAATACTATGGATTCTATGACTTCTCCTCCTAAATCGAGTCAAGTTTCAATGGAGACGACAGGATTTAGTTTTGGGATACGAGTATCTCCTTTCCGATGCACTGATCCCACTTTACTACATCCCTCGCTCCCTCACATGAATAATTAACACAGAAATTGCGTCGCTATGAAATACTATGTGCTCAATGACTTCTCCTCCTAAATCGAGTCACGTTTCAATGGAAACGACTGGATTTAGTTTTGGGATACGAGTAACTCCTTTCCGATGCACTGTTCCCACTTTACTACATCCCTCGCTCCCTCACATGAATAATTAACACAGAAATTGCGTCGTTATGAAATACTATGTGCTCAATGACTTCTCCTCCTAAATCGAGTCACGTTTCAATTGAAACGACAGGATTTAGTTTTGGGATACGAGTATCTCCTTTCCGATGCACCATTCATTCTTTACCTCAACGCTCGCTCCCTCACATTGACGAATTAACACAGAAATTGCGTCGCTATGAAATACTATGTGCTCAATGACTTTTCTTCCTAAATCGAGTCACGTTTCAATGGAAACGACAGGATTTAGTTTTGGGATACGTGTATCTCCTTTCCGATGCACTGTTCCCACTTTACTACATCCCTCGCTCCCTCACATGAATAATTAACACAGAAATTGCGTCGCTATGAAATACAATGTGCTCAATGACTTCTCCTCCTAAATCGAGTCACGTTTCAATGGAAAAGACAGGATTTAGTTTTGGGATACGAGTATCTCCTTTCCGATGCACTGTTCCCACATTACTACATCCCTCGCTCTCTCATATGAATAATTAACACAGAAATTGCGTCGCTATGGAATACTATGTGCTCAATGACTTCTCCTCCTAAATCGAGACACGTTTCAATGGAAACGACAGTATTTAGTTTTGGGATACGAGTATCTCCTTTCCGATGCACTATTCATTCTTTTCCGCAACGCTCGCTCCCTCACATTGACGAATTAACACAGAAATTGCGTCGCTATGAAATACTATGGGTTCTATGACTTCTCCTTCTAAATCGTGTAACGTTTCTATGGAAACGACAGGATTGAGTTTTGGGACACGAGTATCTCCTTTCCGATGCACTGTTGACACTTTACTACATCCCTCGCTGCCTCTCATGAATAATTAACACAGAAATTGCGTCGCTATGAAATACTATGTGCTCAATGACTTCTCCTCCTAAATCGAGTCACGTTTCAATGGAAACGACAGGATTTAGTTTTGGGATATGAGTAACTCCTTTCCGATGCACTATGCATTCTTTACCTCAACGCTCGCTCCCTCACATTGACGAATTAACACAGAAATTGCGTCGCTATGAAATACTATGGGTTCTATGACTTCTCCTTCTAAATCGTGTAACGTTTCTACGGAAACGACAAGATTGAGTTTTGGGACACGAGTATCTCCTTTCCGATGCAGTGTTCCCACATTACTACATCCCTCGCTCCCTCACATGAATAATTAACACAGAAATTGCGTCGCTATGAAATACTATGTGCTCAATGAGTTCTCCTCCTAAATCGAGACACGTTTCAATGGAAACGACAGGATTTAGTTTTGGGATACGAGTAACGCCTTTCCGATGCACTATTCATTCTTTACCTCAACGCTCGCTCCCTCACATTGACGAATTAACACAGAAATTGCGTCGCTATGAAATACTATGGGTTCTTTGACTTCTCCTTCTAAATCGTGTAACGTTTCTGCGGAAACGACAGGATTTAGTTTTGGGACACGAGGATCTCCATTCCGATGCACTGTTCCCACTTTACTACATCCCTCGCTAACTCACATGAATAATTAACACAGAAATTGCGTCGCTATGAAATACTATGTGCTCAATGACTTCTCCTCCTAAATCGAGTTACGTTTCAATGGAAACGACAGGATTTAGTTTTGGGATACGAGGATCTCCTTTCCGATGCACTGTTCCCACTTTACTACATCCCTCGCTCCCTCACATGAATAATTAACACAGAAATTGCGTCGCTATGAAATACTATGTGCTCAATGACTTCTCCTCCTAAATCGAGTCACGTTTCAATGGAAACGACAGGATTTAGTCTTGGGATACGAGTATCTCCTTTCCGATGCACTATTCATTCTTTACCTCAACGCTCGCTCCCTCACATTGACGAATTAACACAGAAATTGCGTCGCTATGAAATACTATGGGTTCTATGACTTCTCCTTCTAAATCGTGTAACGTTTCTATGGAAACGACAGGATTGAGTTTTGGGACACGAGTATCTCCTTTCCGATGCACTGTTCCCACTTAACTACATCCCTCGCTCCCTCACATGAATAATTAACACAGAAATTGCGTCGCTATGTAATACTATGTGCTCAATGACTTCTCCTCCTAAATCGAGTCACGTTTCAATGGAAACGACAGGATTTAGTTTTGGGATATGTGTATCTCCTTTCCGATGCACTGTTCCCACTTTACTACATCCCTCGCTCCCTCACATGAATAATTAACACAGAAATTGCGTCGCTATGAAATACTATGTGCTCAATGACTTCTCCTCCTAAATCGAGTCACGTTTCAATGGAAACGACAGGATTTAGTCTTGGGATACGAGTATCTACTTTCCGATGCACTATTCATTCTTTACCTCAACGCTCGCTCCCTCACATTGACGAATTAACACAGAAATTGCGTCGCTATGAAATACTATGGGTTCTATGACTTCTCCTTCTAAATCGTGTAACGTTTCTATGGAAACGACAGGATTGAGTTTTGGGACACGAGTATCTTCTTTCCGATGCACTGTTCCCACTTTACTACATCCCTCGCTCCCTCACATGAATAATTAACACAGAAATTGCGTCGCTATGAAATACTATGTGCTCAATGAGTTCTCCTCCTAAATCGAGTCAAGTTTCAATGGAAACGACAGGATTTAGTTTTGGGATACGAGTATCTCCTTTCCGATGCACTGTTCCCACTTTACTACATCCCTCGCTCCCTCACATGAATAATTAACACAGAAATTGCGTCGCTATGAAATACTATGTGCTCAATGACTTCTCCACCTAAATCGAGTCACGTTTCAATGGAAACGACAGGATTTAGTTTTGGGATACGAGTAACTCCTTTCCGATGCACTGTTCCCACTTTACTACATCCCTCGCCCCCTCACATGAATAATTAACACAGAAATTGCGTCGCTATGAAATACTATGTGCTCAATGACTTCTCCTCCTAAATCGAGTCACGTTTCAATTGAAACGACAGGATTTAGTTTTGGGGTACGAGTATCTCCTTTCCGATGCACCATTCATTCTTTACTTCAATGCTCGCTCCCTCACATTGACGAATTAACACAGATATTGCGTCGCTATGAAATACTATGTGCTCAAAGACTTCTCTTCCTAAATCGAGTCACGTTTCAATGGAAACGACAGGATGTAGTTTTGGGATATGTGTATCTCCTTTCCGATGCACTGTTCCCACTTTACTACATCCCTCGCTCCCTCACATGAATAATTAACACAGAAATTGCGTCGCTATGAAATACTATGTGCTCAATGATTTCTCATCCTAAATCGAGTCACGTTTCAATGGAAACGACAGGATTTAGTTTTGGGATACGAGTATCTCCTTTCCGATGCACCATTCATTCTTTACCTCAACGCTCGCTCCCTCACATTGACGAATTAACACAGAAATTGCGTCGCTATGAAATACTATGTGCTCAATGACTTTTCCTCCTAAATCGAGTCACGTTTCAATGGAACGACAGGATTTAGTTTTGGGATACGAGTAACTCCTTTCCGATGCACTATTCATTCTTTGCCTCAACGCTCGCTCAATCACATTGACGAATTAACACAGAAATTGCGTCGCTATGAAATACTATGTGTTCTATGACTTCTCCTTCTAAATCGTGTAACGTTTCTACGGAAACGACAGGATTGAGTTTTGGGACACGAGTATCTCCTTTCCGATGCAGTGTTCCCACTTTACTACATCCCTCGCTTCCTCACATGAATAATTAACACAGAAATTGCGTCGCTATGAAAAACTATGTGCTCAATGACTTCTCCTCCTAAATCGAGACACGTTTCAATGGAAACGACAGGATTTAGTTTTGGGATACGAGTAACTCCTTTCCGATGCACTATTCATTCTTTACCTCAACGCTCGCTCCCTCAAATTGACGAATTAACACAGAAATTGCGTCGCTATGAAATACTATGGGTTCTATGACTTCTCCTTCTAATTCGTGTAACGTTTCTATGGAAACGACAGGATTGAGTTTTGGGACACGAGGATCTACTTTTCGATGCACTGTTCCCACTTTACTACATCCCTCGCTCTCTCACATGATTAATTAACACAGAAAAAGCGTCGCTATGAAATACAATGTGCTCAATGACTTCTCCTCCTAAATCGAGTCACGTTTCAATGGAAACGGCAGGATTTAATTTTGGGATACGAGTATCTCCTTTCCGATGCACTGTTCCCTCTTTACCACATCCCTCGCTCCCTCACATGAATAATTAACACAGAAATTGCGTCGCTATGAAATACTATGTGCTCAATGACTTCTTCTCCTAAATCGAGCCACGTTTCAATGGAAACGACAGGATTTAGTTTTGGGATACGAGTATCTCCTTTCCGATGCACTATTCATTCTTTACCTCAACGCTCGCTCCCTCACATTGGCAAATTAACACAGAAATTGCGTCGCTATGAAATGCTATGGGTTCTATGACTTCTCCTTCTAAATCGTGTAACGTTTCTATGGAAACGACAGGATTGAGTTTTGGGGCACGAGTATGTCCTTTCCGATGCACTGTTCCCACTTTACTACATCCCTCGCTCCCTCACATGAATAATTAACACAGAAATTGCGTTGCTATGAAATACTATGTGCTCAATGACTTCTCCTCCTAAATAGAGTCATGTTTCAATGGAAACGACAGGTTTTAGTTTTGGGATACGAGTAACTCCTTTCCTATGCACTATTTATTCTTTACCTCAACGCTCGCTCCCTCACATTGACGAATTAACACAGAAATTGCGTCGCTATGAAATACTATGGGTTCTATGACTTCTCCTTCTAAATCGAGTCACGTTTCAATGGAAACGACAGTATTGTGTTTTGGGATACGTGTATCTCCTTTCCGATGCACTGTTCCCACTTTACTACATCCCTCGCTCCCTCACATGAATAATTAACACAGATATTGCGTCGCTATGAAATACTATGTGCTCAATGACTTCTCCTCCTAAATCGAGTCACGTTTCTATGGTAACGACAGGATTTAGTTTTGGGATACGAGTAACTAGTTTCCGATGCACTATTCATTCTTTACCTGTACGCTGGCTCCCTCACATTGACGAATTAACACAGAAATTGCGTCGCTATGAAATACTAAGGGTTCTATGACTTCTCCTTCTAAATCGTGTAACGTTTCTATGGAAAGGACTGGATTGAGTTTTGGGGCACGAGTATCTCCTTTCCGATGCACTTTCCCACTTTACTATATCCCTCGCTCCCTCACATGAATAATTAACACAGAAATTGCGTCGCTATGAAATACTATGTGCTCGATGACTTCTCCTCCTAAATCGAGTCACGTTTCAATGGAAACGATAGGATTTAGTTTTGGGATACGAGTATCTCCTTTCCGATGCACTGTTCCCACTTTACTACATCCCTCGCTCCCTCACATGAATAATTAACACAGAAATTGCGGTGCTATGAAATACTATGTGCTCAATGAGTTCTCCTCCTAAATGGAGTCACGTTTCAATGGAAACGACAGCATTTAGTTTTGGGATACGAGTAACTCCTTTCCGATGCACTATTCATTCTTTACCATAACGCTCGCTCCCTCACATTGACGAATTAACACAGAAATTGCGTCGCTATGAAATACAACGTGCTCAATGACTTCTCCTTCTAAATCGAGTCACGTTTCAATGGAAACGGCAGGATTTAGTTTTGGGATACGAGTATCTCCTTTCCGATGCACTGTTCCCACTTTACTACATTCCTCCCTCCCTCAGGTGAATAATTAACACAGAAATTGCGTCGCTATGAAATACTATGTGCTCAATGACTTCTCCTCCTAAATCGAGTCACGTTTCAATGGAAACGACAGGATTTAGTTTTGGGATACGAGTATCTCCTTTCCGTTGCACTGTTCCCACTTTACTATATCCCTCGCTCCCTCACATGAATAATTAACACAGAAATTCCGTCGGTACGAAATACAATGTGCTCAATGACTTCTCCCCCTAAGTCGAGTCACGTTTCAATGGAAACGACACGACTTAGTTTTGGGATACGAGTATCTCCTTTCCAATGCACTAGTCATTCTTTACCTCAACGCTCGCTCCCTCACATTGACGAATTAACACAGAAATTGCGTCGCTATGAAATACTATGTGCTCAATGACTTCTCCTCCTAAATCGAGTCACGTTTCAATGGAAACGACAGGATTTAGTTTTGGGATACGAGTATCTCCTTTCCGATGCACTGTTCCCACTTTACTACATCCCTCGCACCCTCACATGAATAATTAACACAGAAATTGCGTCGCTATGATATACTATGTGCTCAATGACTTCTCCTCCTAAATCGAGTCACGTTTTAATGGAAACGACAGGATTTAGTTTTGGGATACGAGTATCTCCTTTCCGATGCACTGTTCCCACTTTACTACATCCCTCGTTCCCTCACATGAATAATTAGCACAGAAATTGCGTCGCTATGAAATACAATTTGCTCAATGACTTCTCCTCCTAAATCGAGTCACGTTTCAGTGGAAATGACAGGATTTAGTTTTGGGATACGAGTATCTCCTTTCCGATGCACTATTCATTCTTTACCTCAACGCTCGCTCCCTCGCATTGACGAATTAACACAGAAATTGCGTCGCTATGAAATACAATGTGATCAATGACTTCTCCTCCTAAATCGAGTCACGTTTCAAAGGAAATGACAGGATTTAGTTTTGGGATACGAGTATCTCCTTTCCGACGCACTGTTCCCACTTTACTACATCCCTCGATCCCTCACATGAATAATTAACACAGAAATTGCGTCGCTATTAAATACTATGTACTCAATGACTTCTCCTCCTAAATCGAGTCACGTTTCAATGGAAACGACAGGATTTAATATTGGGATACGAGTAACTCCTTTCCGATGCACTTTTCGTTCTTTACCTCAACGCTCGCTCCCTCACATTGACGAATTAACACAGAAATTGCGTCGCTATGAAATACTGTGGGTTCTATGACTTCTCCTTCCAAATCGTGTAACGGTTCTATGGAAACGACAGGATTGGGTTTTGGGACACGAGTACCTCCTTTCCGATGCACTGTTCCCACTTTACTACTTCCTTCGCTCCCTCACATGAATAATTAACACAGAAATTGTGTCGTTATGAAATACTATGTGCTCAATGACTTCTCCTCCTAAATCAAGTCACGTTTCAATGGAAACGACAGGATTTAGTTTTGGGATACGAGTATCTCCTTTCCGATGCACTGTTCCCACTTTACTTTATCCCTCGCTCCCTCACATGAATAATTAACACAGAAATTGCGTCGCTATGAAATACAATGTGTTCAATGACTTCTCCTCCTAAATCGAGTCACGTTTCAATGGAAACGACAGGATTTAGTTTTGGGATACGAGTAACTCCTTTCCGATGCACTGTTCCCACTTTACTACATCCCTCGCTCCCTCACATGAATAATTAACACAGAAATTGCGTCGCTATGAAATACTATGTGCTCAATGACTTCTCCTCCTAAATCGAGTCACGTTTCAATGGAAACGACAGGATTTAGTTTTGGGACACGAGTATCTCCTTTCCGATGTACTGTTCCCACTTTACCACATCCCTCGCTCCCTCACATGAATAATTAACACAGAAATTGCGTCGCTATGAAATAATATGTGCTCAATGACTTCACTCCTAAATCGAGTCACGTTTCAATCGAAACGACAGGATTTAGTTTTGGGATACGAGTATCTCCTTTCCGATGCACTGTTCCCACTTTACTTTATCCCTCGCTCCCTCACATGTATAATTAACACAGAAATTGCGTCGCTATGAGATACAATGTGTTCAATGACTTCTCCTCCTAAATCGAGTCACGTTTCAATGCAAACGACAGGATTTAGTTTCGGGATACGAGTAACTCCTTTCCGATGCGCTATTCATTCTTTAACTCAACGCTCGCTCCCTCACATTGACGAATTAACATAGAAATTGCGTCGCTATGAAATACTATGGGTTCTATGACTTCTCCTTCTAAATCGTGTATCGTTTCGATGGAAACGACAGGATTGAGTTTTTCGGGACACGAGTATCTCCTTTCCGATGCACTGTTCCCACTTTACTACATCCCTCGCTCCCTCACATGAATAATTAACACAGAAATTGCGTCGCTATGAAATACTATGTGCTCAATGACTTCTCCTTGTAAATCGAGTCACGTTTCAATGGAAACGACAGGATTTAGTTTTGGGATACGAGTATCTCGTTTCTGATGCACTGTTACCACTTTACTACATCCCTCGCTCCCTCACATGAATAATTAACACATAAATTGCGTCGCTATGAAATACTACGTGCTCAATGACTTCTCCTCCTAAATCGAGTCACGTTTCAGTGGAAACGACAGGATTTAGTTTTGGGATACGAGTAACTCCTTTCCGATGCACTATTCATTCTTTACCTCTACGCTCGCTCCCTCACATTGACGAATTAACACAGAAATTGCGTCGCTATGAAATACTATGGGTTCTATGACTTCTCCTTCTAAATCGTGTAACGTTTCTATGGAAACGACAGGATTGAGTTTTGGGACACGAGTATCTCCTTTCCGACGCACTGTTCCCACTTTACTACATCCCTCGCTCCCTCACATGAATAATTGACACAGAAATTGCGTCGCTATGAAATACTATGTGCTCAATGACTTCTCCTCCTAAATCGAGTCACGTTTCAATGGAAACGACAGGATTTAGTTTTGGGATACGAGTAACTCCTTTCCGATGCACTATTCATTCTTTTCCTCAACGCTCGCTCCCTCACATTGACGAATTAACACAGAAATTGCGTCGCTATGAGATATTATGTGCTCAATTACTCCTCCTCCTAAATCGAGTCACATTTCAATGGAAACGACAGGATTTAGTTTTGGGATACGAGTATCTCCTTCCCGATGCACTGTTCCCACTTTACTACATCCCTCGCTCCCTCACATGAATAATTAACACAGAAATTGCGTCGCTATGAAATACTATGTGCTCAATGACTTCTCCTCCTAAATCGAGTCACGTTTCAATGGAAACGACAGGATTTAGTTTTGGGATACGAGTATCTCCTTTCCGATGCACTATTCATTCTTTACCTCAACGCTCGCTCCCTCACAATGACGAATTAACACAGAAATTGCGTCGCTATGAAATACAATGTGCTCAATGACTTCTCCTTCTAAATCGAGTCACGTTTCAATGGAAACAACAGGATTTAGTTTTGGGATATGTGTATATCCTTTCCGATGCACTGTTCCCACTTTACTACATCCCTCGCTCCCTCTCATGAATAATTAACACAGAAATTGCGTCGCTATGAAATACTATGTGCTCAATGACTTCTCCTTCTAAATCGTGTAACGTTTCTATGGAAACGACAGGATTGAGTTTTGGGACACGAGTATCTCCTTTCCGATGCACTGTTCCCACTTTACTACATCCCTCGCTCCCTCACATGAATAATTAACACACAAACTGCGTCGCTATGAAATACTATGTGCTCAATGACTTCTCCTCCTAAATCGAGTCACGTTTCAATGGAAACGACAGGATTTAGTTTTGGGATACGAGTATCTCCTTTCCGATGCACTGTTCCCACTTTACTGCATCCCTCGCTCCCTCACATGAATAATTAACACAGAAATTGCGTCGCTATGAAATACTATGTGCTCAATGACTTCTCCTCCTAAATCGAGTCACGTTTCAATGGAAACGACAGGATTTAGTTTTGGGATACGAGTATCTCCTTTCCGATGCACTATTCATTCTTTACCTCCACGCTCGCTCCCTCACAATGACGAATTAACACAGAAATTGCGTCGCTATGAAATACAATGTGCTCAATTACTTCTCCTCCTAAATCGAGTCACGTTTCAATGGAGACGACAGTATTTAGTTTTGGGATATGTGTATCTCCTTTCCGAAGCACTGTTCCCACTTTACTACATCCCTCGCTCCCTCACATGAATAATTAACACAGAAATTGCGTCGCTATGAAATACTATGTGCTCAATGACTTCTCCTCCTAAATCGAGTCACGTTTCAATGGAAACGACAGGATTTAGTTTTGGGATACGAGTAACTCCTTTCCGATGCTCTATTCATTCTTTTCCTCAACGCTTGCTCCCTCACATTGACGAATTAACACAGAAATTGCGTCGCTATGAAATACTATGTGCTCAAATACTCCTCCTCCTAAATCGAGTCACGTTTCAATGGAAACGACAGGATTTAGTTTTGGGATACGAGTATCTCCTTCCCGATGCACTGTTCCCACTTTACTACATCCCTCGCTCCCTCACATGAATAATTAACACAGAAATTGCGTCGCTACGAAATACTATGTGCTCAATGACTTCTCCTCCTAAATCGAGTCACGTTTCAATGGAAACGACAGGATTTAGTTTTGGGATACGAGTATCTCCTTTCCGATGCACTATTCATTCTTTACCTCAACGCTCGCTCCCTCACAATGACGAATTAACACAGAAATTGCGTCGCTATGAAATACAATGTGCTTAATGACTTCTCCTCCTAAATCGAGTCACGTTTCAATGGAAACAACAGGATTTAGTTTTGGGATATGAGTATATCCTTTCCGATGCACTGTTCCCACTTTACTACATCCCTCGCTCCCTCACATGAATACTTAACACAGAAATTGCGTCGCTATGAAATACTATGTGCTCAATGACTTCTCATTCTAAATCGTGTAACGTTTCTATGGAAACGACAGGATTGAGTTTTGGGACACGAGTATCTCCTTTCCGATGCACTGCTCCCACGATACTACATCTCTCGCTCCCTCACATGAATAATTAACACACAAATTGCGTCGCAAAGAAATACTATGTGCTCAATGACTTCTCCTCCTAAATCGAGTCACGTTTCAATGGAAACGACAGGGTTTAGTTTTGGGATACGAGTATCTCCTTTCCGATGCACTGTTCCCACATTACTACATCCCTCGCTCCCTCACATGAATAATTAACACAGAAATTGCGTCGCTATGATATACTATGTGCTCAATTACTTCTCCTCCTAAATCGAGTCACGGTTCAATGGTAACGACAGGATTTAGTTTTTGGATACGAGTAACTCCTTTCCGATGCACTATTCATTCTTTACCTCAACGCTCGCTCCCTCACATTGACGAATTAACACAGAAATTGCGTCGCTATGAAATACTATGTGCTCTATGATTTCTCCTCCTAAATCGAGTCACGTTTCTATGGAAACGACAGGATTGAGTATTGGGACACGAGTATCTCCTTTCCGATGCACTGTTCCCACTTTACTACATCCCTCGCTCCCTCACATGAATAATTAACACAGAAATTGCGTCGCTATGAAATACTATGTGCTCAATGACTTCTCCTCCTAAATCTAGTCACGTTTCAATGGTAACGACAGGATTTGGTTTTGGGATACGAGTAACAGCTTTCCGTTGCACTATTCATTCTTTACCTCAACGCTCGCTCCCTCACATTGACGAATTAACACAGAAATTGCGTCGCTATGAAATACTATGTGCTCAATTACTTCTCCTCCTAAATCGAGTCACGTTTCAATGGAAACGACAAGATTTAGTTTTGGGATACGAGTATCTCCTTTCCGATGCACTGTTCCCACTTTACTACATCCCTCGCTCCCTCACATGAATAATTAACACAGAAATTGCGTCGCTATGAAATACTATGTCCTCAATGACTTCTCCTCCTAAATCGAGTCACGTTTCAATGGAAACGACACGATTTAGTTTTGGGATACGAGTAACTCCTTTCCGATGCACTATTCATTCTTTACCTCAACGCTCGCTCCCTCACATTGACGAATTAACACAGAAATTGCGTCGCTATGAAATACTATGTGCTCAATGACTTCTCCTCCTAAATCGAGTCACGTTTCAATGGAAACGACAGGATTTAGTTTTGGGATACGAGTATCTCCTTTCCGATGCACTGTTCCCACTTTACTACATCCCTCGCCCCCTCACATGAATAATTAACACAGAAATTGCGTCGCTATGAAATACTATGTGCTCAATGACTTCTCCTCCTAAATCGAGTAACATGTCAATGGAAACGACAGGATTTAGTTTTGGGATACGAGTAACTCCTTTCCGATGCACTGTTCCCACTTTACTACATCCCTCGCTCCCTCACATGAATAATTATCACAGAAATTGCGTCGCTATGAAATACTATGTGCTCAATGACTTCTCCTCCTAAATCGGGTCACGTTTCAATGGAAAAGTTAGGATTTAGTTTTGGGATACGAGTAACTCCTTTCCGATGCACTATTCATTCTTTACCTCAACGCTCGCTCCCTCACAATGACGAATTAACACAGAAATTGCGTCGCTATGAAATACTAAGGGTTCTATGACTTCTCCTTCCATATCGTGTAACGTTTCTATGGAAACGACAGGATTGAGTTTTTGGACACGAGTATCTCCTTTCCGATGCACTGTTCCCACTTTACTACATCCCTCGCTCTCTCACATGAATAATCAACACAGAAATAGCGTCGCTATGAAATACTATGTGCTCAATGACTTCTCCTCCTAAATCGAGTCACGTTTCTATGGAAACGACAGGATTGAGTTTTGGGACACGAGTATCTATTTTCCGATGCACTGTTCCCACTTTACTACATCCCTCGCTCCCTCACATGAATAATTGACACAGAAATTGCGTCGCTATGAAATACTATGTGCTCAATGACTTCTCCTCCTAAATCGAGTCACGTTTCAATGGAAACGACAGGAATTAGTTTTGGGATACGAGTAACTCCTTTCCAATGCACTGTTCATTCTTTACCTCAACGCTCGCTCCCTCACATTGACGAATTAGCACAGAAATTGCGTCGCTATGAAATACTGTGGGTTCTATGACTTCTCCATCTAAATCGTGTAACATTCCTATGGAAACGACAGGATTGAGTTTTGGGACACGAGTATCTCCTTTCCGATGCACTGTTCCCACTTTACTACATCCCTCGCTCCCTCACATGAATAATTAACACTGATATTAAGTCGCTATGAAATACTATGTGCTAAATGACTTCTCCTCCTAAATCGAGTAATGTTTCAATGGAAACGACAGGATTTAGTTTCGGGATACGAGTAACTCCTTTCCGATGCACTATTCATTCTTTACCTCAACGCTCGCTCCCTCACATTGACGAATTAACACAGAAATTGCGTCGCTATGATATACTATGTGCTCAATGACTTCTCCTCCTAAATCGAGTCACGTTTCAATGGAAACGACAGGATTTAGTTTTGGGATACGAGTATCTCCTTTCCGATGCACTGTTCCCACTTTACTACATCCCTCGCTCCCTCACATGATTAATGAACACAGAAATTGCGTCGCTATGAAATACTATGTGCTCAATGACTTCTCCTCCTAAATATTGTCACGTTTCAATGGAAACGACAGGATTTAGTTTCGGGATACGAGTAACTCCTTTCCGATGCACTATTCATTCTTTACCTCAACGCTCGCTCCCTCACATTGACGAATTAACACAGAAATTGCGTCGCTATGAAATACCATGGGTTCTATGACTTCTGCTTCTAAATCGTGTAACGTTTCTATGGAAACGACAGAATTGAGTTTTGGGACACGAGTATCTCCTTTCCGATGCACTGATCCCACTTTACTACATCCCTCGCTCCGTCTCATGAATAATTAACACAGAAATTGCGTCGCTATGAAATACTATGTGCTCAATGACTTTTCCTCCTAAATCGAGTCACGTTTCATTGGAAACGACAGGATTTAGTTTTGGGATACGAGTAACTCCTTTCCGATGCACTATTCAATCTTTACCTCAACGCTCGCTCCTTCACATTGACGAATTAACACAGAAATTGCGTCGCTATGAAATACTATGTCCTCAATGACGTCTCCTCCTAAATCGAGTCACGTTTCAATGGAAACGACACGATTTAGTTTTGGGATACGAGTAACTCCTTTCCAATGCACTATTCATTCTTTACCTCAGCGCTCGCTCCCTCACATTGACGAATTAACACAGAAATTGCGTCGCTATGAAATACTATGGGTTCTATGACTTCTTTTTCTAAGTCGTGTAACATTTCTATGGAAACGACAGGATTGGGTTTTGGGACACGAGGATCTCCTTTCCGATGCGCTGTTCCCACTTTACTACATCCCTCGCTCCCTCACATGAATAATTAACACGGAAATTGCGTCGCTATGAAATTCAATGTGCTCAATGACTTCTCCTCCTAAATCGGGTCACGTTTCAATGGAAACGATAGGATTTAGTTTTGGGATACAAGTAACTCCTTTCCGATGCACTATTCATTCTTTACCTCAACGCCCGCCCCCTCACAATGACAATTAACACAGAAATAGCGTCGCTATGAAATAGTATGGCTTCTATGACTTCTCCTTCTAAATCGTGTAAAGTTTCAATGGAAACGACAGGATTGAGTTTTGGGACACGAGTATCTCCTTTCCGATGCACTGTTGCCCCTTTACTACATCCCTCGCTCCCTCACATGAATAATTAACACAGTAATTGCGTCGCTATGAAATACTATGTGCTCAATGACTTCTCCTCCTAAATCGAGTCACGTTTCAATGGAAACAACAGGATTTAGTTTTGGGATACGAGTAACTCCTTTCCGATGCACTATTCATTCTTTACCTCAACGCTCACTCCCTCACATGAATAATTAACACAGAAATTGCGTCGCTATGAACTACTATGTGCTCAATGACTTCTCCTCCTAAATCGAGTCACGTTTCAATGGAAACGACAGGATTTAGTTTTGGGATACGAGTATCTCCTTTCCGATGCACTGTTCCCACTTTACTACATCCCTCGCCCCCTCACATGAATAATTAACACAGAAATTGCGTCGCTATGAAATACTATGTGCTCAATGACTTCTCCTCCTAAATCGAGTAACATGTCAATGGAAACGACAGGATTTAGTTTTGGGATACGAGTAACTCCTTTCCGATGCACTGTTCCCACTTTACTACATCCCTCGCTCCCTCACATGAATAATTATCACAGAAATTGCGTCGCTATGAAATACTATGTGCTCAATGACTTCTCCTCCTAAATCGGGTCACGTTTCAATGGAAAAGTTAGGATTTGGTTTTGGGATACGAGTAACTCCTTTCCGATGCACTATTCAATCTTTACCTCAACGCTCGCTCCCTCACATTGACGAATTAACACAGAAATTGCGTCGCTATGAAATACTATGTCCTCAATGACTTCTCCTCCTAAATCGAGTCACGTTTCAATGGAAACGACACGATTTAGTTTTGGGATACGAGTAACTCCTTTCCAATGCACTATTCATTCTTTACCTCAACGCTCGCTCCCTCACATTGACGAATTAACACAGAAATTGCGTCGCTATGAAATACTATGGGTTCTATGACTTCTTTTTCTAAGTCGTGTAACGTTTCTATGGAAACGACAGGATTGGGTTTTGGGACACGTGGATCTCCTTTCCGATGCGCTGTTCCCACTTTACTACATCCCTCGCTCCCTCACATGAATAATTAACACGGAAATTGCGTCGCTATGAAATTCTATGTGCTCAATGACTTCTCCTCCTAAATCGGGTCACGTTTCAATGGAAACGATAGGATTTAGTTTTGGGATACGAGTAACTCCTTTCCGATGCACTATTCATTCTTTACCTCAACGCCCGCCCCCTCACAATGACAATTAACACAGAAATTGCGTCGCTATGAAATACTATGGCTTCTATGACTTCTCCTTCTAAATCGTGTAAAGTTTCTATGGAAACGACAGGATTGAGTTTTGGGACACGAGTATCTCCTTTCCAATGCACTGTTCCCCCTTTACTACATCCCTCGCTCCCTCACATGAATAATTAACACAGTAATTGCGTCGCTATGAAATACTATGTGCTCAATGACTTCTCCTCCTAAAGCGAGTCACGTTTCAATGGAAACAACAGGATTTAGTTTTGGGATACGAGTAACTCCTTTCCGATGCACTATTCATTCTTTACCTCAACGCTCGCTCCCTCACATTGACGAATTAACACAGAAATTGCGTCGCTATGAAATACTATGTGCTAAATGACTTCTCCTCCTAAATCGAGTCACGTTTCAATGGAAACGACAGGATTTAGTTTTGGGATACGAGTAACTCCTTTCCGATGCACTATTCATTTTTTACCTCAACGCTCGCTCCCTCACATTGACGAATTAACACAGAAATTGCGTCGCTATAAAATGCTATGGGTTCTAGGACTTCTCCTTCTAAATCGTGTAACGTTTCTATGGAAACGACAGGATTGAGTTTTGGGACACGAGTATCTCCTTTCCGATGCACTGTTCCCACTTTACTACATCCCTTGCTCCCTCACATGAATAATTAACACACAAATTGCGTCGCTATGAAATACTATGTGCTCAATGACTTCTCCTCCTAAATCGAGTGACGTTTCAATGGAAACGACAGGATTTAGTTTTGGGATACGAGTATCTCCTTCCCGATGCACTGTTCCCACTTTACTACATAACTCGCTCCCTCACATGAATAATTAACACAGAAATTGCGTCGCTATGAAATACTATTTGCACAATGACTTCTCCTCCTAAATTGAGTCACGTTTCAATGGAAACGACAGGATTAATTTTGTGATACGAGTAACTCCTTTCCGTTGCACTATTCATTCTTTACCTCAACGCTCGCTCCCTCACATTGACGAATTAACACAGAAATTGCATCGCTATGAAATACTATGTGCTCAATGACTTCTCCTCCTAAATCGAGTCACGTTTCAATGGAAACGACAGGATTTAGTTTTGGGATACGAGTAACTCCTTTCCGATGCACTAGTCATTCTTTAACACAACGCTCGCTCCCTCACATTGACGAATTAACACAGAAATTGCGTCGCTATAAAATAGTATGTGCTCAATGACTTCTCCTCCTAAATCGAGTCACGTTTCGATGGAAAAGACAGGATTTAGTTTTGGGATACGAGTAACTCCTTTCCGATGCACTATTCATTCTTTACCTCAACGCTCGCTCCCTCACATTGACGAATTAACACAGAAATTGCGTCGCTATGAAATAGGATGTGCTCAATTACTTCTCCTCCTAAAACGAGTCACGTTTCAATGGAAACGACAGGATTTAGTTTTGGGATACGAGCAACTCCTCTCCGATGCACTGTTCCCACTTTACTACATCCCTCGCTCCCTCACATGAATAATTAACACAGAAATTGCGTCGCTATGAAATACTATGTGCTCAATGACTTCTCCTCCTAAATCGAGTGACGTTTCAATGGAAACGTCAGGATTTAGTTTTGGGATACGAGTAACTCCTTACCGATGCACTATTCTTTCTTTCCTCAACGCTCGCTCCCTCCCATTGACGAATTAACACAGAAATTGCGTCGCGATGAATAACTATGTGCTCAATGACTTCTCCTCCTAAATCGAGTCACGTTTCAATGGAAACGACAGGATTTAGTTTTGGGATACGAGTAACTCCTTTCCGATGCACTGTTCCCTCTTTACTACATCCCTCGCTCCCTCACATGAATAATTAACACAGAAATCGCGTCGCTATGAAATACTATGTGCTAAATGACTTCTCCTCCTAAATCGAGTCACGTATCAATGGAAACGACAGGATTTACGAGTAGTTTTCGGATACGAGTAATTCCTTTCCGATGCACTATTCATTCTTTACCACAACGCTCGCTCCCTCACATTGACGAATTAACACAGAAATTGCGTCGCTATGAAATACTATGTGCTCAATGACTTCTCCTCCTAAATCGAGTCACGTTTCAATGGAAACGACAGGATTTAGTTTTGGGATACGAGTAACTCCTTTCCGATGCACTATTCATTCTTTACCTCAACGCTCGCCCCCTCACATTGACGAATTAACACAGTAATTGCGTCGCTATGAAATACTATGTGCTCAATGACTTCTCCTCCTAAATCGAGTCACGTTTCAATGGAAACGACAGGATTTAGTTTTGGGATACGAGTATCTCCTTTCCGATGCACCGTTCCCACTTTACTACATCCCTCGCTCCCTCACATGAATAATTAACACAGAAATTGCGTCGCTATGAAATACTATGTGCTCAATGACTTCTCCTCCTAAATCGAGTCCCGTTTCAATGGAAACGACAGGAATTAGTTTTGGGATACGAGTACGTCCATTCCGATGCACTATTCATGCTTTACCTCAACGCTCGCTCCCTCACATTGACGAATTAACACAGAAATTGCGTCGCTATGAAATACTATGT
Organism: Schistocerca piceifrons; assembly: GCF_021461385.2. Lineage (NCBI taxonomy): Eukaryota > Metazoa > Arthropoda > Insecta > Orthoptera > Acrididae > Schistocerca > Schistocerca piceifrons. The sequence continues at coordinate 388,986 of NW_025728158.1, forward strand.
GCTCAATGACTTCACCTCCTAAATCGAGTCACGTTTCAATGGAAACGACAGGATTTACTTTTGGGATACGAGTAACTCCTTTCCGATGCACTATTCATTCTTTACCTCAACGCTTGCTCCCTTACATTGACGAATTAACACAGAAATTGCGTCGCAATGAAATACTATGGGTTCTATGACTTCACCTTCTAAATCGTGTAACGTTTCTATGGAAACGACAGGATTGAGTTTTGGGACACGAGTATCTCCTTTCCGATGCACTGTTCCCACTTTACTACATCCCTCGCTCCCTCACATGAATAATTAACACAGAAATTGCGTCGCTATGAAATACTATGTCCTCAATGACTTCTCCTCCTAAATCGAGTGACGTTTCAATGGAAACGACAGGATTTAGTTTTGGGATACGAGTAACTCCTTTCCGATGCACTATTCATTCTTTACCTCAACGCTCGCTCCCTCCCATTGACGAATTAACACAGAAATTGCGTCGTGATGATAACTATGTGCTCAATGACTTCTCCTCCTCCTTATCGAGTCACGTTTCAATGGAAACGACAGGTTTAATTGGGATACGAGTATCTCCTCTCCGATGCACTGTTCCCACTTTACTACATCCCTCGCTGCCTCACATGAATAGTTAACACAGAAATTGCGTCGCTATGAAGTACTATGTGCTCAAAGACTTCTCCTCCTAAATAGAGTCACCTTTCAATGGATACGACAGGATTTAGTTTTGGGATACGAGTAACTCCTTTCCGATGCACTGTTCCCACTTTACTACATCCCTCGCTCCCTCACATTGACGAATTAACACATAAATTGCGTCGCTATGAAATACTATGTGCTCAATGACTTCTCCTCCTAAATCGAGTCACGTTTCAATGGAAACGACAGGATTTAGTTTTGGGATACGAGTAACTCCTTTCCGATGCACTAATCATTCTTTACCTCAACGCCCGCTCCCTCACATTGACAATTAACACAGAAATTGCGTCGCTATGAAATACTATGGCTTCTATGACTTCTCCTTCTAAATCGTGTAAAGTTTCTATGGAAACGACAGGATTGAGTTTTGGGACACGAGTATCTCCTTTCCGATGCACTGTTCCCCCTTTACTACATCCCTCGCTCCCTCACATGAATAATTAACACAGTAATTGCGTCGCTATGAAATACTATGTGCTCAATGACTTCTCCTCCTAAATCGAGTCACGTTTAAATGGAAACAACAGGATTTAGTTTTGGGATACGAGTAACTCCTTTGCGATGCACTATTCATTCTTTACCTCAACGCTCGCTCCCTCACATTGACGAATTAACACAGAAATTGCGTCGCTACGAAGTACTATGTGCTCAATGACTTCTCCTCCTATATCGAGTCACGTTTCAATGGAAACGACAGGATTTAGTTTTGGGATACGAGTATCTCCTTTCCGATGCACTGTTCCCACTTTACTACATCCCTCGCTCCATCACATGAATATTTAACACAGAAATTGCGTCGCTATGAAAAACTATGTGCTCAATGACTTCTCCTCCTAAATCGAGTCACTTTTCAATGGAAACGACAGGATTGATTTTGGGATACGAGTAACTCCTTTCCGATGCACTATTCATTCTTTACCTCAACGCTCGCTCCCTCACATTGACGAATTAACACAGAAATTGCGTCGCTATGAAATACGATGTGCTCAATTACTTCTCCTCCTAAATCGAGTCACGTTTCAATGGAAACGACACGATTTAGTTTTGGGATACGAGTAACTCCTTTCCAATGCACTATTCATTCTCTACCTCAACGCTCGCTCCCTCACATTGACGAATTCACACAGAATTTGCGTCGCTATGAAATACTATGGGTTCTATGACTTCTTTTTCTAAGTCGTGTAACGTTTCTATGGAATCGACAGGATTGGGTTTTGGGACACGAGGATCTCCTTTCCGATGCGCTGTTCCCACTTTACTACATCCCTCGCTCCCTCACATGAATAATTAACACGGAAATTGCGTCGCTATGAAATTCTATGTGCTCAATGACTTCTCCTCCTAAATCGGGTCACGTTTCAATGGAAACGATAGGATTTAGTTTTGGGATACGAGTAACTAGTTTCCGATGCACTATTCATTCTTTACCTCAACGCCCGCCCCCTCACAATGACAAATAACACAGAAATTGCGTCGCTATGAAATACTATGGCTTCTATGACTTCTCCTTCTAAATCGTGTAAAGTTTCTATGGAAACGACAGGATTGAGTTTTGGGACACGAGTATCTCCTTTCCGATGCACTGTTCCCCCTTTACTACATCCCTCGCTCCCTCACATGAATAATTAACACAGTAATTGCGTCGCTATGAAATACTATGTGCTCAATGACTTCTCCTCCTAAATCGAGTCACGTTTCAATGGAAACAACAGGATTTAGTTTTGGGATACGAGTAACTCCTTTCCGATGCACTATTCATTCTTTACCTCAACGCTCGTTCCTCACATGAATAATTAACACAGAAATTGCGTCGCTATGAACTACTATGTGCTCAATGACTTCTCCTCCTAAATCGAGTCACGTTTCATTGGAAACGACAGGATTTAGTTTTGGGATACGAGTATCTCCTTTCCGATGCACTATTCTTTCTTTACCTCCACGCTCGCTCCCTCACAACGACGAATTAACACAGAAATTGCGTCGCTATGAAATACAATGTGCTCAATTACTTCTCCTCCTAAATCGAGTCACGTTTCAATGGAGACGACAGTATTTAGTTTTGGGATATGTGTATCTCCTTTCCGAAGCACTGTTCCCACTTTACTACATCCCTCGCTCCCTCACATGAATAATTAACACAGAAATTGCGTCGCTATGAAATACTATGTGCTCAATGACTTCTCCTCCTAAATCGAGTCACGTTTCAATGGAAACGACAGGATTTAGTTTTGGGATACGAGTAACTCCTTTCCGATGCTCTATTCATTCTTTTCCTCAACGCTTGCTCCCTCACATTGACGAATTAACACAGAAATTGCGTCGCTATGAAATACTATGTGCTCAATTACTCCTCCTCCTAAATCGAGTCACGTTTCAATGGAAACGACAGGATTTAGTTTTGGGATACGAGTATCTCCTTCCCGATGCACTGTTCCCACTTTACTACATCCCTCGCTCCCTCACATGAATAATTAACACAGAAATTGCGTCGCTACGAAATACTATGTGCTCAATGACTTCTCCTCCTAAATCGAGTCACGTTTCAATGGAAACGACAGATTTGGTTTTGGGATACGAGTATCTCCTTTCCGATGCACTATTCATTCTTTACCTCAACGCTCGCTCCCTCACAATGACGAATTAACACAGAAATTGCGTCGCTATGAAATACAATGTGCTTAATGACTTCTCCTCCTAAATCGAGTCACGTTTCAATGGAAACAACAGGATTTAGTTTTGGGATATGAGTATATCCTTTCCGATGCACTGTTCCCACTTTACTACATCCCTCGCTCCCTCACATGAATACTTAACACAGAAATTGCGTCGCTATGAAATACTATGTGCTCAATGACTTCTCATTGTAAATCGTGTAACGTTTCTATGGAAACGACAGGATTGAGTTTTGGGACACGAGTATCTCCTTTCCGATGCACTGCTCCCACGATACTACATCCCTCGCTCCCTCACATGAATAATTAACACACAAATTGCGTCGCAATGAAATACTATGTGCTCAATGACTTCTCCTCCTAAATCGAGTCACGTTTCAACGGAAACGACAGGGTTTAGTTTTGGGATACGAGTATCTCCGTTCCGATGCACTGTTCCCACATTACTACATCCCTCGCTCCCTCACATGAATAATTAACACAGAAATTGCGTCGCTATGAAATACTATGTGCTCAATTACTTCTCCTCCTAAATCGAGTCACGGTTCAATGGTAACGACAGGATTTAGTTTTGGGATACGAGTAACTACTTTCCGATGCACTATTCATTCTTTACCTCAACGCTCGCTCCCTCACATTGACGAATTAACACAGAAATTGCGTCGCTATGAAATACTATGTGCTCTATGATTTCTCCTCCTAAATCGAGTCACGTTTCTATGGAAACGACAGGATTGAGTATTGGGACACGAGTATCTCCTTTCCGATGCACTGTTCCCACTTTATTACATCCCTCGCTCCCTCACATGAATAATTAACACAGAAATTGCGTCGCTATGAAATACTATGTGCTCAATGACTTCTCCTCCTAAATCTAGTCACGTTTCAATGGTAACGACAGGATTTGGTTTTGGGATACGAGTAACAGCTTTCCGTTGCACTATTCATTCTTTACCTCAACGCTCGCTCCCTCACATTGACGAATTAACACAGAAATTGCGTCGCTATGAAATACTATGTGCTCAATTACTTCTCCTCCTAAATCGAGTCACGTTTCAATGGAAACGACAAGATTTAGTTTTGGGATACGAGTATCTCCTTTCCGATGCACTGTTCCCACTTTACTACATCCCTCGCTCCCTCACATGAATAATTACCACAGAAATTGCGTCGCTATGAAATACTATGTCCTCAATGACTTCTCCTCCTAAATCGAGTCACGTTTCTATGGAAACGACAGGATTGAGTTTTGGGACACGAGTATCTCCTTTCCGATGCACTGTTCCCACTTTACTACATCCCTCGCTCCCTCACATGAATAATTAACACTGATATTAAGTCGCTATGAAATACTATGTGCTAAATGACTTCTCCTCCTAAATCGAGTTATGTTTCAATGGAAACGACAGGATTTAGTTTCGGGATACGAGTAACTCCTTTCCGATGCACTATTCATTCTTTACCTCAACGCTCGCTCGCTCACATTGACGAATTAACACAGAAATTGCGTCGCTATGAAATACTATGTGCTCAATGACTTCTCCTCCTAAATCGAGTCACATTTCAATGGAAACGACAGGATTTAGTTTTGGGATACGAGTATCTCCTTTCCGACGCACTGTTCCCACTTTACTACATCCCTCGCTCCCTCACATGATTAATGAACACAGAAATTGCGTCGCTATGAAATACTATGTGCTCAATGACTTCTCCTCCTAAATATAGTCACGTTTCAATGGAAACGACAGGATTTAGTTTCGGGATACGAGTAACTCCTTTCCGATGCACTATTCATTCTTTACCTCAACGCTCGCTCCCTCACATTGACGAATTAACACAGAAATTGCGTCGCTATGAAATACCATGGGTTCTATGACTTCTGCTTCTAAATCGTGTAACGTTTCTATGGAAACGACAGAATTGAGTTTTGGGACACGAGTATCTCCTTTCCGATGCACTGTTCCCACTTTACTACATCCCTCGCTCCGTCTCATGAATAATTAACACAGAAATTGCGTCGCTATGAAATACTATGTGCTCAATGACTTTTCCTCCTAAATCGAGTCACGTTTCATTGGAAACGACAGGATTTAGTTTTGGGATACGAGTAACTCCTTTCCGATGCACTATTCAATCTTTACCTCAACGCTCGCTCCTTCACATGGACGAATTAACACAGAAATTGCGTCGCTATGAAATACTATGTCCTCAAAGACTTCTCCTCCTAAATCGAGTCACGTTTCAATGGAAACGACACGATTTATTTTTGGGATACGAGTAACTCCTTTCCAATGCACTATTCATTCTTTACCTCAGCGCTCGCTCCCTCACATTGACGAATTAACACAGAAATTGCGTCGCTATTAAACACTATGGGTTCTATGACTTCTTTTTCTAAGTCGTGTAACGTTTCTATGGAAACGACAGGATTGGGTTTTGGGACACGAGGATCTCCTTTCCGATGCGCTGTTCCCACTTTACTACATCCCTCGCTCCCTCACATGAATAATCAGCACGGAAATTGCGTCGCTATGAAATTCAATGTGCTCAATGATTTCTCCTCCTAAATCGGGTCACGTTTCAATGGAAACGATAGGATTTAGTTTTGGGATACGAGTAACTCCTTTCCGATGCACTATTCATTCTTTACCTCAACGCCCGCCCCCTCACAATGACAATTAACACAGAAATTGCGTCGCTATGATATACTATGGCTTCTATGACTTCTCCTTCTAAATCGTGTAAAGTTTCAATGGAAACGACAGGATTGAGTTTTGGGACACGAGTATCTCCTTTCCGATGCACTGTTGCCCCTTTACTACATCCCTCGCTCCCTCACATGAATAATTAACACAGTAATTGCGTCGCTATGAAATACTAAGTGTTCAATGGCTTCTCCTCCTAAACCGAGTCACGTTTCAATGGAAACAACAGGATTTAGTTTTGGGATACGAGTAACTCCTTTCCGATGCACTATTCATTCTTTACCTCAACGCTCGCTCCCTCACATGAATAATTAACACAGAAATTGCGTCGCTATGAACTACTATGTGCTCAATGACTTCTCCTCCTAAATCGAGTCACGTTTCATTGGAAACGACAGGATTTAGTTTTGGGATACGAGTAACTCCTTTCCGATGCACTATTCATTCTTTACCTCAACGCTCGCTCCCTCACATTGACGAATTAACACAGAAATTGCGTCGCTATGAAATACTATGTGCTCAATGACTTCTCCTCCTAAATCGAGTCACGTTTCAATGGAAACGACAGGATTTAGTTTTGGGATACGAGTATCTCCTTTCCGATGCACTGTTCCCACTTTACTACATCCCTCGCCCCCTCACATGAATAATTAACACAGAAATTGCGTCGCTATGAAATACTATGTGCTCAATGACTTCTCCTCCTAAATCGAGTAACATGTCAATGGAAACGACAGGATTTAGTTTTGGGATACGAGTAACTCCTTTCCGATGCACTGTTCCCACTTTACTACATCCCTCGCTCCCTCACATGAATAATTATCACAGAAATTGCGTCGCTATGAAATACTATGTGCTCAATGACTTCTCCTCCTAAATCGGGTCACGTTTCAATGGAAAAGTTAGGATTTGGTTTTGGGATACGAGTAACTCCTTTTCGATGCACTATTCCATCTTTACCTCAACGCTCGCTCCCTCACATTGACGAATTAACACAGAAATTGCGTCGCTATGAAATACTATGTCCTCAATGACTTCTCCTCCTAAATCGAGTCACGTTTCAATGGAAACGACACGATTTAGTTTTGGGATACGAGTAACTCCTTTCCAATGCACTATTCATTCTTTACCTCAACGCTCGCTCCCTCACATTGACGAATTAACACAGAAATTGCGTCGCTATGAAATACTATGGGTTCTATGACTTCTTTTTCTAAGTCGTGTAACGTTTTTATGGAAACGACAGGATTGGGTTTTGGGACACGAGGATCTCCTTTCCGATGCGCTGTTCCCACTTTACTACATCCCTCGCTCCCTCACATGAATAACTAACACGGAAATTGCGTCGCTATGAAATTCTATGTGCTCAATGACTTCTCCTCCTAAATCGGGTCACGTTTCAATGGAAACGATAGGATTTAGTTTTGGGATACGAGTAACTCCTTTCCGATGCACTATTCATTCTTTACCTCAACGCCCGCCCCCTCACAATGACAATTAACACAGAAATTGCGTCGCTATGAAATACTATGGCTTCTATGACTTCTCCTTCTAAATCGTGTAAAGTTTCTATGGAAACGACAGGATTGAGTTTTGGGACACGAGTATCTCCTTTCCAATGCACTGTTCCCCCTTTACTACATCCCTCGCTCCCTCACATGAATAATTAACACAGTAATTGCGTCGCTATGAAATACTATGTGCTCAATGACTTCTCCTCCTAAAGCGAGTCACGTTTCAATGGAAACAACAGGATTTAGTTTTGGGATACGAGTAACTCCTTTCCGATGCACTATTCATTCTTTACCTCAACGCTCGCTCCCTCACATTGACGAATTAACACAGAAATTGCGTCGCTATGAAATACTATGTGCTCAATGACTTCTCCTCCTATATCGAGTCACGTTTCAATGGAAACGACAGGATTTAGTTTTGGGATACGAGTATCTCCTTTCCGATGCACTGTTCCCACTTTACTACATCCCTCGCTCCCTCACATGAATAATTAACACTGAAATTGCGTCGCCTTGAAATACAACGTGCTCAATGACTTCTCCTCCTAAATCGAGTCACGTTTCAATGGAAACGGCAGGATTTAGTTTTGGGATACGAGTAACTCCTTTCCGATGCACTATTCATTCTTTACCTCAACGCTCGCTCCCTCACATTGACGAATTAACACAGAACTTGCGTCACTATGAAATCCTATGTGCTAAATGACTTCTCCTCCTAAATCGAGTCACGTTTCAATGGAAACGACAGGATTTAGTTTTGGGATACGAGTAACTCCTTTCCGATGCACTATTCATTTTTTACCTCAACGCTCGCTCCCTCACATTGACGAATTAACACAGAAATTGCGTCGCTATAAAATGCTATGGGTACTAGGACTTCTCCTTCTCAATCGTGTAACGTTTCTATGGAAACGACAGGATTGAGTTTTGGGACACGAGTATCTCCTTTCCGATGCACTGTTCCCACTTTACTACATCCCTTGCTCCCTCACATGAATAATTAACACACAAATTGCGTCGCTATGAAATACTATGTGCTCAATGACTTCTCCTCCTAAATCGAGTGACGTTTCAATGGAAACGACAGGATTTAGTTTTGGGATACGAGTATCTCCTTCCCGATGCACTGTTCCCACTTTACTACATAACTCGCTCCCTCACATGAATAATTAACACAGAAATTGCGTCGCTATGAAATACTATTTGCACAATGACTTCTCCTCCTAAATTGAGTCACGTTTCAATGGAAACGACAGGATTAATTTTGTGATACGAGTAACTCCTTTCCGTTGCACTATTCATTCTTTACCTCAACGCTCGCTCCCTCACATTGACGAATTAACACAGAAATTGCATCGCTATGAAATACTATGTGCTCAATGACTTCTCCTCCTAAATCGAGTCACGTTTCAATGGAAACGACAGGATTTAGTTTTGGGATACGAGTAACTCCTTTCCGATGCACTATTCATTCTTTACCTCAACGCCCGCCCCCTCACAATGACAATTAACACAGAAATTGCGTCGCTATGAAATACTATGGCTTCTATGACTTCTCCTTCTAAATCGTGTAAAGTTTCTATGGAAACGACAGGATTGAGTTTTGGGACACGAGTATCTCCTTTCCAATGCACTGTTCCCCCTTTACTACATCCCTCGCTCCCTCACATGAATAATTAACACAGTAATTGCGTCGCTATGAAATACTATGTGCTCAATGACTTCTCCTCCTAAAGCGAGTCACGTTTCAATGGAAACAACAGGATTTAGTTTTGGGATACGAGTAACTCCTTTCCGATGCACTATTCATTCTTTACCTCAACGCTCGCTCCCTCACATTGACGAATTAACACAGAAATTGCGTCGCTATGAAATACTATGTGCTCAATGACTTCTCCTCCTATATCGAGTCACGTTTCAATGGAAACGACAGGATTTAGTTTTGGGATACGAGTATCTCCTTTCCGATGCACTGTTCCCACTTTACTACATCCCTCGCTCCCTCACATGAATAATTAACACAGAAATTGCGTCGCCTTGAAATACAACGTGCTCAATGACTTCTCCTCCTAAATCGAGTCACGTTTCAATGGAAACGGCAGGATTTAGTTTTGGGATACGAGTAACTCCTTTCCGATGCACTATTCATTCTTTACCTCAACGCTCGCTCCCTCACATTGACGAATTAACACAGAACTTGCGTCGCTATGAAATACTATGTGCTAAATGACTTCTCCTCCTAAATCGAGTCACGTTTCAATGGAAACGACAGGATTTAGTTTTGGGATACGAGTAACTCCTTTCCGATGCACTATTCATTTTTTACCTCAACGCTCGCTCCCTCACATTGACGAATTAACACAGAAATTGCGTCGCTATAAAATGCTATGGGTACTAGGACTTCTCCTTCTAAATCGTGTAACGTTTCTATGGAAACGACAGGATTGAGTTTTGGGACACGAGTATCTCCTTTCCGATGCACTGTTCCCACTTTACTACATCCCTTGCTCCCTCACATGAATAATTAACACACAAATTGCGTCGCTATGAAATACTATGTGCTCAATGACTTCTCCTCCTAAATCGAGTGACGTTTCAATGGAAACGACAGGATTTAGTTTTGGGATACGAGTATCTCCTTCCCGATGCACTGTTCCCACTTTACTACATAACTCGCTCCCTCACATGAATAATTAACACAGAAATTGCGTCGCTATGAAATACTATTTGCACAATGACTTCTCCTCCTAAATTGAGTCACGTTTCAATGGAAACGACAGGATTAATTTTGTGATACGAGTAACTCCTTTCCGTTGCACTATTCATTCTTTACCTCAACGCTCGCTCCCTCACATTGACGAATTAACACAGAAATTGCATCGCTATGAAATACTATGTGCTCAATGACTTCTCCTCCTAAATCGAGTCACGTTTCAATGGAAACGACAGGATTTAGTTTTGGGATACGAGTAACTCCTTTCCGATGCACTGTTCCCTCTTTACTACATCCCTCGCTCCCTCACATGAATAATTAACACAGAAATTGCGTCGCTATGAAATACTATGTGCTCAATGACTTCTCCTCCTAATTCGAGTCACGTATCAATGGAAACGACAGGATTTACGAGTAGTTTTGGGATGCGAGTAACTCCTTTCCGATGCACTAGTCATTCTTTACCACAACGCTCGCTCCCTCACATTGACGAATTAACACAGAAATTGCGTCGCTATAAAATAGTATGTGCTCAATGACTTCTCCTCCTAAATCGAGTCACGTTTCGATGGAAAAGACAGGATTTAGTTTTGGGATACGAGTAACTCCTTTCCGATGCACTATTCATTCTTTACCTCAACGCTCGCTCCCTCACATTGACGAATTAACACAGTAATTGCGTCGTTATGAAATACTATGTGCTCCATGACTTCTCCTCCTAAATCGAGTCACGTTTCAATGGAAACGACAGGATTTAGTTTTGGGATACGTGTAACTCCTTTCCGATGCACTATTCATTCTTTACCTCAACGCTCGCTCCCTCACATTGACGAATTAACACAGAAATTGCGTCGCTATGAAATAGGATGTGCTCAATTACTTCTCCTCCTAAAACGAGACACGTTTCAATGGAAACGACAGGATTTAGTTTTGGGATACGAGTAACTCCTTTCCGATGCACTGTTCCCACTTTACTACATCCCTCGCTCCCTCACATGAATAATTAACACAGAAATTGCGTCGCTATGAAATACAATGTGATCAATGACTACTCCTCCTAAATCGAGTCACGTTTCAATGGAAACGACAGGATTTTGTTTTGGGATACGAGTAACTCCTGTCCGATGCACTATTCATTCTTTACCTCAACGCTCGCTCCCTCACATTGACGAATTAACACAGAAATTGCGTCGCTATGAAATACTATGTGCTCAATGACTTCTCCTCCTAAATCGAGTGACGTTTCAATGGAAACGACAGGAATTAGTTTTGGGATACGAGTAACTCCTTTCCGATGCACTATTCATTCTTTACCTCAACGCTCGCTCCCTCACATTGACGAATTAACACAGTAATTGCGTCGCTATGAAATACTATGTGCTCAATGACTTCTCCTCCTAAATCGAGTCACGTTTCAATGGAAACGACAGGATTTAGTTTTGGGATACGAGTATCTCCTTTCCGATGCACCGTTCCCACTTTACTACATCCCTCGCTCCCTCACATGAATAATTAACACAGAAATTGCGTCGCTATGAAATACTATGTGCTCAATGACTTCTCCTCCTAAATCGAGTCCCGTTTCAATGGAAACCACAGGAATTAGTTTTGGGATACGAGTACGTCCTTTCCGATGCACTATTCATGCTTTACCTCAACGCTCGCTCCCTCACATTGACGAATTAACACAGAAATTGCGTCGCTATGAAATACTATGTGCTCAATGACTTCACCTCCTAAATCGAGTCACGTTTCAATGGAAACGACAGGATTTACTTTAGGGATACGAGTAACTCCTTTCCGATGCACTATTCATTCTTTACCTCAACGCTTGCTCCCTTACATTGACGAATTAACACAGAAATTGCGTCGCTATGAAATACTATGGGTTCTATGACTTCACCTTCTAAATCGTGTAACGTTTCTATGGAAACGACAGGATTGAGTTTTGGGACACGAGTATCTCCTTTCCGATGCACTGTTCCCTCTTTACTACATCCCTCGCTCCCTCACATGAATAATTAACACAGAAATTGCGTCGCTATGAAATACTATGTGCTCAATGACTTCTCCTCCTAAATCGAGTGACGTTTCAATGGAAACGACAGGATTTAGTTTTGGGATACGAGTAACTCCTTTCCGATGCACTATTCATTCTTTACCTCAACGCTCGCTCCCTCCCATTGACGAATTAACACAGAAATTGCGTCGTGATGATAAACCATGTGCTCAATGACTTCTCCTCCTCCTTATCGAGTCACGTTTCAATGGAAACGACAGGATTTAGTTTTGGGATACGAGTATCTCCTCTCCGATGCACTGTTCCCACTTTACTACATCCCTCGCTGCCTCACATGAATAGTTAACACAGAAATTGCGTCGCTATGAAGTACTATGTGCTCAAAGACTTCTCCTCCTAAATAGAGTCACCTTTCAATGGATACGACAGGATTTAGTTTTGGGATACGAGTAACTCCTTTCCGATGCACTGTTCCCACTTTACTACATCCCTCGCTCCCTCACATTGACGAATTAACACATAAATTGCGTCGCTATGAAATACTATGTGCTCAATGACTTCTCCTCCTAAATCGAGTCACGTTTCAATGGAAACGACAGGATTTAGTTTTGGGATACGAGTAACTCCTTTCCGATGCACTATTCATTCTTTACCTCAACGCCCGCTCCCTCACATTGACAATTAACACAGAAATTGCGTCGCTATGAAATACTATGGCTTCTATGACTTCTCCTTCTAAATCGTGTCAAGTTTCTATGGAAATGACAGGATTAAGTTTTGGGACACGAGTATCTCCTTTCCGATGCACTGTTCCCCCTTTACTACATCCCTCGCTCCCTCACATGAATAATTAACACAGTAATTGCGTCGCTATGAAATACTATGTGCTCAATGACTTCTCCTCCTAAATCGAGTCACGTTTAAATGGAAACAACAGGATTTAGTTTTGGGATACGAGTAACTCCTTTGCGATGCACTATTCATTCTTTACCTCAACGCTCGCTCCCTCACATTGACGAAGTAACACAGAAATTGCGTCGCTATGAAATACAATGTGCTCAATTACTTCTCCTCCTAAATCGAGTCACGTTTCAATAGAAACGACACGATTTAGTTTTGGGATACGAGTAACTCCTTTCCAATGCACTATTCATTCTTTACCTCAACGCTCGCTCTCTCACATTGACGAATTAACACAGAAATTGCGTCGCTATGAAATACTATGGGTTCTATGACTTCTTTTTCTAAGTCGTGTAACGTTTCTATGGAAACGACAGGATTGGGTTTTGGGACACGAGGATCTCCTTTCCGATGCGCTGTTCCCACTTTACTACATCCCTCGCTCCCTCACATGAATAATTAACACGGAAATTGCGTCGCTATGAAATTCTATGTGCTCAATGACTTCTCCTCCTAAATCGGGTCACGTTTCAATGGAAACGATAGGATTTAGTTTTGGGATACGAGTAACTCCTTTCCGATGCACTATTCATTCTTTACCTCAACGCCCGCCCCCTCACAATGACAAATAACACAGAAATTGCGTCGCTTTGAAATACTATGGCTTCTATGACTTCTCCTTCTAAATCGTGTAAAGTTTCTATGGAAACGACAGGATTGAGTTTTGGGACACGAGTATCTGCTTTCCGATGCACTGTTCCCCCTTTACTACATCCCTCGCTCCCTCACATGAATAATTAACACAGTAATTGCGTCGCTATGAAATACTATGTGCTCAATGACTTCTCCTCCTAAATCGAGTCACGTTTCAATGGAAACAACAGGATTTAGTTTTGGGATACGAGTAACTCCTTTCCGATGCACTATTCATTCTTTACCTCAACGCTCGCTCCCTCACATGAATAATTAACACAGAAATTGCGTCGCTGTGAACTACTATGTGCTCAATGACTTCTCCTCCTAAATCGAGTCACGTTTCATTGGAAACGACAGGATTTAGTTTTGGGATACGAGTAACTCCTTTCCGATGCACTATTCATTCTTTACCTCAACGCTCGCTCCCTCACATTCACGAATTAACACAGAAATTGCGTCGCTATGAAATACTATGTGCTCAATGACTTCTCCTCCTAAATCGAGTCACGTTTCAATGGAAACGACAGGATTTAGTTTTGGGATACGAGTATCTCCTTTCCGATGCACTGTTCCCACTTTACTACATCCCTCGCCCCCTCACATGAATAATTAACACAGAAATTGAGTCGCTATGAAATACTATGTGCTCAATGACTTTCCTCCTAAATCGAGTAACATGTCAATGGAAACGACAGGATTTAGTTTTGGGATACGAGTAACTCCTTTCCGATGCACTGTTCCCACTTTACTACATCCCTCGCTCCCTCACATGAATAATTATCACAGAAATTGCGTCGCTATGAAATACTATGTGCTCAATGACTTCTCCTCCTAAATCGGGTCACGTTTCAATGGAAAAGTTAGGATTTAGTTTTGGGATACGAGTAACTCCTTTCCGATGCACTATTCATTCTTTACCTCAACGCTCGCTCCCTCACAATGACGAATTAACACAGAAATTGCGTCGCTATGAAATACTAAGGGTTCTATGACTTCTCCTTCCAAATCGTGTAACGTGTCTATGGAAACGACAGGATTGAGTTTTTGGACACGAGTATCTCCTTTCCGATGCACTGTTCCCACTTTACTACATCCCTCGCTCCCTCACATGAATAATTAACACAGAAATTGCGTCGCTATGAAATACTATGTGCTCAATGACTTCTCCTCCTAAATCGAGTCACGTTTCAATGGAAACGACAGGAATTAGTTTTGGGATACGAGTAACTCCATTCCGATGCACTATTCATTCTTTACCTCAACGCTCGCTCCCTCACGTTGACGAATTAGCACAGAAATTGCGTCGCTATGAAATACTGTGGGTTCTATGACTTCTCCATCTAAATCGTGTAACATTCCTATGGAAACGACAGGATTGAGTTTTGGGACACGAGTATCTCCTTACGGGTGCACTGTTCCCACTTTACTACATCCCTCGCTCCCTCACATGAATAATTAACACTGATATTAAGTCGCTATGAAATACTATGTGCTAAATGACTTCTCCTCCTAAATCGAGTAATGTTTCAATGGAAACGACAGGATTTAGTTTCGGGATATGAGTAACTCCTTTCCGATGCACTATTCATTCTTTACCTCAACGCTCGCTCCCTCACATTGACGAATTAACACAGAAATTGCGTCGCTATGAAATACTATGTGCTCAATGACTTCTCCTCCTAAATCGAGTCACGTTTCAATGGAAACGACAGGATTTAGTTTTGGGATACGAGTATCTCCTTTCCGATGCACTGTTCCCACTTTACTACATCCCTCGCTCCCTCACATGATTAATGAACACAGAAATTGCGTCGCTATGAAATACTATGTGCTCAATGACTTCTCCTCCTAAATATAGTCACGTTTCAATGGAAACGACAGGATTTAGTTTCGGGATACGAGTAACTCCTTTCCGATGCACTATTCATTCTTTACCTCAACGCTCGCTCCCTCACATTGACGAATTAACACAGAAATTGCGTCGCTATGAAATACCATGGGTTCTATGACTTCAGCTTCTAAATCGTGTAACGTTTCTATGGAAACGACAGGATTGAGTTTTGGGACACGAGTATCTCCTTTCCGATGCACTGTTCCCACTTTACTACATCCCTCGCTCCGTCTCATGAATAATTAACACAGAAATTGCGTCGCTATGAAATACTATGTGCTCAATGACTTTTCCTCCTAAATCGAGTCACGTTTCATTGGAAACGACAGGATTTAGCTTTGGGATACGAGTAACTCCTTTCCGATGCACTATTCATTCTTTACCTCAACGCTCGCTCCCTCCCATTGACGAATTAACACAGAAATTGCGTCGTGATGATAAACCATGTGCTCAATGACTTCTCCTCCTCCTTATCGAGTCACGTTTCAATGGAAACGACAGGATTTAGTTTTGGGATACGAGTATCTCCTCTCCGATGCACTGTTCCCACTTTACTACATCCCTCGCTGCCTCACATGAATAGTTAACACAGAAATTGCGTCGCTATGAAGTACTATGTGCTCAAAGACTTCTCCTCCTAAATAGAGTCACCTTTCAATGGATACGACAGGATTTAGTTTTGGGATACGAGTAACTCCTTTGCGATGCACTATTCATTCTTTACCTCAACGCTCGCTCCCTCACATTGACGAATTAACACAGAAATTGCGTCGCTATGAAATACGATGTGCTCAATTACTTCTCCTCCTAAATCGAGTCACGTTTCAATAGAAACGACACGATTTAGTTTTGGGATACGAGTAACTCCTTTCCAATGCACTATTCATTCTTTACCTTAACGCTCGCTCTCTCACATTGACGAATTAACACAGAAATTGCGTCGCTATGAAATACTATGCGTTCTATGACTTCTTTTTCTAAGTCGTGTAACGTTTCTATGGAAACGACAGGATTGGGTTTTGGGACACCAGGATCTCCTTTCCGATGCGCTGTTCCCACTTTACTACATCCCTCGCTCCCTCACATGAATAATTAACACGGAAATTGCGTCGCTATGAAATTCTATGTGCTCAATGACTTCTCCTCCTAAATCGGGTCACGTTTCAATGGAAACGATAGGATTTAGTTTTGGGATACGAGTAACTCCTTTCCGATGCACTATTCATTCTTTACCTCAACGCCCGCCCCCTCACAATGACAAATAACACAGAAATTGCGTCGCTATGAAATACTATGGCTTCTATGACTTCTCCTTCTAAATCGTGTAAAGTTTCTATGGAAACGACAGGATTGAGTTTTGGGACACGAGTATCTCCTTTCCGATGCACTGTTCCCCCTTTACTACATCCCTCGCTCCCTCACATGAATAATTAACACAGTAATTGCGTCGCTATGAAATACTATGTGCTCAATGACTGCTCCTCCTAAATCGAGTCACGTTTCAATGGAAACAACAGGATTTAGTTTTGGGATACGAGTAACTCCTTTCCGATGCACTATTCATTCTTTACCTCAACGCTCGCTCCCTCACATGAATAATTAACACAGAAATTGCGTCGCTGTGAACTACCATGTGCTCAATGACTTCTCCTCCTAAATCGAGTCACGTTTCATTGGAAACGACAGGATTTAGTTTTGGGATACGAGTAACTCCTTTCCGATGCACTATTCATTCTTTACCTCAACGCTCGCTCCCTCACATTCACGAATTAACACAGAAATTGCGTCGCTATGAAATACTATGTGCTCAATGACTTCTCCTCCTAAATCGAGTCACGTTTCAATGGAAACGACAGGATTTAGTTTTGGGATACGAGTATCTCCTTTCCGATGCACTGTTCCCACTTTACTACATCCCTCGCCCCCTCACATGAATAATTAACACAGAAATTGAGTCGCTATGAAATACTATGTGCTCAATGACTTTCCTCCTAAATCGAGTAACATGTCAATGGAAACGACAGGATTTAGTTTTGGGATACGAGTAACTCCTTTCCGATGCACTGTTCCCACTTTACTACATCCCTCGCTCCCTCACATGAATAATTATCACAGAAATTGCGTCGCTATGAAATACTATGTGCTCAATGACTTCTCCTCCTAAATCGGGTCACGTTTCAATGGAAAAGTTAGGATTTAGTTTTGGGATACGAGTAACTCCTTTCCGATGCACTATTCATTCTTTACCTCAACGCTCGCTCCCTCACAATGACGAATTAACACAGAAATTGCGTCGCTATGAAATACTAAGGGTTCTATGACTTCTCCTTCCAAATCGTGTAACGTGTCTATGGAAACGACAGGATTGAGTTTTTGGACACGAGTATCTCCTTTCCGATGCACTGTTCCCACTTTACTACATCCCTCGCTCCCTCACATGAATAATTAACACAGAAATTGCGTCGCTATGAAATACTATGTGCTCAATGACTTCTCCTCCTAAATCGAGTCACGTTTCAATGGAAACGACAGGAATTAGTTTTGGGATACGAGTAACTCCATTCCGATGCACTATTCATTCTTTACCTCAACGCTCGCTCCCTCACGTTGACGAATTAGCACAGAAATTGCGTCGCTATGAAATACTGTGGGTTCTATGACTTCTCCATCTAAATCGTTTAACATTCCTATGGAAACGACAGGATTGAGTTTTGGGACACGAGTATCTCCTTTCCGATGCACTGTTCCCACTTTACTACATCCCTCGCTCCCTCACATGAATAATTAACACTGATATTAAGTCGCTATGAAATACTATGTGCTAAATGACTTCTCCTCCTAAATCGAGTAATGTTTCAATGGAAACGACAGGATTTAGTTTCGGGATACGAGTAACTCCTTTCCGATGCACTATTCATTCTTTACCTCAACGCTCGCTCCCTCACATTGACGAATTAACACAGAAATTGCGTCGCTATGAAATACTATGTGCTCAATGACTTCTCCTCCTAAATCGAGTCACGTTTCAATGGAAACGACAGGATTTAGTTTTGGGATACGAGTATCTCCTTTCCGATGCACTGTTCCCACTTTACTACATCCCTCGCTCCCTCACATGATTAATGAACACAGAAATTGCGTCGCTATGAAATACTATGTGCTCAATGACTTCTCCTCCTAAATATAGTCACGTTTCAATGGAAACGACAGGATTTAGTTTCGGGATACGAGTAACTCCTTTCCGATGCACTATTCATTCTTTACCTCAACGCTCGCTCCCTCACATTGACGAATTAACACAGAAATTGCGTCGCTATGAAATACCATGGGTTCTATGACTTCAGCTTCTAAAACGTGTAACGTTTCTATGGAAACGACAGGATTGAGTTTTGGGACACGAGTATCTCCTTTCCGATGCACTGTTCCCTCTTTACTACATCCCTCGCTCCGTCTCATGAATAATTAACACAGAAATTGCGTCGCTATGAAATACTCTGTGCTCAATGACTTTTCCTCCTAAATCGAGTCACGTTTCATTGGAAACGACAGGATTTAGCTTTGGGATACGAGTAACTCCTTTCCGATGCACTATTCAATCTTTACCTCAACGCTCGCTCCCTCACATTGACGAATTAACACAGAAATTGCGTCGCTATGAAATACTATGTCCTCAATGACTTCTCCTCCTAAATCGAGTCACGTTTCAATGGAAACGACACGATTTAGTTTTGGGATACGAGTAACTCCTTTCCAATGCACTATTCATTCTTTACCTCAACGCTCGCTCCCTCACATTGACGAATTAACACAGAAATTGCGTCGCTATGAAATACTATGGGTTCTATGACTTCTTTTTCTAAGTCGTGTAACGTTTCTATGGAAACGACAGGATTGGGTTTTGGGACACGAGGATCTCCTTTCCGATGCGCTGTTCCCACTTTACTACATCCCTCGCTCCCTCACATGAATAATTAACACGGAAATTGCGTCGCTATGAAATTCTATGTGCTCAATGACTTCTCCTCCTAAATCGGGTCACGTTTCAATGGAAACGATAGGATTTAGTTTTGGGATACGAGTAACTCCTTTCCGATGCACTATTCATTCTTTACCTCAACGCCCGCCCCCTCACAATGACAATTAACACAGAAATTGCGTCGCTATGAAATACTATGGCTTCTATGACTTCTCCTTCTAAATCGTGTAAAGTTTCTATGGAAACGACAGGATTGAGTTTTGGGACACGAGTATCTCCTTTCCGATGCACTGTTCCCCCTTTACTACATCCCTCGCTCCCTCACATGAATAATTAACACAGTAATTGCGTCGCTATGAAATACTATGTGCTCAATGACTTCTCCTCCTAAATCGAGTCACGTTTCAATGGAAACAACAGGATTTAGTTTTGGGATACGAGTAACTCCTTTCCGATGCACTATTCATTCTTTACCTCAACGCTCGCTCCCTCACATTGACGAATTAACACAGAAATTGCGTCGCTATGAAATACTATGTGCTCAATGACTTCTCCTCCTATATCGAGTCACGTTTCAGTGGAAACGACAGGATTTAGTTTTGGGATACGAGTATCTCCTTTCCGATGCACTGTTCCCACTTTACTACATCCCTCGCTCCATCACATGAATAATTAACACAGAAATTGCGTCGCTATGAAATACTATGTGCTCAATGACTTCTCCTCCTAAATCGAGTCACGTTTCAATGGAAACGACTGGATTAATTTTGGGATACGAGTAACTCCTTTCCGATGCACTATTCATTCTTTACCTCAACGCTCGCTCCCTCACATTGACGAATTAACACAGAAATTGCGTCGCTATGAAATACGATGTGCTCAATTACTTCTCCTCCTAAATCGAGTCACGTTTCAATGGAAACGACAGGATTTAGTTTTGGGATACGAGTAACTCCTTTCCGATGCACTGTTCCCACTTTACTACATCCCTCGCTCCCTCACTTGAATAATTAACACAGAAATTGCGTCGCTATGAAATACAACGTGCTCAATGACTTCTCCTCCTAAATCGAGTCACGTTTCAACGGAAACGGCAGGATTTAGTTTTGGGATACGAGTAACTCCTTTCCGATGCACTATTCATTCTTTACCTCAACGCTCGCTCCCTCACATTGACGAATGAACACAGAACTTGCGTCGCTATGAAATACTATTTGCTAAATGACTTCTCCTCCTAAATCGAGTCACGTTTCAATGGAAACGACAGGATTTAGTTTTGGGATACGAGTAACTCCTTTCCGATGCACTATTCATTTTTTACCTCAACGCTCGCTCCCTCACATTGACGAATTAACACAGAAATTGCGTCGCTATAAAATGCTATGGGTTCTAGGACTTCTCCTTCTAAATCGTGTAACGTTTCTATGGAAACGACAGGATTGAGTTTTGGGACACGAGTATCTCCTTTCCGATGCACTGTTCCCACTTTACTACATCCCTTGCTCCCTCACATGAATAATTAACACACAAATTGCGTCGCTATGAAATACTATGTGCTCAATGACTTCTCCTCCTAAATCGAGTGACGTTTCAATGGAAACGACAGGATTTAGTTTTGGGATACGAGTATCTCCTGCCCGATGCACTGTTCCCACTTTACTACATAACTCATTCCCTCACATGAATAATTAACACAGAAATTGCGTCGCTATGAAATACTATTTGCACAATGACTTCTCCTCCTAAATTGAGTCACGTTTCAATGGAAACGACAGGATTAATTTTGTGATACGAGTAACTCCTTTCCGTTGCACTATTCATTCTTTACCTCAACGCTCGCTCCCTCACATTGACGAATTAACACAGAAATTGCATCGCTATGAAATACTATGTGCTCAATGACTTCTCCTCCTAAATCGAGTCACGTTTCAATGGAAACGACAGGATTTAGTTTTGGGATACGAGTAACTTCTTTCCGATGCACTGTTCCCTCTTTACTACATCCCTCGCTCCCTCACATGAATAATTAACACAGAAATTGCGTCGCTATGAAATACTATGTGCTCAATGACTTCTCCTCCTAATTCGAGTCACGTATCAATGGAAACGACAGGATTTACGAGTAGTTTTGGGATACGAGTAACTCCTTTCCGATGCACTAGTCATTCTTTACCACAACGCTCGCTCTCTCACATTGACGAATTAACACAGAAATTGCGTCGTTATGAAATACTATGTGCTCCATGACTTCTCCTCCTAAATCGAGTCACGTTTCAATGGAAACGACAGGATTTAGTTTTGGGATACGAGTAACTCCTTTCCGATGCACTATTCATTCTTTACCTCAACGCTCGCTCCCTCACATTGACGAATTAACACAGAAATTGCGTCGCTATGAAATACGATGTGCTCAATTACTTCTCCTCCTAAAACGAGTCACGTTTCAATGGAAACGACAGGATTTAGTTTTGGGATACGAGTAAGTCCTTTCCGATGCACTGTTCCCACTTTACTACATCCCTCGCTCCCTCACATGAATAATTAACACAGAAATTGCGTCGCTATGAAATACAATGTGCTCCATGACTACTCCTCCTAAATCGAGTCACGTTGCAATGGAAACGACAGGATTTTGTTTTGGGATACGAGTAACTCCTGTCCGATGCACTATTCATTCTTTACCTCAACGCTCGCTCCCTCACATTGACGAATTAACACAGAAATTGCGTCGCTATGAAATACTATGTGCTCAATGACTTCTCCTCCTAAATCGAGTCACGTTTCAATGGAAACGACAGGAATTAGTTTTGGGATACGAGTAACTCCTTTCCGATGCACTATTCATTCTTTACCTCAACGCTCGCTCCCTCACATTGACGAATTAACAAAGAAATTGCGTCGCTTAGAAATACTATGTGCTCAATGACTTCTCCTCCTAAATCGAGTCACGTTTCAATGGAAACGACAGGATTTAGTTTTGGGATACGAGTAACTCCTTTCCGATGCACTATCCATTCTTTACCTCAACGCTCGCTCCATCACATTGACGAATTAACACAGAAATTGCGTCGCTATAAAATACTATGGGTTCTATGACTTCTCCTTCTTAATCGTGTAACGTTTCTATGGAAACGACAGGATTGGGTTTTGGGACACGAGTATCTCCTTTCCGATGCACTGTTCCCACTTTACTACATAGCTCGCTCCCTCAGATGAATAATTAACACAGAAATTGCGTCGCTATGAAATACTATGTGCTCAATGACTTCTCCTCCTAAATCGAGTGACGTTTCAATGGAAACGTCAGGATTTAGTTTTGGGATACGAGTAACTCCTTACCGATGCACTATTCTTTCTTTACTCAACGCTCGCTCCCTCCCATTGACGAATTAACACAGAAATTGCGTCGCGATGAATAACTATGTGCTCAATGACTTCTCCTCCTAAATCGAGTCACGTTTCAATGGAAACGACAGGATTTAGTTTTGGGATACGAGTAACTCCTTTCCGATGCACTGTTCCCTCTTTACTACATCCCTCGCTCCCTCACATGAATAAATAACACAGAAATCGCGTTGCTATGAAACACTATGTGCTCAATGACTTCTCCTCCTAAACCGAGTCACGTATCAATGGAAACGATAGGATTTACGAGTAGTTTTCGGATACGAGTAATTCCTTTCCGGTGCACTATTCATTCTTTACCACAACGCTCGCTCCCTCACATTGACGAATTAACACAGAAATTGCGTCGCTATGAAATACTATGTGCTCAATGACTTCTCCTCCTAAATCGAGTCCCGTTTCAATGGAAACGACAGGAATTAGTTTTGGGATACGAGTACGTCCTTTCCGATGCACTATTCATGCTTTACCTCAACGCTCGCTCCCTCACATTGACGAATTAACACAGAAATTGCGTCGCTATGAAATACTATGTGCTCAATGACTTCACCTCCTAAATCGAGTCACGTTTCAACGGAAACGACAGGATTTACTTTTGGGATACGAGTAACTCCTTTCCGATGCACTATTCATTCTTTACCTCAACGCTTGCTCCCTTACATTGACGAATTAACACAGAAATTGCGTAGCTATGAAATACTATGGGTTCTATGACTTCACCTTCTAAATCGTGTAACGTTTCTATGGAAACGACAGGATTGAGTTTTGGGACACGAGTAGCTCCTTTCCGATGCACTGTTCCCACTTTACTACATCCCTCGCTCCCTCACATGAATAATTAACACAGAAATTGCGTCGCTATGAAATACTATGTGCTCAATGACTTCTCCTCCTAAATCGAGTCACGTTTCAATGGAAACGACACGATTTAGTTTTGGGATACGAGTAACTCCTTTCCGATGCACTATGCATTCTTTACCTCAACGCTCGCTCTCTCCCATTGACGAATTAAAACAGAAATTGCGTCGCGATGAAAAACTATGTGCTGAATGACTTCTCCTCCTCCTTATCGAGTCACGTTTCAATGGAAACGACAGGATTTAGTTTTGGGATACGAGTAACTCCTTTCCGATGCACTGTTCCCACTTTACTACATCCCTCGCTCCCTCACATTGGCGAATTAACACATAAATTGCGTCGCTATGAAATACTATGTGCTCAATGACTTCTCCTCCTAAATCGAGTCACGTTTCAATGGAAACGACAGGATTTAGTTTTGGGATACGAGTAACTCCTTTCCGATGCACTATTCATTCTTTACCTCAACGCCCGCTCCCTCACATTGACAATTAACACAGAAATTGCGTCGCTATGAAATACTATGGCTTCTATGACTTCTCCTTCTAAATCGTGTAAAGTTTCTATGGAAACGACAGGATTGAGTTTTGGGACACGAGTATCTCCTTTCCGATGCACTGTTCCCCCTTTACTACATCCCTCGCTCCCTCACATGAATAATTAACACAGTAATTGCGTCGCTATGAAATACTATGTGCTCAATGACTTCTCCTCCTAAATCGAGTCACGTTTAAATGGAAACAACAGGATTTAGTTTTGGGATACGAGTAACTCCTTTGCGATGCACTATTCATTCTTTACCTCAACGCTCGCTCCCTCACATTGACGAATTAACACAGAAATTGCGTCGCTACGAAGTACTATGTGCTCAATGACTTCTCCTCCTATATCGAGTCACGTTTCAATGGAAACGACAGGATTTAGTTTTGGGATACGAGTATCTCCTTTCCGATGCACTGTCCCCACTTTACTACATCCCTCGCTCCATCACATGAATATTTAACACAGAAATTGTGTCGCTATGAAATACTATGTGCTCAATGACTTCTCCTCCTAAATCGAGTCACGTTTCAATGGAAACGACAGGATTAATTTTGGGATACGAGTAACTCCTTTCCGATGCACTATTCATTCTTTACCTCAACGCTCGCTCCCTCACATTGACGAATTAACACAGAAATTGCGTCGCTATGAAATACTATGGGTTCTATGACTTCTTTTTCTAAGTCGTGTAACGTTTCTATGGAAACGACAGGATTGGGTTTTGGGACACGAGGATCTCCTTTCCGATGCGCTGTTCCCACTTTACTACATCCCTCGCTCCCTCACATGAATAATTAACACGGAAATTGCGTCGCTATGAAATTCTATGTGCTCAATGACTTCTCCTCCTAAATCGGGTCACGTTTCAATGGAAACGATAGGATTTAGTTTTGGGATACGAGTAACTCCTTTCCGATGCACTATTCATTCTTTACCTCAACGCCCGCCCCCTCACAATGACAATTAACACAGAAATTGCGTCGCTATGAAATACTATGGCTTCTATGACTTCTCCTTCTAAATCGTGTAAAGTTTCTATGGAAACGACAGGATTGAGTTTTGGGACACGAGTATCTCCTTTCCGATGCACTGTTCCCCCTTTACTACATCCCTCGCTCCCTCACATGAATAATTAACACAGTAATTGCGTCGCTATGAAATACTATGTGCTCAATGACTTCTCCTCCTAAATCGAGTCACGTTTCAATGGAAACAACAGGATTTAGTTTTGGGATACGAGTAACTCCTTTCCGATGCACTATTCATTCTTTACCTCAACGCTCGCTCCCTCACATTGACGAATTAACACAGAAATTGCGTCGCTATGAAATACTATGTGCTCAATGACTTCTCCTCCTATATCGAGTCACGTTTCAGTGGAAACGACAGGATTTAGTTTTGGGATACGAGTATCTCCTTTCCGATGCACTGTTCCCACTTTACTACATCCCTCGCTCCATCACATGAATAATTAACACAGAAATTGCGTCGCTATGAAATACTATGTGCTCAATGACTTCTCCTCCTAAATCGAGTCACGTTTCAATGGAAACGACTGGATTAATTTTGGGATACGAGTAACTCCTTTCCGATGCACTATTCATTCTTTACCTCAACGCTCGCTCCCTCACATTGACGAATTAACACAGAAATTGCGTCGCTATGAAATACGATGTGCTCAATTACTTCTCCTCCTAAATCGAGTCACGTTTCAATGGAAACGACAGGATTTAGTTTTGGGATACGAGTAACTCCTTTCCGATGCACTGTTCCCACTTTACTACATCCCTCGCTCCCTCACTTGAATAATTAACACAGAAATTGCGTCGCTATGAAATACAACGTGCTCAATGACTTCTCCTCCTAAATCGAGTCACATTTCAACGGAAACGGCAGGATTTAGTTTTGGGATACGAGTAACTCCTTTCCGATGCACTATTCATTCTTTACCTCAACGCTCGCTCCCTCACATTGACGAATGAACACAGAACTTGCGTCGCTATGAAATACTATTTGCTAAATGACTTCTCCTCCTAAATCGAGTCACGTTTCAATGGAAACGACAGGATTTAGTTTTGGGATACGAGTAACTCCTTTCCGATGCACTATTCATTTTTTACCTCAACGCTCGCTCCCTCACATTGACGAATTAACACAGAAATTGCGTCGCTATAAAATGCTATGGGTTCTAGGACTTCTCCTTCTAAATCGTGTAACGTTTCTATGGAAACGACAGGATTGAGTTTTGGGACACGAGTATCTCCTTTCCGATGCACTGTTCCCACTTTACTACATCCCTTGCTCCCTCACATGAATAATTAACACACAAATTGCGTCGCTATGAAATACTATGTGCTCAATGACTTCTCCTCCTAAATCGAGTGACGTTTCAATGGAAACGACAGGATTTAGTTTTGGGATACGAGTATCTCCTTCCCGATGCACTGTTCCCACTTTACTACATAACTCATTCCCTCACATGAATAATTAACACAGAAATTGCGTCGCTATGAAATACTATTTGCACAATGACTTCTCCTCCTAAATTGAGTCACGTTTCAATGGAAACGACAGGATTAATTTTGTGATACGAGTAACTCCTTTCCGTTGCACTATTCATTCTTTACCTCAACGCTCGCTCCCTCACATTGACGAATTAACACAGAAATTGCATCGCTATGAAATACTATGTGCTCAATGACTTCTCCTCCTAAATCGAGTCACGTTTCAATGGAAACGACAGGATTTAGTTTTGGGATACGAGTAACTTCTTTCCGATGCACTGTTCCCTCTTTACTACATCCCTCGCTCCCTCACATGAATAATTAACACAGAAATTGCGTCGCTATGAAATACTATGTGCTCAATGACTTCTCCTCCTAATTCGAGTCACGTATCAATGGAAACGACAGGATTTACGAGTAGTTTTGGGATACGAGTAACTCCTTTCCGATGCACTAGTCATTCTTTACCACAACGCTCGCTCTCTCACATTGACGAATTAACACAGAAATTGCGTCGTTATGAAATACTATGTGCTCCATGACTTCTCCTCCTAAATCGAGTCACGTTTCAATGGAAACGACAGGATTTAGTTTTGGGATACGAGTAACTCCTTTCCGATGCACTATTCATTCTTTACCTCAACGCTCGCTCCCTCACATTGACGAATTAACACAGAAATTGCGTCGCTATGAAATACGATGTGCTCAATTACTTCTCCTCCTAAAACGAGTCACGTTTCAATGGAAACGACAGGATTTAGTTTTGGGATACGAGTAAGTCCTTTCCGATGCACTGTTCCCACTTTACTACATCCATCGCTCCCTCACATGAATAATTAACACAGAAATTGCGTCGCTATGAAATACAATGTGCTCCATGACTACTCCTCCTAAATCGAGTCACGTTTCAATGGAAACGACAGGATTTTGTTTTGGGATACGAGTAACTCCTGTCCGATGCACTATTCATTCTTTACCTCAACGCTCGCTCCCTCACATTGACGAATTAACACAGAAATTGCGTCGCTATGAAATACTATGTGCTCAATGACTTCTCCTCCTAAATCGAGTCACGTTTCAATGGAAACGACAGGAATTAGTTTTGGGATACGAGTAACTCCTTTCCGATGCACTATTCATTCTTTACCTCAACGCTCGCTCCCTCACATTGACGAATTAACAAAGAAATTGCGTCGCTTAGAAATACTATGTGCTCAATGACTTCTCCTCCTAAATCGAGTCACGTTTCAATGGAAACGACAGGATTTAGTTTTCGGATACGAGTAACTCCTTTCCGATGCACTGTTCCCACTTTACTACATCCCTCGCTCCCTCACATGAAAAATTAACACAGAAATTGCGTCGCTATGAAATACAACGTGCTCAATGACTTCTCCTCCTAAATCGAGTCACGTTTCAATGGAAACGACAGGATTTAGTTTTGGGATACGAGTAACTCCTTTCCGATGCACTATTCATTCTTTACCTCAACGCTCGCTCCCTCACATTGACGAATTAACACAGAACTTGCGTCGCTATGAAATACTATGTGCTAAATGACTTCTCCTCCTAAATCGAGTCACGTTTCAATGGAAACGACAGGATTTAGTTTTGGGATACGAGTAACTCCTTTCCGATGCACTATACATTTTTTACCTCAACGTTCGCTCCCTTACATTGACGAATTAACACAGAAATTGCGTCGCTATAAAATGCTATGGGTTCTATGACTTCTCCTTCTAAATCGTGTAACGTTTCTATGGAAACGACAGGATTGAGTTTTGGGACACGAGTATCTCCTTTCCGATGCCCTGTTCCCACTTTACTACATCCCTCGCTCCCTCACATGAATAATTAACACACAAATTGCGTCGCTATGAAATACTATGTGCTCAATGACTTCTACTCCTAAATCGAGTGACGTTTCAATGGAAACGACAGGATTTAGTTTTGGGATACGAGTATCTGCTTCCCGATGCACTGTTCCCACTTTACTACATAACTCGCTCCCTCACATGAATAATTAACACAGAAATTGCGTCGCTATGAAATACTATTTGCACAATGACTTCTCCTCCTAAATTGAGTCACGTTTCAATGGAAACGACAGGATTAATTTTGTGATACGAGTAACTCCTTTCCGATGCACTGTTCCCACTTTACTACATCCCTCGCTCCCTCACATGAATAATTAACACAGAAATTGCGTCGCTATGAAATACAATGTGCTCAATGACTTCTCCTCCTAAATCGAGTCACGTTTCAATGGAAACGACAGGATTTTGTTTTGGGATACGAGTAACTCCTTTCCGATGCACTATTCATTCTTTACCTCAACGCTCGCTCCCTCACATTGACGAATTAACACAGAAATTGCGTCGCTATGAAATACGATGTGCTCAATTACTTCTCCTCCTAAATCGAGTCACGTTTCAATGGAAACGACAGGATTTAGTTTTGGGATACGAGTAACTACTTTCCGATGCACTGTTCCCTCTTTACTACATCCCTCGCTCCCTCACATGAATAATTAACACAGAAATTGCGTCGCTATGAAATACAATGTGCTCAATGACTTCTCCTCCTAAATCGAGTCACGTTTCAATGGAAACGACAGGATTTTGTTTTGGGATACGAGTAACTCCTGTCCGATGCACTATTCATTCTTTACCTCAACGCTCGCTCCCTCACTTTGACGAATTAACACAGAAATTGCGTCGCTATGAAATACTATGTGCTCAATGACTTCTCCTCCTAAATCGAGTCACTCTTCAATGGAAACGACAGGAATTAGTTTTGGGATATGAGTAACTCCTTTCCGATGCACTATTCATTCTTTACCTCAACGCTCGCTCCCTCACATTGACGAATTAACACAGAAATTGCGTCGCTTAGAAATACTATGTGCACAATGACTTCTCCTCCTAAATCGAGTCACGTTTCAATGGAAACGACAGGATTTAGTTTTGGGATACGAGTAACTCCTTTCCGATGCACTATCCTTTCTTTACCTCAACGCTCGCTCCATCACATTGACGAATTAACTAAGAAATTGCGTCGCTATAAAATACTATGGGTTCTATGACTTCTCCTTCTAAATCGTGTAACGTTTCTATGGAAACGACAGGATTGGGTTTTGGGACACGAGTATCTCCTTTCCGATGCACTGTTCCCACTTTAGTACATAGCTCGCTCCCTCACATGAATAATTAACACAGAAATTGCGTCGCTATGATATACTATGTGCTCAATGACTTCTCCTCCTAAATCGAGTGACGTTTCAATGGAAACGTCAGGATTTAGTTTTGGGATACGAGTAACTCCTTACCGATGCACTATTCTTTCTTTCCTCAACGCTCGCTCCCTCCCATTGACGAATTAACACAGAAATTGCGTCGCGATGAAAAACTATGTGCTCAATGACTTCTCCTCCTAAATCGAGTCACGTTTCAATGGAAACGACAGGATTTAGTTTTGGGATACGAGTAACTCCTTTCCGATGCACTTTTCATGCTTTATCCTCAACGCTCGCTCCCTCACATTGACGAATTAACACAGAAATTGCGTCGCTATGAAATACTATGTGCTCAATGACTTCACCTCATAAATCGAGTCACGTTTCAATGGAAACGACAGGATTTAGTTTTAGGATACGAGTAACTCCTTTCCGATGCACTATTCATTCTTTACCTCAACGCTTCCTCCCTTACATTGACGAATTAACACAGAAAGTGCGTCGCTATGAAATACTATGGGTTCTATGACTTCACCTTCTAAATCGTGTAACGTTTCTATGGAAACGACAGGATTGAGGTTTGGGACACGAGTATCTCCTTTCCGATGCACTGTTCCCACTTTACTACACCCATCGCCCCCTCACATGAGTAATTAACACAGAAATTGCGTCGCTATGAAATACTATGTGCTCAATGACTTCTCCTCCTAAATCGAGTGACGTTTCAATGGAAACGACAGGATTTAGTTTTGGGATACGAGTAACTCCTTTCCGATGCACTATTCATTCTCTACCTCAACGCTCGCTCCCTCCCATTGACGAATTAACACAGAAATTGCGTCGCCATGAAAAACTATGTGCTCAATGACCTCTCCTCCTCCTTATCGAGTCACGTTTCAATGGAAACGACAGGATTTAGTTTTGGGATACGAGTATCTCCTTTCCGATGCACTGTTCCCACTTTACTACATCCCTCGCTGCCTCACATGAATAGTTAACACAGAAATTGCGTCGCTATGAAGTACTATGTGCTCAATGACTTCTCCTCCTAAATAGAGTCACGTTTCAATGGAAACGACAGGATTTAGTTTTGGGATACGAGTAACTCCTTTCCGATGCACTGTTCCCACTTTACTACATCCCTCGCTCCCTCACATTGACGAATTAACACATAAATTGCGTCGCTATGAAATACTATGTGCTCAATGACTTCTCCTCCTAAATCGAGTCACGTTTCAATGGAAACGACAGGATTTAGTTTTGGGATACGAGTATGTCCTTTCCGATGCACTGTTCCCACTTTACTACATCCCTCGCTCCCTCACATGAGTAATTAACACAGAAATTGCGTCGCTATGAAATACAACGTGCTCAATGACTTCTCCTCTTAAATCGAGTCCCGTTTCAATGGATACGACAGGATTTACTTTTGGGATACGAGTAACTCCTTTCCGATGCACTATTCATTCTTTACCTCAACGCTCGCTCCCTCACATTGACGAATTAACACAGAACTAGCGTCGCTATGAAATACTATGTGCTAAATGACTTCTCCTCCTAAATCGAGTCACGTTTCAATGGAAACGACAGGATTTAGTTTTGGGATACGAGTAACTCCTTTCCGATGCACTATTCATTTTTTACCTCATCGCTCGCTCCCTCACATTGACGAATTAACACAGAAATTGCGTCGCTATAAAATGCTATGGGTTCTATGACTTCTCATTCTAAATCGTGTAACGTTTCTATGGAAACGACAGGATTGAGTTTTGGGACACGAGTATCTCCTTTCCGATGCACTGTTCCCACTTTACTACATCCCTCGCTCCCTCACATGACTAATTAACACACAAATTGCGTCGCTATGAAATACTACATGCTCAATGACTTCTCCTCCTAAATCGAGTGACGTTTCAATGGAAACGACAGGATTTAGTTTTGGGATACGAGTATCTCCTTCCCGATGCACTGTTCCCACTTTACTACATAACTCGCTCCCTCACATGAATAATTAACACAGAAATTGCGTCGCTATGAAATACTATTTGCACAATGACTTCTCCTCCTAAATTGAGTCACGTTTCAATGGAAACGACAGGATTAATTTTGTGATACGAGTAACTCCTTTCCGTTGCACTATTCATTCTTTACCTCAACGCTCGCTCCCTCACATTGACGAATTAACACAGAAATTGCATCGCTATGAAATACTATGTGCTCAATGACTTCTCCTCCTAAATCGAGTCACGTTTCAATGGAAACGACAGGATTTAGTTTTGGGATACGAGTAACTTCTTTCCGATGCACTGTTCCCTCTTTACTACATCCCTCGCTCCCTCACATGAATAATTAACACAGAAATTGCGTCGCTATGAAATACTATGTGCTCAATGACTTCTCCTCCTAATTCGAGTCACGTATCAATGGAAACGACAGGATTTACGAGTAGTTTTGGGATACGAGTAACTCCTTTCCGATGCACTAGTCATTCTTTACCACAACGCTCGCTCTCTCACATTGACGAATTAACACAGAAATTGCGTCGTTATGAAATACTATGTGCTCCATGACTTCTCCTCCTAAATCGAGTCACGTTTCAATGGAAACGACAGGATTTAGTTTTGGGATACGAGTAACTCCTTTCCGATGCACTATTCATTCTTTACCTCAACGCTCGCTCCCTCACATTGACGAATTAACACAGAAATTGCGTCGCTATGAAATACGATGTGCTCAATTACTTCTCCTCCTAAAACGAGTCACGTTTCAATGGAAACGACAGGATTTAGTTTTGGGATACGAGTAAGTCCTTTCCGATGCACTGTTCCCACTTTACTACATCCCTCGCTCCCTCACATGAATAATTAACACAGAAATTGCGTCGCTATGAAATACAATGTGCTCCATGACTACTCCTCCTAAATCGAGTCACGTTTCAATGGAAACGACAGGATTTTGTTTTGGGATACGAGTAACTCCTGTCCGATGCACTATTCATTCTTTACCTCAACGCTCGCTCCCTCACATTGACGAATTAACACAGAAATTGCGTCGCTATGAAATACTATGTGCTCAATGACTTCTCCTCCTAAATCGAGTCACGTTTCAATGGAAACGACAGGAATTAGTTTTGGGATACGAGTAACTCCTTTCCGATGCACTATTCATTCTTTACCTCAACGCTCGCTCCCTCACATTGACGAATTAACAAAGAAATTGCGTCGCTTAGAAATACTATGTGCTCAATGACTTCTCCTCCTAAATCGAGTCACGTTTCAATGGAAACGACAGGATTTAGTTTTCGGATACGAGTAACTCCTTTCCGATGCACTGTTCCCACTTTACTACATCCCTCGCTCCCTCACATGAAAAATTAACACAGAAATTGCGTCGCTATGAAATACAACGTGCTCAATGACTTCTCCTCCTAAATCGAGTCACGTTTCAATGGAAACGACAGGATTTAGTTTTGGGATACGAGTAACTCCTTTCCGATGCACTATTCATTCTTTACCTCAACGCTCGCTCCCTCACATTGACGAATTAACACAGAACTTGCGTCGCTATGAAATACTATGTGCTAAATGACTTCTCCTCCTAAATCGAGTCACGTTTCAATGGAAACGACAGGATTTAGTTTTGGGATACGAGTAACTCCTTTCCGATGCACTATTCATTTTTTACCTCAACGTTCGCTCCCTTACATTGACGAATTAACACAGAAATTGCGTCGCTATAAAATGCTATGGGTTCTATGACTTCTCCTTCTAAATCGTGTAACGTTTCTATGGAAACGACAGGATTGAGTTTTGGGACACGAGTATCTCCTTTCCGATGCCCTGTTCCCACTTTACTACATCCCTCGCTCCCTCACATGAATAATTAACACACAAATTGCGTCGCTATGAAATACTATGTGCTCAATGACTTCTACTCCTAAATCGAGTGACGTTTCAATGGAAACGACAGGATTTAGTTTTGGGATACGAGTATCTGCTTCCCGATGCACTGTTCCCACTTTACTACATAACTCGCTCCCTCACATGAATAATTAACACAGAAATTGCGTCGCTATGAAATACTATTTGCACAATGACTTCTCCTCCTAAATTGAGTCACGTTTCAATGGAAACGACAGGATTAATTTTGTGATACGAGTAACTCCTTTCCGATGCACTGTTCCCACTTTACTACATCCCTCGCTCCCTCACATGAATAATTAACACAGAAATTGCGTCGCTATGAAATACAATGTGCTCAATGACTTCTCCTCCTAAATCGAGTCACGTTTCAATGGAAACGACAGGATTTTGTTTTGGGATACGAGTAACTCCTTTCCGATGCACTATTCATTCTTTACCTCAACGCTCGCTCCCTCACATTGACGAATTAACACAGAAATTGCGTCACTATGAAATACGATGTGCTCAATTACTTCTCCTCCTAAATCGAGTCACGTGTCAATGGAAACGACAGGATTTAGTTTTGGGATACGAGTAACTACTTTCCGATGCACTGTTCCCACTTTACTACATCCCTCGCTCCCTCACATGAATAATTAACACAGAAATTGCGTCGCTATGAAATACAATGTGCTCAATGACTTCTCCTCCTAAATCGAGTCACGTTTCAATGGAAACGACAGGATTTTGTTTTGGGATACGAGTAACTCCTGTCCGATGCACTATTCATTCTTTACCTCAACGCTCGCTCCCTCACTTTGACGAATTAACACAGAAATTGCGTCGCTATGAAATACTATGTGCTCAATGACTTCTCCTCCTAAATCGAGTCACGCTTCAATGGAAACGACAGGAATTAGTTTTGGGATATGAGTAACTCCTTTCCGATGCACTATTCATTCTTTACCTCAACGCTCGCTCCCTCACATTGACGAATTAACACAGAAATTGCGTCGCTTAGAAATACTATGTGCACAATGACTTCTCCTCCTAAATCGAGTCACGTTTCAATGGAAACGACAGGATTTAGTTTTGGGATACGAGTAACTCCTTTCCGATGCACTATCCTTTCTTTACCTCAACGCTCGCTCCATCACATTGACGAATTAACTAAGAAATTGCGTCGCTATAAAATACTATGGGTTCTATGACTTCTCCTTCTAAATCGTGTAACGTTTCTATGGAAACGACAGGATTGGGTTTTGGGACACGAGTATCTCCTTTCCGATGCACTGTTCCCACTTTAGTACATAGCTCGCTCCCTCACATGAATAATTAACACAGAAATTGCGTCGCTATGATATACTATGTGCTCAATGACTTCTCCTCCTAAATCGAGTGACGTTTCAATGGAAACGTCAGGATTTAGTTTTGGGATACGAGTAACTCCTTACCGATGCACTATTCTTTCTTTCCTCAACGCTCGCTCCCTCCCATTGACGAATTAACACAGAAATTGCGTCGCGATGAAAAACTATGTGCTCAATGACTTCTCCTCCTAAATCGAGTCACGTTTCAATGGAAACGACAGGATTTAGTTTTGGGATACGAGTAACTCCTTTCCGATGCACTTTTCATGCTTTATCCTCAACGCTCGCTCCCTCACATTGACGAATTAACACAGAAATTGCGTCGCTATGAAATACTATGTGCTCAATGACTTCACCTCATAAATCGAGTCACGTTTCAATGGAAACGACAGGATTTAGTTTTAGGATACGAGTAACTCCTTTCCGATGCACTATTCATTCTTTACCTCAACGCTTCCTCCCTTACATTGACGAATTAACACAGAAAGTGCGTCGCTATGAAATACTATGGGTTCTATGACTTCACCTTCTAAATCGTGTAACGTTTCTATGGAAACGACAGGATTGAGGTTTGGGACACGAGTATCTCCTTTCCGATGCACTGTTCCCACTTTACTACACCCATCGCCCCCTCACATGAGTAATTAACACAGAAATTGCGTCGCTATGAAATACTATGTGCTCAATGACTTCTCCTCCTAAATCGAGTGACGTTTCAATGGAAACGACAGGATTTAGTTTTGGGATACGAGTAACTCCTTTCCGATGCACTATTCATTCTCTACCTCAACGCTCGCTCCCTCCCATTGACGAATTAACACAGAAATTGCGTCGCCATGAAAAACTATGTGCTCAATGACTTCTCCTCCTCCTTATCGAGTCACGTTTCAATGGAAACGACAGGATTTAGTTTTGGGATACGAGTATCTCCTTTCCGATGCACTGTTCCCACTTTACTACATCCCTCGCTGCCTCACATGAATAGTTAACACAGAAATTGCGTCGCTATGAAGTACTATGTGCTCAATGACTTCTCCTCCTAAATAGAGTCACGTTTCAATGGAAACGACAGGATTTAGTTTTGGGATACGAGTAACTCCTTTCCGATGCACTGTTCCCACTTTACTACATCCCTCGCTCCCTCACATTGACGAATTAACACATAAATTGCGTCGCTATGAAATACTATGTGCTCAATGACTTCTCCTCCTAAATCGAGTCACGTTTCAATGGAAACGACAGGATTTAGTTTTGGGATACGAGTATGTCCTTTCCGATGCACTGTTCCCACTTTACTACATCCCTCGCTCCCTCACATGAGTAATTAACACACAAATTGCGTCGCTATGAAATACAACGTGCTCAATGACTTCTCCTCTTAAATCGAGTCCCGTTTCAATGGATACGACAGGATTTACTTTTGGGATACGAGTAACTCCTTTCCGATGCACTATTCATTCTTTACCTCAACGCTCGCTCCCTCACATTGACGAATTAACACAGAACTAGCGTCGCTATGAAATACTATGTGCTAAATGACTTCTCCTCCTAAATCGAGTCACGTTTCAATGGAAACGACAGGATTTAGTTTTGGGATACGAGTAACTCCTTTCCGATGCACTATTCATTTTTTACCTCATCGCTCGCTCCCTCACATTGACGAATTAACACAGAAATTGCGTCGCTATAAAATGCTATGGGTTCTATGACTTCTCATTCTAAATCGTGTAACGTTTCTATGGAAACGACAGGATTGAGTTTTGGGACACGAGTATCTCCTTTCCGATGCACTGTTCCCACTTTACTACATCCCTCGCTCCCTCACATGACTAATTAACACACAAATTGCGTCGCTATGAAATACTACATGCTCAATGACTTCTCCTCCTAAATCGAGTGACGTTTCAATGGAAACGACAGGATTTAGTTTTGGGATACGAGTATCTCCTTCCCGATGCACTGTTCCCACTTTACTACATAACTCGCTCCCTCACATGAATAATTAACACAGAAATTGCGTCGCTATGAAATACTATTTGCACAATGACTTCTCCTCCTAAATTGAGTCACGTTTCAATGGAAACGACAGGATTAATTTTGTGATACGAGTAACTCCTTTCCAATGCACTATTCATTCTTTACCTCAACGCTCGCTCCCTCACATTGACGAATTAACACAGAAATTGCGTCGCTATGAAATACTATGTGCTCAATGACTTCTCCTCCTAAATCGAGTCACGTATCAATGGAAACGACAGGATTTACGAGTAGTTTTGGGATACGAGTAACTCCTTTCCGATGCACTACTCATTCTTTACCACAACGCTCGCTCCCTCACATTGACGAATTAACACAGAAATTGCGTCGCTATGAAATAGTATGTGCTCAATGACTTCTCCTCCTAAATCGAGTCACGTTTCGATGGAAAAGACAGGATTTTGTTTTGGGATACGAGTAACTCCTTTCCGATGCACTATTCATTCTTTACCTCAACGCTCGCTCCCTCACATTGACGAATTAACACAGTAATTGCGTCGTTATGAAATACTATGTGCTCAATGACTTCTCCTCCTAAATCGAGTCACGTTTCAATGGAAACGACAGGATTTAGTTTTGGGATACGAGTAACTCCTTTCCGATGCACTATTCATTCTTTACCTGAATGCTCGCTCCCTCACATTGACGAATTAACACAGAAATTGCGTCGCAATGAAATACGATGTGCTCAATTACTTCTCCTCCTAAATCGAGTCACGTTTCAATGGAAACGACAGGATTTAGTTTTGGGATACGAGTAACTCCTTTCCGATGCACTGTTCCCACTTTACTACATCCCTCGCCCCCTCACATGAATAATTAACACAGAAATTGCGTCGCTATGAAATACAATGTGCTCAATGACTTCTCCTCCTAAATCGAGTCACGTTTCAATGGAAACGACAGTTTTTTGTTTTGGGATACGAGTAACTCCTGTCCGATGCACTATTCATTCTTTACCTCAACGCTCGCTCCCTCACATTCACGAATTAACACAGAAATTGCGTCGCTATGAAATACTATGTGCTCAATGACTTCTCCTCCTAAATCGAGTCACGTTTCAATGGAAACGACAGGAATTAGTTTTGGGATACGAGTAACTCCTTTCCGATGCACTATTCATTCTTTAACTCAACGCTCGCTCCCTCACATTGACGAATTAACACAGAAATTGCGTCGCTTAGAAATACTATGTGCTCAATGACTTCTCCTCCTAAATCGAGTCACGTTTCAATGGAAACAACAGGATTTAGTTTTGGGATACGAGTAACTCCTTTCCGATGCACTATTCATTCTTTACCTCAACGCTCGCTCCATCACATTGACGAATTAACACAGAAATTGCGTCGCTATAAAATACTATGGATTCTATGACTTCTCCTTCTAAATCGTGTAACGTTTCTATGGAAACGACAGGATTGGGTTTTGGGACACGAGTATCTCCTTTCCGATGCACTGTTCCCACTTTACTACATAGCTCGCTCCCTCACATGAATAATTAACAAAGAAATTGCGTCGCTATGAAATACTATGTGCTCAATGACTTCTCCTCCTAAATCGAGTGACGTTTCAATGGAAACGACAGGATTTAGTTTTGGGATACGAGTAACTCCTTACCGATGCACTATTCTTTCTTTCCTCAACGCTCGCTCCCTCCCATTGACGAATTAACACAGAAATTGCGTCGCGATGAAAACCTATGTGCTCAATGACTTCTCCTCCTAAATCGAGTCACGTTTCAATGGAAACGACAGGATTTAGTTTGGGGATACGAGTAACTCCTTTCCGATGCACTGTTCCCTCTTTACTACATCCCTCGCTCCCTCACATGAATAATTAACACAGAAATTGCGTCGCTATGAAATACTATGGGCTCAAAGACTTCTCCTCCTAAATCGAGTCACGTATAAATGGAAACGACAGGATTTACGAGTAGTTTTCGGATACGAGTAATTCCTTTCCGATGTACTATTCATTCTTTACCACAACGCTCGCTCCCTCACATTGACGAATTAACACAGAAATTGCGTCGCTATGAAATACTATGTGCTCAATGACTTCTCCTCCTAAATCGAGTCACGTTTCAATGGAAACGACAGGATTTAGTTTTGGGATACGCGTAACTCCTTTCCGATGCACTATTCATTCTTTACCTCAACGCTCGCTCCTTCACATTGACGATTTAACACAGAAATTGCGTCGCTATGAAATACTATGTGCTCAATGACTTCTCCTCCTAAATCGAGTCACGTTTCAATGGAAACGACAGGAATTAGTTTTGGGATACGAGTAACTCCTTTCCGATGCACTATTCATGCTTTACCTCAACGCTCGCTCCCTCACATTGACGAATTAACACAGAAATTGCGTCGCTATGAAATACTATGTGCTCAATGACTTCTCCTCCTAAATCGAGTGACGTTTCAATGGAAACGACAGGATTTAGTTTTGGGATACGAGTAACTCCTTTCCGATGCACTATTCATTCTCTACCCCAACGCTCGCTCCCTCCCATTGACGAATTAACACAGAAATTGCGTCGCGATGAAAAACTATGTGCTCAATGACTTCTCCTCCTCCTTATCGAGTCACGTTTCAATGGAAACGACAGGATTTAGTTTTGGGATACGAGTATCTCCTTTCCGATGCACTGTTCCCACTTTACTACATCCCACGCTGCCTCACATGAATAGTTAACACACAAATTGCGTCGCTATGAAGTACTATGTGCTCAATGACTTCTCCTCCTAAATAGAGTCACGTTTCAATGGAATCGACAGGATTTAGTTTTGGGATACGAGTAACTCTTTTCCGATGCACTGTTCCCACTTTACTACATCCCTCGCTCCCTCACATTGACGAATTAACACATAAATTGCGTCGCTATGAAATACTATGTGCTCAATGACTTCTCCTCCTAAATCGAGTCACGTTTCAATGGAAACGACAGGATTTAGTTTTGGGATACGAGTATGTCCATTCCGATGCACTGCTCCCACTTTACTACATCCCTCGCTCCCTCACATGAATAATTAACACAGAAATTGCGTCGCTATGAAATACAACGTGCTCAATGACTTCTCCTCTTAAATCGAGCCCCGTTTCAATGGAAGCGACAGGATTTAGTTTTGGGATACGAGTAACTCCTTTCCGATGCACTATTCATTCTTTACCTCAACGCTCGCTCCCTCACATTGACGAATTAACACAGAACTTGCGTCGCTATGAAATACTATGTGCTAAATGACTTCTCCTCCTAAATCGAGTCACGTTTCAATGGGAACGACAGGATTTAGTTTTGGGATACGAGTAACTCCTTTCCGATGCACTATTCATTTTTTACCTCATCGTTCGCTCCCTCACATTGACGAATTAACACAGAAATTGCGTCGCTATAAAATGCTATGGGTTCTATGACTTCTCATTCTAAATCGTGTAACGTTTCTATGGAAACGACAGGATTGAGTTTTGGGACACGAGTATCTCCTTTCCGATGCACTGTTCCCACTTTACTACATCCCTCGCTCCCTCACATGACTAATTAACACACAAATTGCGTCGCTATGAAATACTACGTGCTCAATGACTTCTCCTCCTAAATCGAGTGACGTTTCAATGGAAACGACAGGATTTAGTTTTGGGATACGAGTATCTCCTTCCCGATGCACTGTTCCCACTTTACTACATAACTCGCTCCCTCACATGAATAATTAACACAGAAATTGCGTCGCTATGAAATACTATTTGCACAATGACTTCTCCTCCTAAATTGAGTCACGTTTCAATGGAAACGACAGGATTAATTTTGTGATACGAGTAACTCCTTTCCAATGCACTATTCATTCTTTACCTCAACGCTCGCTCCCTCACATTGACGAATTAACACAGAAATTGCGTCGCTATGAAATACTATGTGCTCATTGACTTCTCCTCCTAAATCGCGTCACGTTTCAATGGAAACGACAGGATTCAGTTTTGGGATACGAGTAACTCCTTTCCGATGCACTGTTCCCTCTTTACTACATCCCTCGCTCCCTCACATGAATAATTAACACAGAAATTGCGTCGCTATGAAATACTATGTGCTCAATGACTTCTGCTCCTAAATCGAGTCACGTATCAATGGAAACGACAGGATTTACGAGTAGTTTTGGGATACGAGTAACTCCTTTCCGATGCACTAGTCATTCTTTACCACAACGCTCGCTCCCTCACATTGATGAATTAACACAGAAATTGCGTCGCTATGAAATAGTATGTGCTCAATGACTTCTCCTCCTAAATCGAGTCACGTTTCGATGGAAAAGACAGGATTTAGTTTTGGGATACGAGTAACACCTTTCCGATGCACTATTCATTCTTTACCTCAACGCTCGCTCCCTCACATTGACGAATTAACACAGTAATTGCGTCGTTATGAAATACTATGTGCTCAATGACTTCTCCTCCTAAATCGAGTCACGTTTCAATGGAAACGACAGGATTTAGTTTTGGGATACGAGTAACTCCTTTCCGATGCACTATTCATTCTTTACCTGAATGCTCGCTCCCTCACATTGACGAATTAACACAGAAATTGCGTCGCTATGAAATACGATGTGCTCAATTGCTTCTCCTCCTAAATCGAGTCACGTTTCAATGGAAACGACAGGATTTAGTTTTGGGATACGAGTAACTCCTTTCCGATGCACTGTTCCCACTTTACTACATCCCTCGCCCCCTCACATGAATAATTAACACAGAAATTGCGTCGCTATGAAATACAATGTGCTCAATGACTTCTCCTCCTAAATCGAGTCACGTTTCAATGGAAACGACAGTTTTTTGTTTTGGGATACGAGTAACTCCTGTCCGATGCACTATTCACTCTTTACCTCAACGCTCGCTCCCTCACATTGACGAATTAACACAGAAATTGCGTCGCTATGAAATACTATGTGCTCAATGACTTCTCCTCCTAAATCGAGTCACGTTTCAATGGAAACGACAGGAATTAGTTTTGGGATACGAGTAACTCCTTTCCGATGCACTATTCATTCTTTACCTCAACGCTCGCTCCCTCACATTGACGAATTAACACAGAAATTGCGTCGCTTAGAAATACTATGTGCTCAATGACTTCTCCTCCTAAATCGAGTCACGTTTCAATGGAAACGACAGGATTTAGTTTTGGGATACGAGTAACTCCTTTCCGATGCACTATTCATTCTTTACCTCAACGCTCGCTCCATCACATTGACGAATTAACACAGAAATTGCGTCGCTATAAAATACTATGGGTTCTATGACTTCTCCTTCTAAATCGTGCAACGTTTCTATGGAAACGACAGGATTGGGTTTTGGGACACGAGTATCTCCTTTCCGATGCACTGTTCCCACTTTACTACATAGCTCGCTCCCTCACATGAATAATTAACACAGAAATTGCGTCGCTATGAAATACTATGTGCTCAATGACTTCTCCTCCTAAATCGAGTCACGTTTCAATGGAAACGACAGGATTTAGTTTTGGGATACGAGTAACTCCTTTCCGATGCACTGTTCCCTCTTTACTACATCCCTCGCTCCCTCACATGAATAATTAACACAGAAATTGCGTCGCTATAATTACTATGTGCTCAATGACTTCTCCTCCTAAATCGAGTCACGTATCAATGGAAACGACAGGATTTACGAGTAGTTTTGGGATACGAGTAACTCCTTTCCGATGCACTAGTCATTCTTTACCACAACGCTCGCTCCCTCACATTGACGAATTAACACAGAAAT
Organism: Schistocerca piceifrons; assembly: GCF_021461385.2. NCBI lineage: Eukaryota > Metazoa > Arthropoda > Insecta > Orthoptera > Acrididae > Schistocerca > Schistocerca piceifrons. Next base: position 432,404 of record NW_025728158.1, read on the forward strand.
TGCGTCGCTTAGAAATACTATGTGCTCAATGACTTCTCCTCCTAAATCGAGTCACGTTTCAATGGAAACGACAGGATTTAGTTTTGGGATACGAGTAACTCCTTACCGATGCACTATTCTTTCTTTCCTCAACGCTCGCTCCCTCCCATTGACGAATTAACACAGAAATTGCGTCGCGATGAAAACCTATATGCTCAATGACTTCTCCTCCTAAATCGAGTCACGTTTCAATGGAAACGACAGGATTTAGTTTTGGGATACGAGTAACTCCTTTCCGATGCACTGTTCCCTCTTTACTACATCCCTCGCTCCCTCACATGAATAATTAACACAGAAATTGCGTCGCTATGAAATACTATGGGCTCAATGACTTCTCCTCCTAAATCGAGTCACGTATAAATGGAAACGACAGGATTTACGAGTAGTTTTCGGATACGAGTAATTCCTTTCCGATGTACTATCCATTCTTTACCACAACGCTCGCTCCCTCACATTGACGAATTAATACAGAAATTGCGTCGCTATGAAATACTATGTGCTCAATGACTTCTCCTCCTAAATCGAGTCACGTTTCAATGGAAACGACAGGATTTAGTTTTGGGATACGAGTAACTCCTTTCCGATGCACTATTCATTCTTTACCTCAACGCTCGCTCCCTCACATTGACGAATTAACACAGAACTTGCGTCGCTATGAAATACTATGTGCTAAATGACTTCTCCTCCTAAATCGAGTCACGTTTCAATGGAAACGACAGGATTTAGTTTTGGGATACGAGTAACTCCTTTCCGATGCACTATTCATTTTTTACCTCAACGCTCGCTCCCTCACATTGACGAATTAACACAGAAATTGCGTCGCTATAAAATGCTATGGGTTCTATGACTTCTCCTTCTAAATCGTGTAACGTTTCTATGGAAACGACAGGATTGAGTTTTGGGACACGAGTATCTCCTTTCCGATGCACTGTTCCCACTTTACTACATCCCTCGCTCCATCACATGACTAATTAACACACAAATTGCGTCGCTATGAAATACTACGTGCTCAATGACTTCTCCTCCTAAATCGAGTGACGTTTCAATGGAAACGACAGGATTTAGTTTTGGGATACGAGTATCTCCTTCCCGATGCACTGTTCCCACTTTACTACATAACTCGCTCCCTCACATGAATAATTAACACAGAAATTGCGTCGCTATGAAATACTATTTGCACAATGACTTCTCCTCCTAAATTGAGTCACGTTTCAATGGAAACGACAGGATTAATTTTGTGATACGAGTAACTCCTTTCCGATGCACTATTCATTCTTTACCTGAACGCTCGCTCCCTCACATTGACGAATTAACACAGAAATTGCGTCGCTATGAAATACTATGTGCTCAATGACTGCTCCTCCTAAATCGCGTCACGTTTCAATGGAAACGACAGGATTTAGTTTTGGGATACGAGTAACTCCTTTCCGATGCACTGTTCCCTCTTTACTACATCCCTCGCTCCCTCACATGAATAATTAACACAGAAATTGCGTCGCTATAATTACTATGTGCTCAATGACTTCTCCTCCTAAATCGAGTCACGTATCAATGGAAGCGACAGGATTTACGAGTAGTTTTGGGATACGAGTAACTCCTTTCCGATGCACTAGTCATTCTTTACCACAACGCTCGCTCCCTCACATTGACGAATTAACACAGAAATTGCGTCGCTTAGAAATACTATGTGCTCAATGACTTCTCCTCCTAAATCGAGTCACGTTTCAATGGAAACGACAGGATTTAGTTTTGGGATACGAGTAACTCCTTACCGATGCACTATTCTTTCTTTCCTCAACGCTCGCTCCCTCCCATTGACGAATTAACACAGAAATTGCGTCGCGATGAAAACCTATATGCTCAATGACTTCTCCTCCTAAATCGAGTCACGTTTCAATGGAAACGACAGGATTTAGTTTTGGGATACGAGTAACTCCTTTCCGATGCACTGTTCCCTCTTTACTACATCCCTCGCTCCCTCACATGAATAATTAACACAGAAATTGCGTCGCTATGAAATACTATGGGCTCAATGACTTCTCCTCCTAAATCGAGTCACGTGTAAATGGAAACGACAGGATTTACGAGTTGTTTTCGGATACGAGTAATTCCTTTCCGATGTACTATCCATTCTTTACCACAACGCTCGCTCCCTCACATTGACGAATTAATACAGAAATTGCGTCGCTATGAAATACTATGTGCTCAATGACTTCTCCTCCTAAATCGAGTCACGTTTCAATGGAAACGACAGGATTTAGTTTTGGGATACGAGTAACTCCTTTCCGATGCACTATTCATTCTTTACCTCAACGCTCGCTCCCTCACATTGACGAATTAACACAGAACTTGCGTCGCTATGAAATACTATGTGCTAAATGACTTCTCCTCCTAAATCGAGTCACGTTTCAATGGAAACGACAGGATTAAGTTTTGGGATACGAGTATCTCCTTTCCGATGCACTGTTCCCACTTTACTACATCCCTCGCTCCCTCACATGACTAATTAACACACAAATTGCGTCGCTATGAAATACTACGTGCTCAATGACTTCTCCTCCTAAATCGAGTGACGTTTCAATGGAAACGACAGGATTTAGTTTTGGGATACGAGTAACTCCTTTCCGATGCACTGTTCCCTCTTTACTACATCCCTCGCTCCCTCAAATGAATAATTAACACAGAAATTGCGTCGCTATAATTACTATGTGATCAATGACTTCTCCTCCTAAATCGAGTCACGTATCAATGGAAGCGACAGGATTTACGAGTAGTTTTGGGATACGAGTAACTCCTTTCCGATGCACTAGTCATTCTTTACCACAACGCTCGCTCCCTCACATTGACGAATTAAGACAGAAATTGCGTCGCTATGAAATAGTATGTGCTCAATGACTTCTCCTCCTAAATCGAGTCACGTTTCGATGGAAAAGACAGGATTTAGTTTTGGGATACGAGTAACTCCTTTCCGATGCACTATTCATTCTTTACCTCAACGCTCGCTCCCTCACATTGACAAATTAACACAGTAATTGCGTCGTTATGAAATACTATGTGCTCAATGACTTCTCCTCCTAAATCGAGTCACGTTTCAATGGAAACGACAGGATTTAGTTTTGGGATACGAGTAACTCCTTTCCGATGCACTATTCATTCTTTACCTCAATACTCGCTCCCTCACATTGACGAATTAACACAGAAATTGCGTCGCTATGAAATACGATGTGCTCAATGACTTCTCCTCCTAAATCGAGTCACGATTCAATGGAAACGACAGGAAATAGTTTTGGGATACGAGTAACTCCTTTCCGATGCACTATTCATTCTTTACCTCAACGCTCGCTCCCTCACATTGACGAATTAACACAGAAATTGCGTCGCTTAGAAATACTATGTGCTCAATGACTTCTCCTCCTAAATCGAGTCACGTTTCAATGGAAACGACAGGATTTAGTTTTGGGATACGAGTAACTCCTTTCCGATGCACTATTCATTCTTTACCTCAACGCTCGCTCCATCACATTGACGAATTAACACAGAAATTGCGTCGGTATAAAATACTATGGGTTCTATGACTTCTCCTTCTAAATCGTGTAACGTTTCTATGGAAACGACAGGATTGGGTTTTATGACACGAGTATCTCCTTTCCGATGCGCTGTTCCCACTTTACTACATAGCTCGCTCCCTCACATGAATAATTAACACAGAAATTGCGTCGCTATGAAATACTATGTGCTCAATGACTTCTCCTCCTAAATCGAGTGACGTTTCAATGGAAACGTCAGGATTTAGTTTTGGGATACGAGTAACTCCTTACTGATGCACTATTCTTTCTTTCCTCAACGCTCGCTCCCTCCCATTGACGAATTAACACAGAAATTGCGTCGCGATGAAAACCTATGTGCTCAATGACTTCTCCTCCTAAATCGAGTCACGTTTCAATGGAAACGACAGGATTTAGTTTTTTGGATACGAGTAACTCCTTTCCGATGCACTGTTCCCTCTTTACTACATCCCTCGCTCCCTCACATGAATAATTAACACAGAAATTGCGTCGCTATGAAATACTATGGGCTCAATGACTTCTCCTCCTGAATCGAGTCACGTATAAATGGAAACGACAGGATTTACGAGTAGTTTTCGGATACGAGTAATTCCTTTCCGATGCACTATTCATTCTTTACCACAACGCTCGCTCCCTCACATTTACGAATTAATACAGAAATTGCGTCGCTATGAAATACTATGTGCTCAATGACTTCTCCTAAATCGAGTCACGTTTCAATGGAAAGGACAGGATTAAGTTTTGGGATACGAGTAACTCCTTTCCGATGCACTATTCATTCTTTACCTCAACGCTCGCTCCCTCACATTGACGAATTAACACAGTAATTGCGTCGCTATGAAATACTATGTGCTCAATGACTTCCCCTCCAAAATCGAGTCACGTTTCAATGGAAACGACAGGATTTAGTTTTGGGATACGAGTAACTCCTTTCCGATGCACGATTCATTTTTTACCTCAACGCTCGCTCCCTCACATTGACGAATTAACACAGAAATTGCGTCGCTATGAAATACTATGTGCTCAATGAATTCTCCTCCTAAATCGAGTCACGTTTCAATGGAAACGACAGGAATTAGTTTTGGGATACGAGTAACTCCTTTCCGATGCACTATTCATGCTTTACCTAAACGCTCACTCCCTCACATTGACGAATTAACACAGAAATTGCGTCGCTATGAAAAACTATGTGCTCAATGACTTCACCTCCTAAATCGAGTCACGTTTCAAATGAAACGACAGGATTTAGTTTTGGGATACGAGTAACTCCTTTCCGATGCACTATTCATTCTTTACCTCAACGCTCGCTCCCTCACATTGACGAATTAACACAGAAATTGCGTCGCTATGAAATACTATGGGATCTATGACTTCACCTTCTAAATCATGTAACGTTTCTATGGAAACGACAGAATTGAGTTTTGGGACACGAGTATCTCTTTCCGATGCACTGTTCCCACTTTACTACATCCCTCGCTCCCTCACATGAATAATTAACACAGAAATTGCGTAGCGATGAAAAACTATGTGCTCAATGACTTCTCCTCCTCCTTATCGAGTCACGTTTCAATGGAAACGACAGGATTTAGTTTTGGGATACGAGTATCTCCTTTCCGATGCACTGTTCCCAGTTTACTACATCCCTCGCCGCCTCACATGAATAGTTAACACAGAAATTGCGTCGCTATAAAGTACTATGTGCTCAATGACTTCTCCTCCTAAATAGAGTCACGTTTCAATGGAAACGACAGGATTTAGTTTTGGGATACGAGTAACTCCTTTCCGATGCACTGTTCCCACTTTACTACATCCCTCGCTCCCTCACATTGACGAATTAACACATAAATTGCGTCGCTATGAAATACTATGTGCTCAATGACTTCTCCTCCTAAATCGAGTCACGTTTCAATGGAAACGACAGGATTTAGTTTTGGGGTACGAGTATGTCCTTTCCGATGCACTCTTCCCACTTTACTACATCCCTCGCTCCCTCACATGAATAATTAACAAAGAAATTGCGTCGCTATGAAATACTATGTGCTCAATGACTTCTCCTCCTAAATCGAGTGACGTTTCAATGGAAACGACAGGATTTAGTTTTGGGATACGAGTAACTCCTTTCCGATGCACTGTTCCCACTTTACTACATCCCTCGCTCCCTCACATTGACGAATTAACACATAAATTGCGTCGCTATGAAATACTATGTGCTCAATGACTTCTCCTCCTAAATCGAGTCACGTTTCAATGGAAACGACAGGATTTAGTTTTGGGGTACGAGTATGTCCTTTCCGATGCACTGTTCCCACTTTACTACATCCCTCGCTCCCTCACATGAATAATTAACACAGAAATTGCGTAGCGATGAAAAACTATGTGCTCAATGACTTCTCCTCCTCCTTATCGAGTCACGTTTCAATGGAAACGACAGGATTTAGTTTTGGGATACGAGTATCTCCTTTCCGATGCACTGTTCCCAGTTTACTACATCCCTCGCCGCCTCACATGAATAGTTAACACAGAAATTGCGTCGCTATAAAGTACTATGTGCTCAATGACTTCTCCTCCTAAATAGAGTCACGTTTCAATGGAAACGACAGGATTTAGTTTTGGGATACGAGTAACTCCTTTCCGATGCACTGTTCCCACTTTACTACATCCCTCGCTCCCTCACATTGACGAATTAACACATAAATTGCGTCGCGATGAAAAACTATGTGCTCAATGACTTCTCCTCCTAAATCGAGTCACGTTTCAATGGAAACGACAGGATTTAGTTTTGGGATACGAGTAATTCCTTTCCGATGCACTGTTCCCTCTTTACTACATCCCTCGCTCCCTCACATGAATAATTAACACAGAAATTGCGTCGCTATGAAATACTATGTCCTCAATGACTTCTCCTCCTAAATCGAGTCACGTATCAATGGAAACGACAGGATTTACGAGTAGTTTTCGGATACGAGTAATTCCTTTCCGATGCACTATTCATTCTTTACCACAATGCTCGCTCCCTCACATTGACGAATTAACACAGAAATTGCGTCGCTATGAAATAGTATGTGCTCAATGACGTCTCCTCCTAAATCGAGTCACGTTTCAATGGAAACGACAGGATTTAGTTTTGGGATACGAGTAACTCCTTTCCGATGCACTATTCATTCTTTACCTCAACGCTCGCTCCCTCACATTGACGATTTAACACAAAAATTGCGTCGCTATGAAATACTATGTGCTCAATGACTTCTCCTCCTAAATCGAGTCACGTTTCAATGGAAACGACAGGAATTAGTTTTGGGATACGAGTAACTCCTTTCCGATGCACTATTCATGCTTTACCTCAACGCTCGCTCCCTCACATTGACGAATTAACACAGAAATTGCGTCGCTATGAAATACTATGTGCTCAATGACTTCACCTCCTAAATCGAGTCACGTTTCAATGGAAACGACAGGATTTAGTTTTAGGATACGAGTAACTCCTTTCCGATGCACTATTCATTCTTTACCTCAACGCTTGCTCCCTTACATTGACGAATTAACACAGAAAGTGCGTCGCTATGAAATACTATGGGTTTTATGACTTCACCTTCTAAATCGTGTAACGTGTCTATGGAAACGACAGGATTGAGTTTTGGGACACGAGTATCTCCTTTCCGATGCACTGTTCCCACTTTACTACACCCATCGCCCCCTCACATGAATAATTAACACAGAAATTGCGTCGCCTTGAAATACAACGTGCTCAATGACTTCTCCTCCTAAATCGAGTGACGTTTCAATGGAAACGACAGGATTTAGTTTTGGGATACGAGTAACTCCTTTCCGATGCACTATTCATTCTCTACTTCAACGCTCGCTCCCTCACATTGACGAATTAACACAGAACTTGCGTCGCTATGAAATACTATGTGCTAAATGACTTCTCCTCCCAAATCGAGTCACGTTTCAATGGAAACGACAGGATTTAGTTTTGGGATACGAGTAACTCCTTTCCGATGCACTATTCATTTATTACCTCATCGCTCGCTCCCTCACATTGACGAATTAACACAGATATTGCGTCGCTATAAAATGCTATGGGTTCTATGACTTCTCCTTCTAAATCGTGTAACGTTTCTATGGAAACGACAGGATTGAGTTTTGGGACACGAGTATCTCCTTTCCGATGAACTGTTCCCACTTTACTACATCCCTCGCTCCCTCACATGACTAATTAACACACAAATTGCGTCGCTATGAAATACTACGTGCTCAATGACTTCTCCTCCTAAATCGAGTGACGTTTCAATGGAAACGACAGGATTTAGTTTTGGGATACGAGTATCTCCTTCCCGATGCACTGTTCCCACTTTACTACATAACTCGCTCCCTCACATGAATAATTAACACAGAAATTGCGTCGCTATGAAATAGTATTTGCACAATGACTTCTCCTCCTAAATTGAGTCACGTTTCAATGGAAACGACAGGATTAATTTTGTGATACGAGTAACTCCTTTCCGATGCACTATTCATTCTTTACCTCAACGCTCGCTCCCTCACATTGACGAATTAACACAGAAATTGCGTCGCTATGAAATACTATGTTCTCAATGACTTCTCCTCCTAAATCGCGTCACGTTTCAATGGAAACGACAGGATTTAGTTTTGGGATACGAGTAACTCCTTTCCGATGCACTGTTCCCTCTTTACTACATCCCTCGCTCCCTCACATGAATAATTAACACAGAAATTGCGTCGCTATGAAATACTATGTGCTCAATGACTTCTCTTCCTAAATCGAGTCACGTATCAGTGGAAACGACAGGATTTACGAGTAGTTTTGGGATACGAGTAACTCCTTTCCGATGCACTAGTCATTCTTTACCACAACGCTCGCTCCCTCACATTGACGAATTAACACAGAAATTGCGTCGCTATGAAATAGTATGTGCTCAATGACTTCTCCTCCAAAATCGAGTCACGTTTCGATGGAAAAGACAGGATTTAGTTTTGGGATACGAGTAACTCCTTTCCGATGCACTATTCATTCTTTACCTCAACGCTCGCTCCCTCACATTGACGAATTAACACAGTAATTGCGTCGTCATGAAATACTATGTGCTCAATGACTTCTCCTCCTAAATCGAGTCACGTTTCAATGGAAACGACAGGATTTAGTTTTGGGATACGAGTAAATCCTTTCCGATGTACTATTCATTCTTTACCTGAATGCTCGCTCCCTCACATTGACGAATTAACACAGAAATTGCGTCGCTATGAAATACGATGTGCTCAATTACTTCTCCTCCTAAATCGAGTCACGTTTCAATGGAAATGACAGGATTTAGTTTTGGCATACGAGTAACTCCTTTCCGATGCACTGTTCCCACTTTACTACATCCCTCGCCCCCTCACATGAATAATTAACACAGAAATTGCGTCGCTATGAAATACAATGTGCTCAATGACTTCTCCTCCTAAATCGAGTCACGTTTCAATGGAAACGACAGTTTTTTGTTTTGGGATACGAGTTACTCCTGTCCGATGCACTATTCATTCTTTACCTCAACGCTCGCTCCCTCACATTGACGAAGTAACACAGAAATTGCGTCGCTATGAAATACTATGTGCTCAATGACTTCTCCTCCTAAATCGAGTCACGTTTCAATGGAAACGACAGGAATTAGTTTTGGGATACGAGTAACTCCTTTCCGATGCACTATTCATTCTTTACCTCAACGCTCGCTCCCTCACATTGACGAATTAACACAGAAATTGCGTCGCTTAGAAATACTATGTGCTCAATGACTTCTCCTCCTAAATCGAGTCACGTTTCAATGGAAACGACAGGATTTAGTTTTGGGATACGAGTAACTCCTTTCCGATGCACTATTCATTCTTTACCTCAACGCTCGCTCCATCACATTGACGAATTAACACAGAAATTTCGTCGCTATAAAATACTATGGGTTCTATGACTTCTCCTTCTAAATCGTGTAACGTTTCTATGGAAACGTCAGGATTGGGTTTTGGGACACGAGTATCTCCTTTCCGATGCACTGTTCCCACTTTACTACATAGCTCGCTCCCTCACATGAATAATTAACACAGAAATTGCGTCGCTATGAAATACTATGTGCTCAATGACTTCTCCTCCTAAATCGAGTGACGTTTCAATGGATACGACAGGATTTAGTTTTGGGATACGAGTAACTCCTTACCGATGCACTATTCTTTCTTTCCTCAACGCTCGCTCCCTCCCATTGACGAATTAACACAGAAATTGCGTCGCGATGAAAACCTATGTGCTCAATGACTTCTCCTCCTAAATCGAGTCACGTTTCAATGGAAACGACAGGATTTAGTTTTGGGATACGAGTAACTCCTTTCCGATGCACTGTTCCCTCTTTACTACATCCCTCGCTCCCTCACATGAATAATTAACACAGAAATTGCGTAGCGATGAAAAACTATGTGCTCAATGACTTCTCCTCCTCCTTATCGAGTCACGTTTCAATGGAAACAACAGGATTTAGTTTTGGGATACGAGTATCTCCTTTCCGATGCACTGTTCCCACTTTACTACATCCCTCGCCGCCTCACATGAATAGTTAACACAGAAATTGCGTCGCTATAAAGTACTATGTGCTCAATGACTTCTCCTCCTAAATAGAGTCACGTTTCAATGGAAACGACAGGATTTAGTTTTGGGATACGAGTAACTCCTTTCCGATGCACTGTTCCCACTTTACTACATCCCTCGCTCCCTCACATTGACGAATTAACACATAAATTGCGTCGCTATGAAATACTATGTGCTCAATGACTTCTCCTCCTAAATCGAGTCACGTTTCAATGGAAACGACAGGATTTAGTTTTGGGGTACGAGTATTTCCTTTCCGATGCACTCTTCCCACTTTACTACATCCCTCGCTCCCTCACATGAATAATTAACAAAGAAATTGCGTCGCTATGAAATACTATGTGCTCAATGACTTCTCCTCCTAAATCGAGTGACGTTTCAATGGAAACGTCAGGATTTAGTTTTGGGATACGAGTAACTCCTTACCGATGCACTATTCTTTCTTTCCTCAACGCTCGCTCCCTCCCATTGACGAATTAACACAGAAATTGCGTCGCGATGAAAAACTTTGTGCTCAATGACTTCTCCTCCTAAATCGAGTCACGTTTCAATGGAAACGACAGGATTTAGTTTTGGGATACGAGTAATTCCTTTCCGATGCACTGTTCCCACTTTACTACATCCCTCGCTCCCTCACATGAATAATTAACACAGAAATTGCGTCGCTATGAAATACTATGTCCTCAATGACTTCTCCTCCTAAATCGAGTCACGTATCAATGGAAACGACAGGATTTACGAGTAGTTTTCGGATACGAGTAATTCCTTTCCGATGCACTATTCATTCTTTACCACAACGCTCGCTCCCTCACATTGACGATTTAACACAGAATTTGCGTCGCTATGAAATACTATGTGCTCAATGATTCTCCTCCTAAATCAAGTCACGTTTCAATGGAAACGACAGGAATTAGTTTTGGGATACGAGTAACTCCTTTCCGATGCACTATTCATGCTTTACCTCAACGCTCGCTCCCTCACATTGACGAATTAACACAGAAATTGCGTCGCTATGAAATACTATGTGCTCAATGACTTCACCTCCTAAATCGAGTCACGTTTCAATGGAAACGACAGGATTTAGTTTTAGGATACGAGTAACTCCTTTCCGATGCACTATTCATTCTTTACCTCAACGCTTGCTCCCTTACATTGACGAATTAACACAGAAAGTGCGTCGCTATGAAATACTATGGGTTCTATGACTTCACCTTCTAAATCGTGTAACGTTTCTATGGAAACGACAGGATTGAGTTTTGGGACACGAGTATCTCCTTTCCGATGCACTGTTCCCACTTTACTACACCCATCGCCCCCTCACATGAATAATTAACACAGAAATTGCGTCGCTATGAAATACTATGTGCTCAATGACTTCTCCTCCTAAATCGAGTGACGTTTCAATGGAAACGACAGGATTTAGTTTTGGGATACGAGTATCTCCTTTCCGATGCACTGTTCCCACTTTACTACATCCCTCGCTGCCTCACATGAATAGTTAACACAGAAATTGCGTCGCTATGAAGTACTATGTGCTCAATGACTTCTCCTCCTAAATAGAGTCACGTTTCAATGGAAACGACAGGATTTAGTTTTGGGATACGAGTAACTCCTTTCCGATGCACTGTTCCCACTTCACTACATCCCTCGCTCCCTCACATTGACGAATTAACACAGAAATTGCGTCGCTATAAAATGCTATGGGTTCTATGACTTCTCCTTCTAAATCGTGTAACGTTTTTCTATGGAAACGACAGGATTGAGTTTTGGGACACGAGTATCTCCTTTCCGATGCACTTTTCCCACTTCACTACATCCCTCGCTCCCTCACATGACTAATTAACACACAAATTGCGTCGCTATGAAATACTACGTGCTCAATGACTTCTCCTCCTAAATCGAGTGACGTTTCAATGGAAACGACAGGATTAATTTTGTGATACGAGTAACTTCTTTCCGATGCACTATTCATTCTTTACCTCAACGCTCGCTCCCTCACATTGACGAATTAACACAGAAATTGCGTCGCTATGAAATACTATGTGCTCAATGACTTCTCCTCCTAAATCGCGTCACGTTTCAATGGAAACGACAGGATTTAGTTTTGGGATACGAGTAACTCCTTTCCGATGCACTGTTCCCTCTTTACTACATCCCTCGCTCCCTCACATGAATAATTAACACAGAAATTGCGTCGCTATGAAATACTATGTGCTCAATGACTTCTCCTCCTAAATCGAGTCACGTATCAATGGAAACGACAGGATTTACGAGTAGTTTTGCGATACGAGTAACTCCTTTCCGATGCACTAGTCATTCTTTACCACAACGCTCGCTCCCTCACATTGACGAATTAACACAGAAATTGCGTCGCTATGAAATAGTATGTGCTCAATGACTTCTCCTCCTAAATCGAGTCACGTTTCGATGGAAAAGACAGGATTTAGTTTTGGGATACGAGTAACTCCTTTCCGATGCACTATTCATTCTTTACCTCAACGCTCGCTCCCTCACATTGACGAATTAACACAGTAATTGCGTCGTTATGAAATACTATGTGCTCAATGACTTCTCCTCCTAAATCGAGTCACGTTTCAATGGAAACGACAGGATTTAGTTTTGGGATACGAGTAACTCCTTTCCGATGCACTATTCATTCTTTACCTGAATGCTCGCCCCCTGACATTGACGAATTAACACAGAAATTGCGTCGCTATGAAATACGATGTGCTCAATTACTTCTCCTCCTAAATCTTGTCACGTTTCAATGGAAACGACAGGATTTAGTTTTGGGATACGAGTAACTCCTTTCCGATGCACTGTTCCCACTTTACTACATCCCTCGCCCCCTCACATGAATAATTAACACAGAAATTGCGTCGCTATGAAATACAATGTGCTCAATGACTTCTCCTCCTAAATCGAGTCACGTTTAAATGGAAACGACAGTTTTTTGTTTTGGGATACGAGTAACTCCTGTCCGATGCACTATTCATTCTTTACCTCAACGCTCGCTCCCTCACATTGACGAATTAACACAGAAATTGCGTCGCTATGAAATACTATGTGCTCAATGACTTCTCCTCCTAAATCGAGTCACGTTTCAATGGAAATGACAGGATTTAGTTTTGGGATACGAGTAACTCCTTACCGATGCACTATTCTTTCTTTCCTCAACGCTCGCTCCCTCCCATTGACGAAATAACACAGAAATTGCGTCGCGATGAAAACCTATGTGCTCAATGACTTCTCCTCCTAAATCGAGTCACGTTTCAATGGAAACGACAGGATTTAGTTTTGGGATACGAGTAACTCCTTTCCGATGCACTGTTCACTCTTTACTACATCCCTCGCTCCCTCACATGAATAATTAACACAGAAATTGCGTCGCTATGAAATACTATGGGCTCAATGACTTCTCCTCCTAAATCGAGTCACGTATAAATGGAAACGACAGGATTTACGAGTAGTTTTCGGATACGAGTAATTCCTTTCCGATGCACTATTCATTCTTTACCACAACGCTCGCTCCCTCACATTGACGAATTAATACAGAAATTGCGTCGCTATGAAATACTATGTGCTCAATGACTTCTCCTCCTAAATCGAGTCACGTTTCAATGGAAACGACAGGATTAATTTTGTGATACGAGTAACTCCTTTCCGATGCACTATTCATTCTTTACCTCAACGCTCGCTCCCTCACTTTGACGAATTAACACAGAACTTGCGTCGCTATGAAATACTATGTGCTAAATGACTTCTCCTCCTAAATCGAGTCACGTTTCAATGGAAACGACAGGTTTTAGTTTTGGGATACGAGTAACTCCTTTCCGATGCACTATTCATTTTTTACCTCAACGCTCGCTCCCTCACATTGACGAATTAACACAGAAATTGCGTCGCTATAAAATGCTATGGGTTCTATGACTTCTCCTTCTAAATCGTGTAACGTTTCTATGGAAACGACAGGATTGAGTTTTGGGACACGAGTATCTCCATTCCGATGCACTGTTCCCACTTTACTACATCCCTCGCTCCCTCACATGAATAATTAACACACAAATTGCGTCGCTATGAAATACTACGTGCTCAATGACTTCTCCTCCTAAATCGAGTGACGTTTCAATGGAAACGACAGGATTTAGTTTTGGGATACGAGTAACTCCTTTCCGATGCACTGTTCCCACTTTACTACATCCCTCGCTCCCTCACATTGACGAATTAACACATAAATTGCGTCGCTATGAAATACTATGTTCTCAATGACTTCTCCTCCTAAATCGAGTCACGTTTCAATGGAAAATACAGGATTTAGATTTGGGGTACGAGTATGTCCTTTCCGATGCACTCTTCCCACTTTACTACATCCCTCGCTCCCTCACATGAATAATTAACAAAGAAATTGCGTCGCTATGAAATACTATGTGCTCAATGACTTCTCCTCCTAAATCGAGTCACGTTTCAATGGAAACTACAGGATTTAGTTTTGGGATACGAGTATCTCCTTTCCGATGCACTGTTCCCACTTTACTACATCCCTCGCTCCCTCACATGAATAATTAACACAGAAATTGCGTCGCTATGAAATACTATGTGCTCAATGACTTCTCCTCCTAAATCGAGTCACGAATCAAAGGAAACGACAGGATTTAGTTTTGGGATACGAGTAACTCCTTTCCGATGCACTGTTCCCAGTTTACTACATCCCTCGCTCCCTCACATTGACGAATTAACACAGAAATTGCGTCGCTATGAAATACTATGTGCTCAATGACTTCTCCTCCTAAATCGAGTCACGTTTCAATGGAAACGACAGGATTTAGTTTTGGGATACGAGTATCTCCTTTCCGATGCACTGTTCCCACTTTACTACATCCCTCGCTCCCTCCATGAATAATTAACACAGAAATTGCGTCGCTATGAAATACTATGAGCTCAATGACTTCTCGTCCTAAATCGAGTCACGTTTCAATGGAAACGACAGGATTTAGTTTTGGGATACGAGTATCTCCTTTCCGATGCACTGTTCCCACTTTACTACATCCCTCGCTCCCTCACATGAATAATTAACACAGAAATTGCGTCGCTATGAAATACTATGTGCTCAAAGACTTCTCCTCCTAAATCGAGTCACCTTTCAATGGAAACGACTGGATTTAGTTTTGGGATACGAGTATCTCCTTTCCGATGCACTGTTCCCACTTTACTACATCCCTCGCTCCCCCACATGAATAATTAACACAGAAATTGCGTCGCTATGAAATACTATGTGCTCAATGACTTCTCCTCCTAAATCGAGTCACGTTTCAATGGAAACGACAGGATTTAGTTTTGGGATACGAGTAACTCCTTTCCGATGCACTATTCATTCTTTACCTCAACGCTCGCTCCATCACATTGACGAATTAACACAGAAATTGCGTCGCTATAAAATACTATGGGTTCTATGACTTCTCCTTCTAAATCGTGTAACGTTTCTATGGAAACGTCAAAATTGGGTTTTGGGACACGAGTATCTCCTTTCCGATGCACTGTTCCCACTTTACTACATAGCTCGCTCCCTCACATGAATAATTAACACAGAAATTGCGTCGCTATGAAATACTATGTGCTCAATGACTTCTCCTCCTAAATCGAGTGACGTTTCAATGGATACGACAGGATTTAGTTTTGGGATACGAGTAACTCCTTACCGATGCACTATTCTTTCTTTCCTCAACGCTCGCTCCCTCCCATTGACGAATTAACACAGAAATTGCGTCGCGATGAAAACCTATGTGCTCAATGACTTCCCCTCCTAAATCGAGTCACGTTTCAATGGAAACGACAGGATTTAGTTTTGGGATACGAGTAACTCCTTTCCGATGCACTGTTCCCTCTTTACTACATCCCTCGCTCCCTCACATGAATAATTAACACAGAAATTGCGTAGCGATGAAAAACTATGTGCTCAATGACTTCTCCTCCTCCTTATCGAGTCACGTTTCAATGGAAACGACAGGATTTAGTTTTGGGATACGAGTATCTCCTTTCCGATGCACTGTTCCCACTTTACTACATCCCTCGCCGCCTCACATGAATAGTTAACACAGAAATTGCGTCGCTATAAAGTACTATGTGCTCAATGACTTCTCCTCCTAAATAGAGTCACGTTTCAATGGAAACGACAGGATTTAGTTTTGGGATACGAGTAACTCCTTTCCGATGCACTGTTCCCACTTTACTACATCCCTCGCTCCCTCACATTGACGAATTAACACATAAATTGCGTCGCTATGAAATACTATGTGCTCAATGACTTCTCCTCCTAAATCGAGTCACGTTTCAATGGAAACGACAGGATTTAGTTTTGGGGTACGAGTATGTCCTTTCCGATGCACTCTTCCCACTTTACTACATCCCTCGCTCCCTCACATGAATAATTAACAAAGAAATTGCGTCGCTATGAAATACTATGTGCTCAATGACTTCTCCTCCTAAATCGAGTGACGTTTCAATGGAAACGTCAGGATTTAGTTTTGGGATACGAGTAACTCCTTACCGATGCACTATTCTTTCTTTCCTCAACGCTCGCTCCCTCCCATTGACGAATTAGCACAGAAATTGCGTCGCGATGAAAAACTTTGTGCTCAATGACTTCTCCTCCTAAATCGAGTCACGTTTCAATGGAAACGACAGGATTTAGTTTTGGGATACGAGTAATTCCATTCCGATGCACTGTTCCCTCTTTACTACATCCCTCGCTCCCTCACATGAATAATTAACACAGAAATTGCGTCGCTATGAAATACTATGTCCTCAATGACTTCTCCTCCTAAATCGAGTCACGTATCAATGGAAACGACAGGATTTACGAGTAGTTTTCGGATACGAGTAATTCCTTTCCGATGCACTATTCATTCTTTACCACAACGCTCGCTCCCTCACATTGACGAATTAACACAGAAATTGCGTCGCTATGAAATACTATGTGCCCAATGACTTCTCCTCCTAAATCGAGTCACGTTTCAATGGAAACGACAGGATTTAGTTTTGGGATACGAGTAACTCCTTTCCGATGCACTATTCATTCTTTACCTCAACGCTCGCTCCCTCACATTGTCGATTTAACACAGAAATTGCGTCGCTATGAAATACTATGTGCTCAATGATTCTCCTCCTAAATCAAGTCACGTTTCAATGGAAACGACAGGAATTAGTTTTGGGATACGAGTAACTCCTTTCCGATGCACTATTCATGCTTTACCTCAACGTTCGCTCCCTCACATTGACGAATTAACACAGAAATTGCGTCGCTATGAAATACTATGTGCTCAATGACTTCACCTCCTAAATCGAGTCACGTTTCAATGGAAACGACAGGATTTAGTTTTAGGATACGAGTAACTCCTTACCGATGCACTATTCATTCTTTACCTCAACGCTTGCTCCCTTACATTGACGAATTAACACAGAAAGTGCGTCGCTATGAAATACTATGGGTTCTATGACTTCACCTTCGAAATCGTGTAACGTTTCTATGGAAACGACAGGATTGAGTTTTGGGACACGAGTATCTCCTTTCCGATGCACTGTTCCCACTTTACTACACCCATCGCCCCCTCACATGAATAATTAACACAGAAATTGCGTCGCTATGAAATACTATGTGCTCAATGACTTCTCCTCCTAAATCGAGTGACGTTTCAATGGAAACGACAGGATTTAGTTTTGGGATACGAGTATCTCCTTTCCGATGCACTGTTCCCACTTTACTACATCCCTCGCTGCCTCACATGAATAGTTAACACAGAAATTGCGTCGCTATGAAGTACTATGTGCTCAATGACTTCTCCTCCTAAATAGAGTCACGTTTCAATGGAAACGACAGGATTTAGTTTTGGGATACGAGTAACTCCTTTCCGATGCACTGTTCCCACTTCACTACATCCCTCGCTCCCTCACATTGACGAATTAACACAGAAATTGCGTCGCTATAAAATGCTATGGGTTCTATGACTTCTCCTTCTAAATCGTGTAACGTTTTTCTATGGAAACGACAGGATTGAGTTTTGGGACACGAGTATCTCCTTTCCGATGCACTTTTCCCACTTCACTACATCCCTCGCTCCCTCACATGACTAATTAACACACAAATTGCGTCGCTATGAAATACTACGTGCTCAATGACTTCTCCTCCTAAATCGAGTGACGTTTCAATGGAAACGACAGGATTAATTTTGTGATACGAGTAACTTCTTTCCAATGCACTATTCATCCTTTACCTCAACGCTCGCTCCCTCACATTGACGAATTAACACAGAAATTGCGTCGCTATGAAATACTATGTGCTCAATGACTTCTCCTCCTAAATCGCGTCACGTTTCAATGGAAACGACAGGATTTAGTTTTGGGATACGAGTAACTCCTTTCCGATGCACTGTTCCCTCTTTACTACATCCCTCGCTCCCTCACATGAATAATTATCACAGAAATTGCGTCGCTATGAAATACTATGTGCTCAATGACTTCTCCTCCTAAATCGAGTCACGTATCAATGGAAACGACAGGATTTACGAGTAGTTTTGGGATACGAGTAACTCCTTTCCGATGCACTAGTCATTCTTTACCACTACGCTCGCTCCCTCACATTGACGAATTAACACAGAAATTGCGTCGCTATGAAATAGTATGTGCTCAATGACTTCTCCTCCTAAATTGAGTCACGTTTCGATGGAAAAGACAGGATTTAGTTTTGGGATACGAGTAACTCCTTTCCGATGCACTATTCATTCTTTACCTCAACGCTCGCTCCCTCACATTGACGAATTAACACAGTAATTGCGTCGTTATGAAATACTATGTGCTCAATGACTTCTCCTCCTAAATCGAGTCACGTTTCAATGGAAACGACAGGATTTAGTTTTGGGATACGAGTAACTCCTTTCCGATGCACTATTCATTCTTTACCTGAATGCTCGCTCCCTGACATTGACGAATTAACACAGAAATTGCGTCGCTATGAAATACGATGTGCTCAATTACTTCTCCTCCTAAATCTTGTCACGTTTCAATGGAAACGACAGGATTTAGTTTTGGGATACGAGTAACTCCTTTCCGATGCACTGTTCCCACTTTACTACATCCCTCGCCCCCTCAAATGAATAATTAACACAGAAATTGCGTCGCTATGAAATACAATGTGCTCAATGACTTCTCCTCCTAAATCGAGTCACGTTTCAATGGAAACGACAGTTTTTTGTTTTGGGATACGAGTAACTCCTGTCCGATGCACTATTCATTCTTTACCTCAACGCTCGCTCCCTCACATTGACGAATTAACACAGAAATTGCGTCGCTATGAAATACTATGTGCTCAATGACTTCTCCTCCTAAATCGAGTCACGTTTCAATGGAAACGACAGGATTTAGTTTTGGGATACGAGTAACTCCTTACCGATGCACTATTCTTTCTTTCCTCAACGCTCGCTCCCTCCCATTGACGAATTAACACAGAAATTGCGTCGCGATGAAAACCTATGTGCTCAATGACTTCTCCTCCTAAATCGAGTCACGTTTCAATGGAAACGACAGGATTTAGTTTTGGGATACGAGTAACTCCTTTCCGATGCACTGTTCACTCTTTACTACATCCCTCGCTCCCTCACACGAATAATTAACACAGAAATTGCGTCGCTATGAAATACTATGGGCTCAATGACTTCTCCTCCTAAATCGAGTCACGTATAAATGGAAACGACAGGATTTACGAGTAGTTTTCGGATACGAGTAATTCCTTTCCGATGCACTATTCATTCTTTACCACAACGCTCGCTCCCTCACATTGACGAATTAATACAGAAATTGCGTCGCTATGAAATACTATGTGATCAATGACTTCTCCTCCTAAATCGAGTCACGTTTCAATGGAAACGACAGGATTAATTTTGTGATACGAGTAACTCCTTTCCGATGCACTATTCATTCTTTACCTCAACGCTCGCTCCCTCACATTGACGAATTAACACAGAAATTGCGTCGCTATAAAATGCTATGGGTTCTATGACTTCTCCTTCTAAATCGTGTAACGTTTCTATGGAAACGACAGGATTGAGTTTTGGGACACGAGTATCTCCATTCCGATGCACTGTTCCCACTTTACTACATCCCTCGCTCCCTCACATGAATAATTAACACACAAATTGCGTCGCTATGAAATACTACGTGCTCAATGACTTCTCCTCCTAAATCGAGTGACGTTTCAATGGAAACGACAGGATTTAGTTTTGGGATACGAGTAACTCCTTTCCGATGCACTGTTCCCACTTTACTACATCCCTCGCTCCCTCACATTGACGAATTAACACATAAATAGCGTCGCTATGAAATACTATGTTCTCAATGACTTCTCCTCCTAAATCGAGTCACGTTTCAATGGAAAATACAGGATTTAGTTTTGGGGTACGAGTATGTCCTTTCCGATGCACTCTTCCCACTTTACTACATCCCTCGCTCCCTCACATGAATAATTAACAAAGAAATTGCGTCGCTATGAAATACTATGTGCTCAATGACTTCTCCTCCTAAATCGAGTCACGTTTCAATGGAAACGACAGGATTTAGTTTTGGGATACGAGTATCTCCTTTCCGATGCACTGTTCCCACTTTACTACATCCCTCGCTCCCTCACATGAATAATTAACACAGAAATTGCGTCGCTATGAAATACTATGTGCTCAATGACTTCTCCTCCTAAATCGAGTCACGAATCAAAGGAAACGACAGGATTTAGTTTTGGGATACGAGTAACTCCTTTCCGATGCACTGTTCCCAGTTTACTACATCCCTCGCTCCCTCACATTGACGAATTAACACAGAAATTGCGTCGCTATGAAATACTATGTGCTCAATGACTTCTCCTCCTAAATCGAGTCACGTTTCAATGGAAACGACAGGATTTAGTTTTGGGATACGAGTATCTCCTTTCCGATGCACTGTTCCCACTTTACTACATCCCTCGCTCCCTCCATGAATAATTAACACAGAAATTGCGTCGCTATGAAATACTATGAGCTCAATGACTTCTCGTCCTAAATCGAGTCACGTTTCAATGGAAACGACAGGATTTAGTTTTGGGATACGAGTATCTCCTTTCCGATGCACTGTTCCCACTTTACTACATCCCTCGCTCCCTCACATGAATAATTAACACAGAAATTGCATCGCTATGAAATACTATGTGCTCAATGACTTCTCCTCCTAAATCGAGTCACCTTTCAATGGAAACGACTGGATTTAGTTTTGGGATACGAGTATCTCCTTTCCGATGCACTGTTCCCACTTTACTACATCCCTCGCTCCCCCACATGAATAATTAACACAGAAATTGCGTCGCTATGAAATACTATGTGCTCAATGACTTCTCCTCCTAAATCGAGTCACGGTTCAATGGAAACGACAGGATTTAGTTTTGGGATACGAGTAACTCCATTCCGATGCACTATTCATTCTTTACCTCAACGCTCGCTCCCTCCCATTGACGAATTAACACAGATATTGCGTCGCGATGAAAAACTATGTGCCCGATGACTTCTCCTCCTAAATCGAGTCACGTTTCAATGGAAACGACAGGATTTAGTTTTGGGATACGAGTATCTCCTTTCCGATGCACTGTTCCCACTTTACTACATCCCTCGCTCCCTCACATGAATAATTAACACAGAAATTGCGTCGCTATGAATTACTATTTGCACAATGACTTCTCCTCCTAAATTGAGTCACGTTTCAATGGAAACGACAGGATTAATTTTGGGATACGAGTAAGTCCTTTCCGATGCACTACTCATTCTTTACCTCAACGCTCGCTCCCTCACATTGACGAATTAACACAGTAATTGCGTCGCTATGAAATACTATGTGTTCAATGACTTCTCCTCCTAAATCGAGTCACGTTTCAATTTAAACGACAGGATTTAGTTTTGGGATACGAGTAACTCCTTTCCGATGCACTGTTCCCTCTTTACTACATCCCTCGCTCCCTCACATGAATAATTAACACAGAAATTGCGTCGCTATGAAATACTATGTGCTCAATGACCTCTCCTCCTAAATCGAGTCACGTTTCAATGGAAACGACAGGATTTAGTTTTGGGATACGAGTAACTCCTTTCCGATGCACTGTTCACTCTTTACTACATCCCTCGCTCCCTCACATGAATAATTAACACAGAAATTGCGTCGCTATGAAATACTATGGGCTCAATGACGTCTCCTCCTAAATCGAGTCACGTATAAATGGAAACGACAGGTTTTACGAGTAGTTTTCGGATACGAGTAATTCCTTTCCGATGCACTATTCATTCTTTACCACAACGCTCGCTCCCTCACATTGACGAATTAATACAGAAATTGCGTCGCTATGAAATACTATGTGCTCAATGACTTCTCCTCCTAAATCGAGTCACGTTTCAATGGAAACGACAGGATTAATTTTGTGATACGAGTAACTCCTTTCCGATGCACTATTCATTCTTTACCTCAACGCTCGCTCCCTCACATTGACGAATTAACACAGAACTTGCGTCGCTATGAAATACTATGTGCTAAATGACTTCTCCTCCTAAATCGAGTCACGTTTCAATGGAAACGACAGGATTTAGTTTTGGGATACGAGTAACACCTTTCCGATGCACTGTTCCCACTTTACTACATCCCTCGCTCCCTCACATTGACGAATTAACACATAAATTGCGTCGCTATGAAATACTATGTTCTCAATGACTTCTCCTCCTAAATCGAGTCACGTTTCAATGGAAAATACAGGATTTAGTTTTGGGGTACGAGTATGTCCTTTCCGATGCACTCTTCCCACTTTACTACATCCCTCGCTCCCTCACATGAATAATTAACAAAGAAATTGCGTCGCTATGAAATACTATGTGCTCAATGACTTCTCCTCCTAAATCGAGTCACGTTTCAATGGAAACGACAGGATTTAGTTTTGGGATACGAGTATCTCCTTTCCGATGCACTGTTCCCACTTTACTACATCCCTCGCTCCCTCACATGAATAATTAACACAGAAATTGCGTCGCTATGAAATACTATGTGCTCAATGACTTCTCCTCCTAAATCGAGTCACGAATCAAAGGAAACGAGAGGATTTAGTTTTGGGATACGAGTAACTCCTTTCCGATGCACTGTTCCCAGTTTACTACATCCCTCGCTCCCTCACATTGACGAATTAACACAGAAATTGCGTCGCTATGAAATACTATGCGCTCAATGACTTCTCCTCCTAAATCGAGTCACGTTTCAATGGAAACGACAGGATTTAGTTTTGGGATACGAGTATCTCCTTTCCGATGCACTGTTCCCACTTTACTACATCCCTCGCTCCCTCCATGAATAATTAACACAGAAATTGCGTCGCTATGAAATACTATGAGCTCAATGACTTCTCGTCCTAAATCGAGTCACGTTTCAATGGAAACGACAGGATTTAGTTTTGGGATACGAGTATCTCCTTTCCGATGCACTGTTCCCACTTTACTACA
Source organism: Schistocerca piceifrons (assembly GCF_021461385.2). NCBI lineage: Eukaryota > Metazoa > Arthropoda > Insecta > Orthoptera > Acrididae > Schistocerca > Schistocerca piceifrons. Next base: position 456,175 of record NW_025728158.1, read on the forward strand.
TCCCTCGCTCCCCCACATGAATAATTAACACAGAAATTGCGTCGCTATGAAATACTATGTGCTCAATGACTTCTCCTCCTAAATCGAGTCACGGTTCAATGGAAAAGACAGGATTTAGTTTTGGGATACGAGTAACTCCATTCCGATGCACTATTCATTCTTTACCTCAACGCTCGCTCCCTCCCATTGACGAATTAACACAGAAATTGCGTCGCGATGAAAAACTATGTGCCCAATGACTTCTCCTCCTAAATCGAGTCACGTTTCAATGGAAACGACAGGATTTAGTTTTGGGATACGAGTATCTCCTTTCCGATGCACTGTTCCCACTTTACTACATCCCTCGCTCCCTCACATGAATAATTAACAGAGAAATTGCGTCGCTATGAAATACTATTTGCACAATGACTTCTCCTCCTAAATTGAGTCACGTTTCAATGGAAACGACAGGATTAATTTTGGGATACGAGTAACTCCTTTCCGATGCACTATTCATTCTTTACCTCAACGCTCGCTCCCTCACATTGACGAATTAACACAGTAATTGCGTCGCTATGAAATACTATGTGTTCAATGACTTCTCCTTCTAAATCGAGTCACGTTTCAATTTAAACGACAGGATTTAGTTTTGGGATACGAGTAACTCCTTTCCGATGCACTGTTCCCTCTTTACTACATCCCTCGCTCCCTCACATGAATAATTAACACAGAAATTCCATCGCTATGAAATACTATGTGCTCAATGACTTCTCCTCCTAAATCGAGTGACGTTTCAATGGAAACGACAGGATTTAGTTTTGGGATACGAGGAACTCCTTTCCGATGCACTATTCATTCTTGACCTCAACGCTTGCTCCCTCCCATTGACGAATTAACACAGAAATTGCGTCGCGATGAAAAACTATGTGCTCAATGACTTCTCCTCCTAAATCGAGTCACGTTTCAATGGAAACGACAGGATTTAGTTTTGGGATACGAGTATCTCCTTTCCGATGCACTGTTCCCACTTTACTACATCCCTCGCTCCCTCACATGAATAATTAACACAGAAATTGCGTCGCTATGAATTACTATTTGCACAATGACTTCTCCTCCTAAATTGAGTCACGTTTCAATGGAAACGACAGGATTAATTTTGGGATACGAGTAACTCCTTTCCGATGCACTATTCATTCTTTACCTCAACGCTCGCTCCCTCACATTGACGAATTAACACAGTAATTGCGTCGCTATGAAATACTATGTGTTCAATGACTTCTCCTCCTAAATCGAGTCACGTTTCAATGGAGACGACAGGATTTAGTTTTGGGATACGAGTAACTCCTTTCCGATGCACTGTTCCCTCTTTACCACATCCCTCGCTCCCTCACATGAATAATTAACACAGAAATTCCATCGCTATGAAATACTATGTGCTCAATGACTTCTCCTCCTAAATCGAGTGACGTTTCAATGGAAACGACAGGATTTAGTTTTGGGATACGGGGAACTCCTTTCCGATGCACTATTCATTCTTTACCTCAACGCTTGCTCCCTCCCTTTGACGAATTAACACAGAAATTGCGTCGCGATGAAAAACTATGTGCTCAATGACTTCTCCTCCTAAATCGAGTCACGTTTCAATGGAAACGACAGGATTTAGTTTTGGGATACGAGTAACTCCTTTCCGATGCACTATTCATACTTTACCTCAACGCTCGCTCCCTCACATTGACGAATTAACACAGTAATTGCGTCGCTATGAAATACGATGTGCTCAATGACTTCTCCTCCTAAATCGAGTCACGTTTCAGTGGAAACGACAGGATTAAGTTTTGGGAAACGAGTAACTCCTTTCCGATGCACTGTTCCCACTTTACTACATCCCCCGCTCCCTCACAATAATAATTAACACAGAAATTGCGTCGCTATGAAATACTAAGTGCTCAATGACTTCTCCTCCTAAATCGAGTCACGTTTCAAGGGAAACGACAGGATTTAGTTTTGGGATACGAGTAACTCCTTTCCAATGCACTATTCATTCTTTACCTCAACGCTCGCTCCCTCACATTGACGAGTTAACACAGAAATTGCGTCGCTATGATATACTATGGGTTCTATGACTTCTCCTTCTAAATCGTGTAATGTTTCTTTGGAAACGACAGGATTGAGTTTTGGGACACGAGTATCTCCTTTCCGATACACTGTTCCCACTTTACTACATCCCTCGCTCCCTCACATGAATAATTAACACAGTAATTGCGTCGCTATGAAATACTATGTGCTCAATGACTTCTCCTCCTAAATCGAGTCACGTTTCCATGGAAACGACAGGATTTAGTTTTGGGCTACGATTAACTCCTTTCCGATGCCCTATTCATTCTTTACCTCAATGCTCGCTCCCTCACATTGACGAATTAACACAGAAAATGCGTCGCTATGAAATACTATGGGTTCTATGACTTCTCCTTCTAAATCGTGTAACGTTTCTATGAAAACGACTGGATTGAGTTTTGGGACACGAGTATCTCCTTTGCGATGCACTGTTCACACTTTGCTACATCCCTCGCACCCTCACATGTATGATTAACACAGAAATTGCGTCGCTATGAAATACTATGTGCTAAATGACTTCTCCTCCTAAATCGAGTCACGTTTCAATGGAAACGACAGGATTTAGTTTTGGGATAAGAGTAACTCCTTTCCGATGCACTATTCATTCTTTACCTCAACGCTCGAACCCTCGCATTGACGAATTATCACAGAAATTGCGTCGCTATGAAATACTATGGGTTTTATGACTTCTCCTTCTAAATCGTGTAACGTTTCTATGGAAACGACAGGATTGAGTTTTGGGACACGAGTATCTCCTTTCCGATGCACTGTTCCCACTTTACTACATCCCTCGCTCCCTCACATTAATAATTAACACAGAAATTGCGTCGCTATGAAATACTATGTGCTCAATGACTTCTCCTCCTAAATCGAGTCACGTTTCAGTGGAAACGACAGGATTTAGTTTTGGGATACGAGTAACTCCTTTCCGATGCACTATTCATTCTTTACCTCAACGCTCGCTCCCTCACATTGACGAATTAACACAGAAATTGCGTCGCTATGAAATACTATGTGCTCAATGACTTCTCCTCCTAAATCGAGTCACGTTTCAATGCAAACGACAGGATTTAGTTTTGGGATACGAGTATCTCCTTTCCGATGCACTATTCATTCTTTACCTCATCGCTCGCTCCCTCACATTGACGAATTAACACAGAAATTGCGTCGCTATGAAATACTATGTGCTCAATGACTTCTCCTCCTAAATCGAGTCACGTTTCAATGCAAACGACAGGATTTAGTTTTGGGATACGAGTATCTCCTTTCCGATGCACTGTTCCCACTTTACTACATCCCTCGCTCCCTCACATGAATAATTAACACAGAAATTGCGTCGCTATGAAATGCTATGTGCTCAATGACTTCTCCTCTTAAATCGAGTCACGATTCTATGGAAACGACAGGATTTAGTTTTGGGACACGAGTATCTCCTTTCCGATGCACTGTTCCCACTTTACTACATCCCTCGCTCCCTCACATGAATAATTAACACTGAAATTGAGTCGCTATGAAATACTATGTGCTCAATGACTTCTCCTCCTAAATCGAGTCACGTTTCAATGGAAACGACAGGATTTAGTTTTGGGATACGAGTAACTCCTTTCCGATGCACTATTCATTCTTTACCTCAACGCTCGCTCCCTCACTCTGACGAATTAACACAGAAATTGCGTCGCTATGAAATACTACGTGCTCAATGACTTCTCCTCCTAAATCGAGTCACGTTTCAATGGAAACGACAGGATTTAGTTTGGGGATACGAGTAACTCCTTTCCGATGCACTGTTCCCACTTTACTACATCCCTCGCTCCCTCACATGACTAACTAACACAGAAATTGCATCGCTATAAAATGCTATGTGCTCAATGACTTCTCCTCCTAAATCGAGTCACGTTTCAATGGAAACGACAGGATTTAGTTTTGGGATACGAGTAACTCCTTTCCGATGCACTATTCATTCTTTACCTCAACGCTCGCTCCCTCACATTGACGAATTAACACAGAAATCGCGTCGCTATGAAATACTATATGCTCAATGACTTCTCCTCCTAAATCGAGTCACGTATCAATGGAAACGACAGGATTTAGTTTTGGGATACGAGTAACTCCTTTCCGATGCACTATTCATTCTTTACCTCAACGCTAGCTCCCTCACATTGACGAATTAAATCAGAAATTGCGTCGCTATGAAATACTATGTGCTCAATGACTTCTCCTCCTAAATCGAGTCACGTTTCAATGGAAACGACAGGATTTAGTTTTGGGATACGAGTAACTCCTTTCCGATGCACTATTCATTCTTTACCTCAACGCTCGCTCCGTCACATTGACGAATTAACACAGAAATTGCGTCGCTATGAAAAACTATGTGCTCAATGACTTCTCCTCCTAAATAGAGTCACGTTTCAATGGAGACGACAGGATTTAGTTTTGGGATACGAGTATCTCCTTTCCGATGCACTGTTTCCACTTTACATCATCCCCCGCTCCTCACATGAATAATTAACACAGAAAATGCGTCGCTATGAAATACTATGTGCTCAATGACTTCTCCTCCTAAATCGAGTCACGTTTCAATGGAAACGACAGGATTTAGTTTTGGGATACGAGTATCTCCTTTCCGATGCACTGTTCCCACTTTACTACATCCCTCGCTCCCTCACATGAATAATTAACACTGAAATTGAGTCGCTATGAAATACTATGTGCTCAATGACTTCTCCTCCTAAATCGAGTCACGTTTCAATGGAAACGACAGGATTTAGTTTTGGGATACGAGTAACTCCTTTCCGATGCACTATTCATTCTTTACCTCAACGCTCGCTCCCTCACATTGACGAATTAACACAGAAATTGCGTCGCTATGAAATACTACGTGCTCAATGACTTCTCCTCCTAAATTGAGTCACGTTTCAATGGAAACGACAGGATTTAGTTTGGGGATACGAGTAACTCCTTTCCGATGCACTGTTCCCACTTTACTACATCCCTCGCTCCCTCACATGACTAACTAACACAGAAATTGGCATCGCTATAAAATGCTATGTGCTCAATGACTTCTCCTCCTAAATCGAGTCACGTTTCAATGGAAACGACAGGATTTAGTTTTGGGATACGAGTAACTCCTTTCCGATGCACTATTCATTCTTTACCTCAACGCTCGCTATCTCACATTGACGAATTAACACAGAAATCGCGTCGCTATGAAATACTATATGCTCAATGACTTCTCCTCCCAAATCGAGTCACGTTTCAATGGAAACGACAGGATTTAGTTTTGGGATACGAGTAACTCCTTTCCGATGCACTATTCATTCTTTACCTCAAATCTAGCTCCCTCACATTGACGAATTAACACAGAAATTGCGTCGCTATGAAATACTATGTGCTCAATGACTTCTCCTCCTAAATCGAGTCACGTTTCAATGGAAACGACAGGATTTAGTTTTGGGATACGAGTAACTCCTTTCCGATGCACTATTCATTCTTTACCTCAACGCTCGCTCCGTCACATTGACGAATTAACACAGAAATTGCGTCGCTATGAAAAACTATGTGCTCAATGATTTCTCCTCTTAAATAGAGTCACGTTTCAATGGAGACGACAGGATTTAGTTTTGGGATACGAGTATCTCCTTTCCGATGCACTGTTCCCACTTTACAACATCCCCCGCTCCTCACATGAATAATTAACACAGAAAATGCGTCGCTATGAAATACTATGTGCTCAATGACTTCTCCTCCTAAATCGAGTCACGTTTCAATGGAAACGACAGGATTTAGTTTTGGGATACGAGTATCTCCTTTCCGATGCACTGTTCCCACTTTACTACATCCCTCGCTCCCTCACATGAATAATTAACTCAGAAATTGCGTCGCTATGAAATACTATGTGCACAATGACTTCTCCTCCTAAATCGAGTCACGTTTCAATGGAAACGACAGGATTTAGTTTTGGGATACGAGTATCTCCTTTCTGATGCACTGTTACCACCTTACTACATCCCTCGCTCCCTCACATGAATAATTAACACAGAAATTGCGTCGCTATGAAATACTATGTGCTCAATGACTTCTCCTCCTAAATCGAGTCACGTTTCAATGGAAACGACAGGATTTAGATTTGGGATACGAGTAACTCCTTTCCGATGCACTATTCATTCTTTACCTCAACGCTCGATCCCTCACATTGACGAATTAACACAGAAATTGCGTCGCTATGAAATACTATGTGTTCTATGACTTCTCCTTCTAAATCGTGTAACGTTTCTATGGAAACGACAGGATTGAGTTTTGGGACACGAGTATCTCCTTTCCGATGCACTGTTCCCACTTTACTACATCCCTCGCTCCCTCACATGAATAATTAACACAGAAATTGCGTCGCTATGAAATACTATGTGCTCAATGACTTCTCCTCCTAAATCGAGTCACGTTTCAATGGAAACCACAGGATTTAGTTTTGGGATACGAGTAACTCCTTTCCGATTCACTATTCATTATTTACCTCAACGCTCGCTCCCTCACATTGACGAATTAACACAGAAATTGCGTCGCTATGAAATACTATGGGTTCTATGACTTCTACTTCTAAATCGTGTAACGTTTCTATGGAAACTACAGGATTGAGTTTTGGGACACGAGTATCTCCTTTCCGATGCACTGTTCCCACTTTACTACATCCCTCGCTCCCTCACATGAATAATTAACACAGAAATTGCGTCGCTATGAAATACTATGTGCTCAATGACTTCTCCTCCTAAATCGAGTCACGTTTCAATGCAAACGACAGGATTTAGTTTTGGGATACGAGTATCTCCTTTCCGATGCACTGTTCCCACTTCACTACATCCCTCGCTCCCTCACATGAATAATTAACACAGAAATTGCGTCGCTATGAAATGCTATGTGCTCAATGACTTCTCCTCTTAAATCGAGTCACGTTTCTATGGAAACGACAGGATTTAGTTTTGGGACACGAGTATCTCCTTTCCGATGCACTGTTCCCACTTTACTACATCCCTCGCTCCCTCACATGAATAATTAACACTGAAATTGAGTCGCTATGAAATACTATGTGCTCAATGACTTCTCCTCCTAAATCGAGTCACGTTTCAATGGAAACGACAGGATTTAGTTTTCGGATACGAGTAACTACTTTCCGATGCACTATTCATTCTTTACCTCAACGCTCGCTCCCTATCTTTGACGAATTAACACAGAAATTGCGTCGCTATGAAATACTACGTGCTCAATGACTTCTCCTCCTAAATCGAGTCACATTTCAATGGAAACGACAGGATTTAGTTAGGGGATACGAGTAACTCCTTTCCGATGCACTGTTCCCACTTTACTACATCCCTCGCTCCCTCACATGACTAACTAACACAGAAATTGCGCCGCTATAAAATGCTATGTGCTCAATGACTTCTCCTCCTAAATCGAGTCACGTTTCAATGGAAACGACAGGATTTAGTTTTGGGATACGAGTAACTCCTTTCCGATGCACTATTCAGTCTTTACCTCAACGCTCGCTCCCTCACATTGACGAATTAACACAGAAATCGCGTCGCTACGAAATACTATATGCTCAATGACTTCTCCTCCTAAATCGAGTCACGTTTCAATGGAAACGACAGGATTTAGTTTTGGGATACGAGTAACTCCTTTCCGATGCACTATTCCTTCTTTACCTCAACGCTAGCTCCCTCACATTGACGAATTAACACAGAAATTGCGTCGCTATGAAATACTATGTGCTCAATGACATCTCCTCCTAAATCGAGTCACGTTTCAATGGAAACGACAGGATTTAGTTTTGGGATACGAGTAACTCCTTTCCGATGCACTATTCATTCTTTACCTCAACGCTCGCTCTGTCACATTGACGAATTAACACAGAAATTGCGTCGCTATGAAAAACTATGTGCTCAATGACTTCTCCTCCTAAATAGAGTCACGTTTCAATGGAGACGACAGGATTTAGTTTTGGGATACGAGTATCTCCTTTCCGATGCACTGTTCCCACTTTACAACATCCCCCGCTCCTCACATGAATAATTAACACAGAAAATGCGTCGCTATGAAATACTATGTGCTCAATGACTACTCCTCCTAAATCGAGTCACGTTTCAATGGAAGCGACAGGATTTAGTTTTGGGATACGAGTATCTCCTTTCCGATGCACTGTTCCCACTTTACTACATCCCTCGCTCCCTCACATGAATAATTAACACAGAAATTGCGTCGCTATGAAATACTATGTGCTCAATGACTTCTCCTCCCAAATCGAGTCATGTTTCAATGGAAACGACAGGATTTATTTTTGGGATACGTGTATCTCCTTTCTGATGCACTGTTCCCACTTTACTACATCCCTTGCTCCCTCACATGACTAATTAACACAGAAATTGCGTCGCTATGAAATACTATGTGCTCAATGACTTCTCCTCCTAAATCGAGTCACGTTTCAATGGAAACGACAGGATTTAGTTTTGGGATACGAGTATCTCCTTTCCGATGCACTGTTCCCACTTTACTACATCCCTCGCTCCCTCACATGAATAATTAACACAGAAATTGCGTCGCTATGAAATACTATGTGCACAATGACTTCTCCTCCTAAATCGAGTCACGTTTCAATGGAAACGACCGGATTTAGTTTTGGGATACGAGTATCTCCTTTCTGATGCACTGTTACCACTTTACTACATCCCTCGCTCCCTCACATGAATAATTAACACAGAAATTGCGTCGCTATGAAATACTATGTGCTCAATGACTTCTCCTCCTAAATCGAGTCACGTTTCAATGGGAACGACAGGATTTAGTTTTGGGATACGAGTAACTCCTTTCCGATGTACTGTTCCCACTTTACTACATCCCTCGCTCCCTCACATTGACGAATTAACACAGAAATTGCGTCGCTATGAAATACTATGTGCTCAATGACTTCTCCTCCTAAATCGAGTCACGTTTCAATGGAAACGACACGATTTAGATTTGGGATACAAGTAACTCCTTTCCGATGCACTATTCATTCTTTACCTCAACGCTCGATCCCTCACATTGACGAATTAACACAGAAATTGCGTCGCTATGAAATACTATGTGTTCTATGACTTCTCCTTCTAAATCGTGTAACGTTTCTATGGAAACGACAGGATTGAGTTTTGGGACACGAGTATCTCCTTTCCGATGCACTGTTCCCACTTTACTACATCCCTCGCTCCCTCACATGAATAATTAACACAGAAATTGCGTCGCTATGAAATACTATGTGCTCAATGACTTCTCCTCCTAAATCGAGTCACGTTTCAATGGAAACCACAGGATTTAGTTTTGGGATACGAGTAACTCCTTTCCGATTCACTATTCATTATTTACCTCAACGCTCGCTCCCTCACATTGACGAATTAACACAGAAATTGCGTCGCTATGAAATACTATGGGTTCTATGACTTCTACTTCTAAATCGTGTAACGTTTCTATGGAAACTACAGGATTGAGTTTTGGGACACGAGTATCTCCTTTCCGATGCACTGTTCCCACTTTACTACATCCCTCGCTCCCTCACATAAATAATTAACACAGAAATTGCGTCGCTAAGGAATACTATGTGCTCAATGACTTCTCCCCCTAAATGGAGTCACGTTTCAATGGAAACGACAGGATTAGTTTTGAGATACGAGTAACTCCTTTCCGATGCACTATTCATTCTTTACCTCAACGCTCGCTCCCTCACATTGACGAATTAACACAGAAATTGCGTCGCTATGAAATACTATGTGCTCAATGACTTCTCCCCCTAAATCGAGTCACGGTTCAATGGAAACAACTGGATTTAGTTTTGGTATACGAGTAACTCCTTTCCAATGCACTATTCGTTGTTTACCTCAACGCTCGCTCCCTCACATTGACGAATTAACATAGAAATTGCGTCGCTATGAAATACTATGTGCTCAATGACTTCTCCTCCTAAATCGAGTCACGTTTCAATGGAAACGACAGGATTTAGTTTTGGGACACGAGTATCTCCTTTCCGATGCACTCTTCCCTCTTTACCACATCCCTCGTTCCCTCACATGAATAATTAACACAGAAATTGCGTCGTTATGAAATACTATGTGCTCAATGACTTCTCCTCCTAAATCGAGTCACGTTTCAATGGAAACGACAGGATTTAGTTTTGGGATACTGGTATCTCCTTTCCGATGCACTGTTCCCACTTTACTACATCCCTCGCCCCCTCACATGAATAATTAACACAGAAATTGCGTCGCTATGAAATACTATGTGCTCAATGACTTCTCCTCCTAATTCGAGTCACGTTTCAATGGAATCGACAGGATTTAGTTTTGGGATACGAGTAACTCCTTTCCGATGCACTATTCATTCTTTACCTCAACGCTCGCTCCCTAACATTGACGAATTAACACAGAAATTGCGTCGCTATGAAATACCATGTGCTCAATGACTTCTCCTCCTAAATCGAGTCACGTTTCAATGCAAACGACAGGATTTGGTTTTGGGATACGAGTATCTCCTTTCCGATGCACTGTTCCCACTTTACTGCATCCCTCGCTCCCTCACATGAATAATTAACACAGAAATTGCGTCGCTATGAAATGCTATGTGCTCAATGACTTCTCCTCTTAAATCGAGTCACGTTTCTATGGAAACGACAGGATTTAGTTTTGGGACACGAGTATCTCCTTTCCGATGCACTGTTCCCACTTTACTACATCCCTCGCTCCCTCTCATGAATAATTAACACTGAAATTGAGTCGCTATGAAATACTACGTGCTCAATGACTTCTCCTCCTAAATCGAGTCACGTTTCAATGGAAACGACAGGATTTAGTTTTGGGATACGAGTAACTCCTTTCCGATGCACTATTCATTCTTTACCTCAACGCTCGCTCCCTCACTTTGACGAATTAACACAGAAATTGCGTCGCTATGAAATACTACGTGCTCAATGACTTCTCCTCCTAAATCGAGTCACGTTTCAATGGAAACGACAGGATTTAGTTTGGGGATACGAGTAACTCCTTTCCGATGCACTGTTCCCACTTTACTACATCCCTCGCTCCCTCACATGACTAACTAACACAGAAATTGCGTCGCTATAAAATGCTATGTGCTCAATGACTTCTCCTCCTAAATCGAGTCACGTATCAATGGAAACGACAGGATTTAGTTTTGGGATACGAGTAACTCCTTTCTGATGCACTATTCATTCTTTACCTCAACGCTCGCTCCCTCACATTGACGAATTAACACGGAAATCGCGTCGCTATGAAATACTATATGCTCAATGACTTCTCCTCCTAAATCGAGTCACGTTTCAATGGAAACGACAGGATTTAGTTTTGGGATACGAGTAACTCCTTTCCGATGCACTATTCATTCTTTACCTCAACGGTAGCTCCCTCACATTGACGAATTAACACAGAAATTGCGTCGCTATGAAATACTATGTGCTCAATGACTTCTCCTCCTAAATCGAGTCACGTTTCAATGGAGACGACAGGATTTAGTTTTGGGATACGAGTATCTCCTTTCCGATGCACTGTTCCCACTTTACAACATCCCCCGCTCCTCACATGAATAATTAACACAGAAAATGCGTCGCTATGAAATACCATGTGCTCAATGACTTCTTCTCCTAAATCGAGTCACGTTTCAATGGAAGCGACAGGATTTAGTTTTGGGATACGAGTATCTCCTTTCCGATGCACTGTTCCCACTTTACTACATCCCTCGCTCCCTCACATGAATAATTAACACAGAAATTGCGTCGCTATGAAATACTATGTGCACAATGACTTCTCCTCCTAAATCGAGTCACGTTTCAATGGAAACGACAGGATTTAGTTTTGGGATACGAGTATCTCCTTTCCGATGCACTGTTACCACTTTACTACATCCCTCGCTCCCTCACATGAATAATTAACACAGAAATTGCGTCGCTATGAAATACTATGTGCTCAATGACTTCTCCTCCTAAATCGAGTCACGTTTCAATGGGAACGACTGGATTTAGTTTGGGGATACGAGTAACTCCTTTCCGATGTACTGTTCCCACTTTACTACATCCCTCGCTCCCTCACATTGACGAATTAACACAGAAATTGCGTCCCTATGAAATACTATGTGCTCAATGACTTCTCCTCCTAAATCGAGTCACGTTTCAATGGAAACGACAGGATTTAGATTTGGGATACGAGTAACTCCTTTCCGATGCACTATTCATTCTTTACCTCAACGCTCGATCCCTCACATTGACGAATTAACACAGAAATTGCGTCGCTATGAAATACTATGTGTTCTATGACTTCTCCTTCTAAATCGTGTAACGTTTCTATGGAAACGACAGGATTGAGTTTTGAGACACGAGTATCTCCTTTCCGATGCACTGTTCCCACTTTACTACATCCCTCGCTCCCTCACATGAATAATTAACACAGAAATTGCGTCGCTATGAAATACTATGTGCTCAATGACTTCACCTCCTAAATCGAGTCACGTTTCAATGGAAACGACAGGATTTAGTTTTGGGATACGAGTAACTCCTTTCTGATGCACTATTCATTCTTTACCTGAACGCTCGCTCCCTCACATTGACGACTTAACACAGAAATTGCGTCGCTATGAAATACAATGTGCTTAATGACTTCTGCTCCTAAATCGAGTGACATTTCAATGGAAACGACAGGATTTAGTTTTGGGATACGAGTAACTCCTTTCCGATGCACTATTCATTCTTTACCTCAACGCTCGTTCCCTCACATTGACGAATTAACACAGAAATTGCGTCGCTATGAAAAACTATGTGCTCAATGACTTCTCCCCCTAAATCGAGTCACGTTTCAATGGAAACGACAGGATGTAGTTTTGGGATACGAGTATCTCCTTTCCGATGCACTGTTCCCACTTTACTACATCCCTCGCTCCCTCACATGAATAATTAACACAGAAATTGCGTCGCTATGAAATACTATGTGCACAATGACTTCTCCTCCTAAATCGAGTAACGTTTCAATGGAAATGACAGGATTAATTTTGGGATACGAGTAACTCCTTTCCGATGCACTATTCATTCTGTACCTCAAAGCTCGCTCCCTCACATTGACGAATTAACACAGTAATTGCGTCGCTATGAAATACTATGTGCTCAATGACTTCCCCTCCTAAATGGAGTCACGTTTCAATGGAAACGACAGGATTTAGTTTTGGGATACGCGTAACTCCTTTCCGATGCACTATTCATTCTTTACCTCAACGCTCGCTCCCTCACATTGACGATTTAACACAGAAATTGCGTCGCTATGAAATACTATGGGTTCTATGACTTCTCCTTCTAAATCGTGTAACGTTTCTATGGGAACGACAGGATTGAGTTTTGGGACACGAGTATCTCCAATCCGATGCACTGTTCCCACTTTACTACATCCCTCGCTCCCTGACATGAATAATTAACACAGAAATTGCGTCGCTATGAAATACTATGTGCTCAATGACTTCTCCTCCTAAATCGAGTCACGTATCAATGGAGACGACAGGATTTAGTTTTGGGATACGAGTAACTCCTTTCCAATGCACTATTCATTCTTTACCTCTACGCTCGCTCCCTCGCATTGACGAATTAACACAGAAATTGCGTCGCTATGAAATACTATGGGTTCTATGACTTCTCCTTCTAAATCGTGTAACGTTTCTATGGAAACGACAGGATTGAGTTTTGGGACACGAGTATCTCCTTTCCGAAGCACTGTTCCCACTTTACTACATCCCTCGCTCCCTCACATGAATAATTAACACAGAAATTGCGTCGCTATGAAAAACTATGTGCTCAATGACTTCTCCCCCTAAATCGAGTCACGTATCAATGGAAACGACAGGATTTAGTTTTGAGATACGAGTAACTCCTTTCCGATGCACTATTCATTCTTTACCTCAACGCTCGCTCCCTCACATTGACGAATTAACACAGAAATTGCGTCGCTATGAAATACTATGTGCTCAGTGACTTCTCCTCCTAAATCGAGTCACGTTTCAATGGAAACGAATGGATTTATGTTTTGGGATACGAGTAACTCCATTCCGATGCACTATTCATTCTTTACCTCAACGCTCGCTCCCTCACATTGACGAATTAACACAGAAATTGCGTCGCTATGAAATACTATGTGCCCAATGACTTCTCCTCCTAAATCGAGTCACGTTTCAATGGAAACGACAGGATTTAGTTTTGGGATAAGAGTATCTCCTTTCCGATGCACTGTTCCCACTTTACTACATCCCTCGCTCCCTCACATGAATAATTAACACAGAAATTGCGTCGCTATGAAATACTATGTGCTCAATGACTTCGCCTCCTAAATCGAGTAACGTTTCAATGGAAACGACAGGATTAATTTTGGGATACGAGTAACTCCTTTCCGATGCACTATTCATTCTTTACCTCAACGCTCGCTCCCTCACATTGACGAATTAACACAGTAATTGCGTCGCTATGAAATACTATGTGCTCAATGACTTCTCCTCCTAAATCGAGTCACGTTTCAATGGAAACGACAGGATTTAATATTGGGATACGAGTAACTCCTTTCCAATGCACTGTTCCCTCTTTACTACATCCCTCGCTCCCTCACATGAATAATTAACACAGAAATTGCGTCGCTATGAAATACTATGTGCTCAATGACTTCTCCTCCTAAATCGAGACACGTATCAATAAAAAAACGACAGGATTTTGTTTTGGGATACGAGTAACTCCTTTCCGATGCACTGTCCCCTCTTTACTACATCCCTCGCTCCCTCACATGAATAATTAACACAGAAATTGCGTCGCTATGAAATGCTATGTGCTCAATGACTTCTCCTCTTAAATCGAGTCACGTTTCTATGGAAACGACATGATTTAGTTTTGGGACACGAGTATCTCCTTTCCGATGCACTGTTCCCACTTTACTACATCCCTCGCTCCCTCTCATGAATAATTAACACTGAAATTGAGTCGCTATGAAATACTACGTGCTCAATGACTTCTCCTCCTAAATCGAGTCACGTTTCAATGGAAACGAATGGATTTAGTTTTGGGATACGAGTAACTCTTTTCCGATGCACTATTCATTCTTTACCTCAACGCTCGCTCCCTCACTTTGACGAATTAACACAGAAATTGCGTCGCTATGAAATACTACGTGCTCAATGACTTCTCCTCCTAAATCGAGTCACGTTTCAATGGAAACGACAGGATTTAGTTTGGGGATACGAGTAACTCCTTTCCGATGCACTGTTCCCACTTTACTACATCCCTCGCTCCCTCACATGACTAACTAACACAGAAATTGCGTCGCTATGAAATGCTATGTGCTCAATGACTTCTCCTCCTAAATCGAGTCACGTTTCAATGGAAACCACAGGATTTAGTTTTGGGATACGAGTAACTCCTTTCCGATGCACTATTCATTCTTTACCTCAACGCTCGCTCCCTCACATTGACGAATTTACACAGAAATCGCGTCGCTATGAAATACTATATGCTCAATGACTTCTCCTCCTAAATCGAGTCACGTTTCAATGGAAACGACAGGATTTAGTTTTGGGATACGAGTAACTCCTTTCCGATGCACTATTCATTCTTTACCTCAACGCTAGCTCCCTCACATTGACGAATTAACACAGAAATTGCGTCGCTATGAAATACTATGTGCTCAATGACTTCTCCTCCTAAATCGAGTCACGTTTCAATGGAAACGACAGGATTTAGTTTTGGGACACGAGTAACTCCTTTCCGATGCACTATTCATTCTTTACCTCAACGCTCGCTCCGTCACATTGACGAATTAACACAGAAATTGCGTCGCTATGAAAAACTATGTGCTCAATGACTTCTCCTCCTAAATAGAGTCACGTTTCAATGGAGACGACAGGATTTAGTTTTGGGATACGAGTATCTCCTTTCCGATGCACTGTTCCCACTTTACAACATCCCCCGCTCCTCACATGAATAATTAACACAGAAAATGCGTCGCTATGAAATACCATGTGCTAAATGACTTCTTCTCCTAAATCGAGTCACGTTTCAATGGAAGCGACAGGATTTAGTTTTGGGATACGAGTATCTCCTTTCCGATGCACTGTTCCCACTTTACTACATCCCTCGCTCCCTCACATGAATAATGAACACAGAAATTGCGTCGCTATGAAATACTATGTGCTCAATGACTTCTCCTCCCAAATCGAGTCATGTTTCAATGGAAACGACAGGATTTATTTTTGGGATGTGTGTATCTCCTTTCCGATGCACTGTTCCCACTTTACTACATCCCTCGCTCCCTCACATGACTAATTAACACAGAAATTGCGTCGCTATGAAATACTATGTGCTCAATGACTTCTCCTCCTAAATCGAGTCACGTTTCAATGGAAACGACAGGATTTAGTTTTGGGATACGAGTATCTCCTTTCCGATGCACTGTTCCCACTTTACTACATCCCTCGCTCCCTCACATGAATAATTAACACAGAAATTGCGTCGCTATGAAATACTATGTGCACAATGACTTCTCCTCCTAAATCGAGTCACGTTTCAATGGAAACGACAGGATTTAGTTTTGGGATACGAGTATCTCCTTTCCGATGCACTGTTACCACTTTACTACATCCCTCGCTCCCTCACATGAATAATTAACACAGAAATTGCGTCGCTATGAAATACAATGTGCTCAATGACTTCTCCTCCTAAATCGAATCACGTTTCAATGGGAACGACAGGATTTAGTTTTGGGATACGAGTAACTCCTTTCCGATGTACTGTTCCCACTTTACTACATCCCTCGCTCCCTCACATTGACGAATTAACACAGAAATTGCGTCCCTATGAAATACTATGTGCTCAATGACTTCTCCTCCTAAATCGAGTCACGTTTCAATGGAAACGACAGGATTTAGATTTGGGATACGAGTAACTCCTTTCCGATGCACTATTCATTCTTTACTTCAACGCTCGATCCCTCACATTGACGAATTAACACAGAAATTGCGTCGCTATGAAATACTATGTGTTCTATGACTTCTCCATCTAAATCGTGTAACGTTTCTATGGAAACGACAGGATTGAGTTTTGGGACACGAGTATCTCCTTTCCGATGCACTGTTCCCACTTTACTACATCCCTCGCTCCCTCACATGAATAATTAACACAGAAATTGCGTCGCTATGAAATACTATGTGCTCAATGACTTCACCTCCTAAATCGAGTCACGTTTCAATGGAAACGACAGGATTTAGTTTTGGGATACGAGTAACTCCTTTCCGATGCACTATTCATTCTTTACCTCAACGCTCGCTCCCTCACATTCACGAATTAACACAGAAATTGCGTCGCTATGAAAAACTATGTGCTCAATGACTTCTCCTCCTAAATCGAGTCACGTTTCAATGGAAACGACAGGATGTAGTTTTGGGATACGAGTATCTCCTTTCCGATGCACTGTTCCCACTTTACTACATCCCTCGCTCCCTCACATGAATAATTAACACAGAAATTGCGTCGCTATGAAATACTATGTGCACAATGACTTCTCCTCCTAATTCGAGTAACGTTTCAATGGAAACGACAGGATTAATTTTGGGATACGAGTAACTCCTTTCCGATGCACTATTCATTCTGTACCTCAACGCTCGCTCCCTCACATTGACGAATTAACACAGTAATTGCGTCGCTATGAAATACTATGTGCTCAATGACTTCCCCTCCTAAATGGAGTCACGTTTCAATGGAAACGACAGGATTTAGTTTTGGGATACGCGTAACTCCTTTCCGATGCACTATTCATTCTTTACCTCAACGCTCGCTCCCTCACATTGACGATTTAACACAGAAATTGCGTCGCTATGAAATACTATGGGTTCTATGACTTCTCCTTCTAAATCGTGTAACGTTTCTATGGGAACGACAGGATTGAGTTTTGGGACACGAGTATCTCCAATCCGATGCACTGTTCCCACTTTACTACATCCCTCGCTCCCTGACATGAATAATTAACACAGAAATTGCGTCGCTATGAAATACTATGTGCTCAATGACTTCTCCTCCTAAATCGAGTCACGTATCAATGGAGACGACAGGATTTAGTTTTGGGATACGAGTAACTCCTTTCCAATGCACTATTCATTCTTTACCTCTACGCTCGCTCCCTCGCATTGACGAATTAACACAGAAATTGCGTCGCTATGAAATACTATGGGTTCTATGACTTCTCCTTCTAAATCGTGTAACGTTTCTATGGAAACGACAGGATTGAGTTTTGGGACACGAGTATCTCCTTTCCGAAGCACTGTTCCCACTTTACTACATCCCTCGCTCCCTCACATGAATAATTAACACAGAAATTGCGTTGCTATGAGAAACTATGTGCTCAATGACTTCTCCCCCTAAATCGAGTCACGTATCAATGGAAACGACAGGATTTAGTTTTGAGATACGAGTAACTCCTTTCTGATGCACTATTCATTCTTTACCTCAACGCTCGCTCCCTCACATTGACGAATTAACACAGAAATTGCGTCGCTATGAAATACTATGTGCTCAGTGACTTCTCCTCCTAAATCGAGTCACGTTTCAATGGAAACGAATGGATTTAGTTTTGGGATACGAGCAACTCCATTCCGATGCACTATTCATTCTTTACCTCAACGCTCGCTCCCTCACATTGACGAATTAACACAATAATTGCGTCGCTATGAAATACTATGTGCTCAATGACTTCTCCTCCTAAATCGAGTCACGCTTCAATGGAAACGACAGGATTTAGTTTTGGGACACGAGTATCTCCTTTCCGATGCACTGTTCCCTCTTTACTACATCCCTCGCTCCCTCACATGAATAATTAACACAGAAATTGCGTCGCTATGAAATACTATGTGCCCAATGACTTCTCCTCCTAAATCGAGTCACGTTTCAATGGAAACGACAGGATTTAGTTTTGGGATAAGAGTATCTCCTTTCCGATGCACTGTTCCCACTTTACTACATCCCTCGCTCCCTCACATGAATAATTAACACAGAAATTGCGTCGCTATGAAATACTATGTGCTCAATGACTTCCCCTCCTAAATCGAGTAACGTTCCAATGGAAACGACAGGATTAATTTTGGGATACGAGTAACTCCTTTCCGATGCACTATTCATTCTTTACCTCAACGCTCGCTCCCTCACATTGACGAATTAACACAGTAATTGCGTCGCTATGAAATACTATGTGCTCAATGACTTCTCCTCCTAAATCGAGTCACGTTTCAATGGAAACGACAGGATTTAATTTTGGAATACGAGTAACTCCTTTCCAATGCACTGTTCCCTCTTTACTACATCCCTCGCTCCCTCACTTGAATAATTAACACAGAAATTGCATCGCTATGAAATACTATGTGCTCAATGACTTCTCCTCCTAAATCGAGACACGTATCAATAAAAAAACGACAGGATTTTGTTTTGGGATACGAGTAACTCCTTTCCGATGCACTGTTCCCTCTTTACTACATCCCTCGCTACCTCACATGAATAATTAACACAGAAATTGCGTCGCTATGAAATACTATGTGCTCAATGAATTATCCTCCTAAATCGAGTCAATTTTCAATGGAAACTACAGGATTTAGTTTTGGGATACGAGTAACTCCTTTCCGATGCACTGTTCCCACTTTACTACATCCCTCGCTCCCTCACATGAATAATTAACACAGAAATTGCGACGCTATGAAATACTATGTGCTCAATGACTTCTCCTCCTAGATCCAGTCACGCTTCAATGGAAACGACAGGATTTGGTCTTGGGCTAAGAGTATCTCCTTTCTGATGCACTGTACCCACTTTACTACATCCCTCGCTCCCTCACATGAATAATTAACACAGGAATTGCGTCGCTATGAAATACTGTTTGCTCAATGACTTCTTCTCCTAAATCGAGTCACGTATCAATAAAAAAACGACAGGATTTAGTTTTGGGATACGAGTAACACCTTTCCGATGCACTGTTCCCTCTTTACTACATCCCTCGCTACCTCACATGAATAATTAACACAGAAATTGCGTCGCTATGAAATACTATGTGCTCAATGACTTCTCCTCCTAAATCAAGTCACGTTTCAATGGAAACGACAGGATTTAGTTTTGGGATACGAGTAACTCCTTTCCGATGCACTATTCATTCTTTACCTCAACGCTCGCTCCCTCACATTGACGAATTAACACACAAATTGCGTCGCTATGAAATACTATGTGCTCAAAGACTTCTCCTCCTAAATCGAGTGACGTTTCAATGGAAACGACAGGATTTAGTTTTGGGATACGAGTAACTGCTTTCCGATGCACTATTCATTCTTTACCTCAACGCTCGCTCCCTCACATTGACGAATTAACACAGAAATTGCGTCGCTATGAAAAACTATGTGCTCAATGACTTCTCCTCCTAAATCGAGTCACGTTTCAATGGAAACGACAGGAATTAGTTTTGGTATACGAGTATTTCCTTTCCGATGCACTGTTCCCACTTTACTCCATCCCTCGCTCCCTCACATGAATAATTAACACAGAAATTGCGTCGCTATGAAATACTATGTGCACATTGACTTCTCCTCCTAAATCGAGTAACGTTTCAATGGAAACGACAGGATTAATTTTGGGATACGAGTAACTCCTTTCCAATGCACTATTCATTCTTTACCTCAACGCTCGCTCCCTCACATTGACGAATTAACACAGTAATTGCGTCGCTATGAAATACTATGTGCTCAATGACTTCTCCTCCTAAATCGAGTCACGTTTCAATGGAAACGACAGGATTTAGTTTTGGGATACGAGTAACACCTTTCCGATGCACTGTTCCCTCTATACTACATCCCTCGCTCCCTCACATGAATAATTAACACAGAAATTGCGTCGCTATGAAATACTATGTGCTCAATGACTTCTCCTCCTGAATCGAGTCACGTATCAATAAAAAACCGACAGGATTTAGTTTTGGGATACGAGTAACTCCTTTCCGATGCACTGTTCCCTCTTTACTACATCCCTCGCTACCTCACATGAATAATTAACACAGAAATTGCGTCGCTATGAAATACTATGTGCTCAATGACTTCTCCTCCTAAATCGAGTCACGTTTCAATGGAAACGACAAGATTTAGTTTTGGGATACGAGTAACTCCTTTCCGATGCACTGTTCCCACTTTACTACATCCCTCGCTCCCTCACATGAATAATTAACACAGAAATTGCGTCGCTATGAAATACTATGTGCTCAATGACTTCTCCTCCTAAATCGAGTCATGTATCAATGGAAACGACAGGATTTAGTTTCGGGATACGAGTAACTCCTTTCCGATGCACTGTTCCCACTTTACTACATCCCTCGCTCCCTCACATTGACGAATTAACACAGAAATTGCGTCGCTATGAAATATTATGTGCTCAATGGCTTCTCCTCCTAAATCGAGTACGTTTCAATGGAAACGACAGGATTTGGTTTTGGGATACGAGTATCTCCTTTCCGATGCACTGTTCCCACTTTACTACATCCCTCGCTCCCTCACATGAATAATTAACACAGAAATTGCGTCGCTATGAAATACTATGTGCTCAATGACTTCTCCTCCTAAATCGAGTCACGTTTCAATGGAAACGACAGGATTTAGTTTTGGGATACGAGTATCTCCTTTCCGTTGCACTGTTCCCACTTTACTACATCCCTCGCTCCCTCACATGAATAATTTACACAGAAATTGCGTCGCTATGAAATACTATGTGCTCAATGACTTCTCCTCCTAAATCGAGTCACGTTTCAATGGAAACGACTGGGTTTAGTTTTGGGATAGAGTATCTCCTTTCCGATGCACTGTTCCCACTTTACTACATCCCTCGCTCCCTCACATGAATAATTAACACAGAAATTGCGTCGCTATGAAATGCTATGTGCTCAATGACTTCTCCTCCTAAATCGAGTCACGTATGAATAAAAAACCGACAGGATTTAGTTTTGGGATACGAGTAACTCCTTTCCGATGCACTGTTCCCTCTTTAGTACATCCCTCGCTACCTCACATGAATAATTAACACAGAAATTGCGTCGCTATGAAATACTATGTGCTCAATGACTTCTCCTCCTAAATCGAGTCACGTTTCAATGGAAACGACAAGATTTAGTTTTGGGATACGAGTAACTCCTTTCCGATGCACTGTTCCCACTTTACTACATCCCTCGCTCCCTCACATGAATAATTAACACAGATATTGCGTCGCTATGAAATACTATGTGCTCAATGACTTCTCCTCCTAAATCGAGTCACGTATCAATGGAAACGACAGGATTTAGTTTTGGGATACGAGTAACACCTTTCCGATGCACTGATCCCACTTTACTACTTCCCTCGCTCCCTCACGTTGACGAATTAACACAGAAATTGCGTCGCAATGAAATACTATGTGCTCAATGACTTCTCCTCCTAAATCGAGTCACGTTTCAATGGAAACGACAGGATTTGGTTTTGGGATACGAGTATCTCCTTTCCGATGCACTGTTTCCACTTTACTACATCCCTCGCTCCCTCACATGAATAATTAACACAGAAATAGCGTCGCTATGAAATACTATGTGCTCAATGACTTCTCTTCCTAAATCGAGTCACGTTTCAATGGAAACGACAGGATTTTGTTTTGGGATACGAGTAACTCCTTTCCGATGTACTGTTCCCACTTTACTACATCCCTCGCTCCCACACATTGACGAATTAACACAGAAATTGCGTCGCTATGAAATACTATGTGCTCAATGACTTCCCCTCCTAAATCGAGTCACGTTTCAATGGAAACGACAGGATTTAGTTTTGGGATACGAGTAACTCCTTTCCGATGCACTATTATTTCTTTACCTCAACGCTCGCTCCCTCACATTGACGAATTAACACAGAAATTGCGTCGCTATAAAATACTATGGGTTCTATGACTTCTCCTTCTAAATCGTGTAACGTTTCTATGGAAACGAAAGGATTGAGTTTTGGGATACGAGTAACTCCTTTCCGATGCACTATTCTTTCTTTACCTCAACGCTCGCTCCCTCACATTGACGAATTATCACAGAAATTGCGTCGCTATGAAATACTATGTGCTCAATGACTTCTCCTCCTAAATCGAGTCAAGTTTCAATGGAAACGACTGGATTTAGTTTTGGGATACGAGTAACTCCTTTCCGATGCACTATTCATACTATACCTCAACGCTCGTCCCTGACATTGACGAATTAACACAGAAATTGCGTCGCTATGAAAAACTATGTGCTCAATGATTTCTCCTCCTAAATCGAGTCACGTTTCTATGGAAACGACAGGATTTAGTTTTGGGATACGAGTATCTCCTTTCCGATGCACTGTTAAAACATTACTACATCCCTCGCTCCCTCACCTGAATAATTAACACAGAAATTGCGTCGCTATGAAATACTATGTGCACAATGACTTCTCCTCCTAAATCGAGTAACGTTTCAATGGAAACGACAGTATTAATTTTGGGATACGAGTAACTCCTTTCCGATGCACTATTCATACTTTACCTCAACGCTCGCTCCCTCACATTGAAGAATTAACACATAAATTGCGTCGCTATGAAATACTATGTGCTCAATGACTTCTCCTCCTAAATCGAGTCACGTTTCAATGGAAACGACAGGATTTAGTTTTGGGATACGAGTAACTCTTTTCCGATGCACTGTTCCCTCTTTACTACATCCCTCGCTCCCTCACATGAGTAATTAACACAGAAATTGCGTCGCTATGAAATACTATGTGCTCAAAGACTTCTCCTCCTAAATCGAGTCACGTATCAATAAAAAAACGACAGGATTTAGTTTTGGGATACGAGTAACTCCTTTCCGATGCACTGTTCCCTCTTTACTACATCCCTCGCTGCCTCACATGAATAATTAACACAGTAATTGCGTCGCTATGAAATACTATGTGCTCAATGCTATGTGCTCCTCCTAAATCAAGTCACGTTTCAATGGAAACAACAGGATTTAGTTTTGGGACACGAGTAACTCTTTTCCGATGCACTGTTCCCACTTTACTACATCCCTCGCTCCTTCACATGAATAATTAACACAGAAATTGCGTCGCTATGAAATACTATGTGCTCAATGACTTCTCCTCCTAAACCGAGTCACGTTTCAATGGAAATGACTGGATTCAGTTTTGGGATACGAGTATCTGCTTTCCGATGCACTGTTCCCACTTTACTACATCCCTCGCTCCCTCACATGAATAATTAACACAGAAATTGCGTCGCTATGAAATACTATGTGCTCAATGACTTCTCCTCCTCCTTGTCGAGTCACGTTTCAATGGAAACGACAGGTTTTACTTTTGGGATACAAGTATCTCCTTTCCGATGCACTGTTCCCATTTTACTACATCCCTCGCTCCCTCACATGAATAATTAACACAGAAATTGCGTCGCTATGAAATACTATGTGCTCAATGACTTCTCCTCCTAAATCGAGTCACGTTTCAATGGAAACAACAGGATTTAGTTTTGGGATACGAGTATCTCCTTTCCGATGCACTGTTCCCACTTTACTACATCCCTCGCTCCCTCACATGAATAATTAACACAGAAATTGCGTCGCTATGAAATACTATGTGCTCAATGACTTCTCCTCCTAAATCGAGTCACGTTTCAATGGAAACGACAGGATTTAGTTTTGGGATACGAGTAACTCTTTTCCGATGCACTGTTCCCTCTTTACTACATCCCTCGCTCCCTCACATGAGTAATTAACACAGAAATTGCGTCGCTATGAAATA
This sequence comes from Schistocerca piceifrons, assembly GCF_021461385.2. Lineage (NCBI taxonomy): Eukaryota > Metazoa > Arthropoda > Insecta > Orthoptera > Acrididae > Schistocerca > Schistocerca piceifrons. Next base: position 481,141 of record NW_025728158.1, read on the forward strand.
CTATGTGCTCAAAGACTTCTCCTCCTAAATCGAGTCACGTATCAATAAAAAAACGACAGGATTTAGTTTTGGGATACGAGTAACTCCTTTCCGATGCACTGTTCCCTCTTTACTACATCCCTCGCTGCCTCACATGAATAATTAACACAGTAATTGCGTCGCTATGAAATACTATGTGCTCAATGCTATGTGCTCCTCCTAAATCAAGTCACGTTTCAATGGAAACAACAGGATTTAGTTTTGGGACACGAGTAACTCTTTTCCGATGCACTGTTCCCACTTTACTACATCCCTCGCTCCTTCACATGAATAATTAACACAGAAATTGCGTCGCTATGAAATACTATGTGCTCAATGACTTCTCCTCCTAAACCGAGTCACGTTTCAATGGAAATGACTGAATTCAGTTTTGGGATACGAGTATCTGCTTTCCGATGCACTGTTCCCACTTTACTACATCCCTCGCTCCCTCACATGAATAATTAACACAGAAATTGCGTCGCTATGAAATACTATGTGCTCAATGACTTCTCCTCCTCCTTGTCGAGTCACGTTTCAATGGAAACGACAGGTTTTACTTTTGGGATACAAGTATCTCCTTTCCGATGCACTGTTCCCATTTTACTACATCCCTCGCTCCCTCACATGAATAATTAACACAGAAATTGCGTCGCTATGAAATACTATGTGCTCAATGACTTCTCCTCCTAAATCGAGTCACGTTTCAATGGAAACAACAGGATTTAGTTTTGGGATACGAGTATCTCCTTTCCGATGCACTGTTCCCACTTTACTACATCCCTCGCTCCCTCACATGAATAATTAACACAGAAATTGCGTCGCTATGAAATACTATGTGCTCAATGACTTCTCCTCCTAAATCGAGTCACGTTTCAATGGAAACGACAGGATTTAGTTTTGGGATACGAGTATCTCCTTTCCGATGCACTGTTCCCACTTTACTACATCCCTCGCTCCCTCACATGAATAATTAACACAGAAATTGCGTCGCTATGAAATACTATGTGCTCAATGACTTCTCCTCCTAAATCGAGTCACGTATCAATGGAAACGACAGGATTAATTTTGGGATACGAGTAACTCCTTTCCGATGCACTATTCATTCTTTACCTCAACGCTCGCCCCTCCCATTGACGAATTATCACAGAAATTGCGTCGCTATGAAATATTATGGGTTCTATGACTTCTCCTTCTAAATTGTGTAACGTTTCTATGGAAACGACAGGATTGAGTTTTGGGACACGAGAATCTCCTTTCCGATGCACTGTTCCCACTTTACTACATCCCTCGCTCCCTCACATGAATAATTAACACAGAAATTGCGTCGCTATGAAATACTATGTGCTCAATGACTTCTCCTCCTAAATTGAGTCACGTTTCAATGGAAAAGACAGGATATAGTTTTGGGATACGAGAAACTCCTCTCGATGCACTATTCATTCTTTACCTCAACGCTCGCTCCCTCACATTGACGAATTAACACAGAAATTGCGTCGCTATGAAATACTATGGGTTCTACGACTTCTCCTTCTAAATCGTGTAACGCTTCTATGGAAACGACAGGATTGAGTTTTGGGACACGAGTATCTCCTTTCCGATGCACTGTTCCCACTTTACTACATCCCTCGCTCCCTCACATGAATAATTAACACAGAAATTGCGCCGCTATGAAATACTATGTGCTCAATGACTTCTCCTCTTAAATTGAGTCACGTTTCAATGGAAACGACAGGATTTAGTTTTGGGATACGAGTAACTCCTCTCCGATGCACTATTCATTCTTTACCTGAACGCTCGCTCCCTCACATGAATAATTTACACAGAAATTGCGTCGCTATGAAATACTATGTGCTCAATGACTTCTCCTCCTAAATCGAGTCACGTTTCAATGGAAACGACAGGATTTAGTTTTGGGATACGAGTATCTCCTTTCCGATGCACTGTTCCCACTTTACTACATCCCTCGCTCCCTCACATGAATAATTAACACAGAAATAGCGTCGCTATGAAATACTATGTGCTCAATGACTGCTCCTCCTAAATCGAGTCACGTTTCAATGGAAACGACAGGATTTAGTTTTGGGATACGAGTAATTCCATTCCGATGCACTATTCATTCCTTACCTCAACGCTCGCTCCCTCACATTGACGAATTAACACAGAAATTGCGTCGCTATGAAATACTATGTGCTCAATGACTTCTCCTCCTAAATCGAGTCACGTTTCAATGGAAACGACAGGATTTAGTTTTGGGATACGAGTAACTCCTTTCCGATGCACTATTATTTCTTTACCTCAACGCTCGCTCCCTCACATTGACGAATTAACACAGAAATTGCGTCGCTATAAAATACTATGGGTTCTATGACTTCTCCTTCTAAATCGTGTAATGTTTCTATGGAAACGACAGGATTGAGTTTTGGGATACGAGTAACTCCTTTCCGATGCACTATTCTTTCTTTACCTCAACGCTCGGTCCCTCACATTGACGAATTATCACAGAAATTGCGTCGCTATGAAATACTATGTGCTCAATGACTTCTCCTCCTAAATCGAGTCAAGTTTCAATGGAAACGACTGGATTTAGTTTTGGGATACGAGTAACTCCTTTCCGATGCACTATTCATACTATACCTCAACGCTCGCTCCCTGACATTGGCGAATTAACACAGAAATTGCGTCGCTATGAAAAACTATGTGCTCATGATTTCTCCTCCTAAATCGAGTCACGTTTCTATGGAAACGACAGGATTTAGTTTTGGGATACGAGTATCTCCTTTCTGATGCACTGTTCCCACTTTACTACATCCGTCGCTCCCTCACATGAATAATTAACACAGAAATTGCGTCGCTATGAAATACTATGTGCACAATCACTTCTCCTCCTAAATCGAGTAACGTTTCAATGGAAACGACAGTATTAATTTCGGGATACAAGTAACTCCTTTCCGATGCACTATTCATACTTTACCTCAACGCTCGCTCCCTCACATTGACGAATTAAGACAGTAATTGCGTCGCTATGAAATACTATGTGCTCAATGACTTCTCCTCCTAAATCGAGTCACGTTTCAATGGAAACGACAGGATTTAGTTTTGGGATACGAGTAACTCCTTTCCGATGCACTGTTCCCTCTTTACTACATCCCTCGCTCCCTCACATGAATAATTAACACAGAAATTGCGTCGCTATGAAATACTATGTGCTCAATGACCTCTCCTCCTAAATCGAGTCACGTATCAATAAAAAAAAGGCAGGATTTAGTTTTGGGATACGAGTAACTCCTTTCCGATGCACTGTTCCCTCTTTACTACATCCCTCGCTACCTCACATGAATAATTAACACAGAAATTGCGTCGCTTTGAAATACTATGTGCTCAATGCTATGTGCTCCTCCTAAATCGAGTCACGTATCAATGGAAACGACAGGATTAATTTTGGGATACGAGTCACTCCTTTCCGATGCACTATTCATTCTTTACCTCAACGCTCGCTCCCTCCCATTGACGAATTATCACAGAAATTGCGTCGCTATGAAATATTATGGGTTCTATGACTTCTCCTTCTAAATTGTGTAACGTTTCTATGGAAACGACAGGATTTAGTTTTGGGATACGAGTATCTCCTTTCTGATGCACTGTTCCCACTTTACTACATCCCTCGCTCCCTCACATGAATAATTAACACAGAAATTGCGTCGCTATGAAATACTATGTGCACAATGACTTCTCCTCCTAAATCGAGTAACGTTTCAATGGAAACGACAGTATTAATTTCGGGATACAAGTAACTCCTTTCCGATGCACTATTCATTCTTTACCTCAACGCTCGCCCCTCCCATTGACGAATTATCACAGAAATTGCGTCGCTATGAAATATTATGGGTTCTATGACTTCTCCTTCTAAATTGTGTAACGTTTCTATGGAAACGACAGGATTGAGTTTTGGGACACGAGAATCTCCTTTCCGATGCACTGTTCCCACTTTACTACATCCCTCGCTCCCTCACATGAATAATTAACACAGAAATTGCGTCGCTATGAAATACTATGTGCTCAATGACTTCTCCTCCTAAATCGAGTCACGTTTCAATGGAAACGACAGGATTTAGTTTTGGGGTACGAGTAACTCCTTTCCGATGCACTGTTCCCACTTTACTACATCCCTTGCTCCCTCACATTGAAGAATTAACCCAGAAATTGCGTCGCTATGAAATACTATGTGCTCAATGACTTCTCCTCCTAAATCGAGTCACGTATCAATGGAAACGACAGGATTTAGTATTGGGATACGAGTAACTCCTTTCCGATGCACTGTTCCCACTTTACTACATCCCTCGCTCCCTCACATTGACGAATTAACACAGAAATTGTGTCGCTATGAAATACTATGTGCTCAATGACTTCTCCTCCTAAATCGAGTCACGTTTCAATGGAAACGACAGGATTTAGTTTTGGGATACGAGTATCTCCTTTCCGATGCACTGTTCCCACTTTACTACATCCCTCGCTCCCTCACATGAATAATTAACACAGAAATTGCGTCGCTATGAAATACTATGTGCTCAATGACTTCTCCTCCTAAATTGAGTCACGTTTCAATGGAAAAGACAGGATATAGTTTTGGGATACGAGAAACTCCTCTCGATGCACTATTCATTCTTTACCTCAACGCTCGCTCCCTCACATTGACGAATTAACACAGAAATTGCGTCGCTATGAAATACTATGGGTTCTACGACTTCTCCTTCTAAATCGTGTAACGCTTCTATGGAAACGACAGGATTGAGTTTTGGGACACGAGTATCTCCTTTCCGATGCACTGTTCCCACTTTACTACATCCCTCGCTCCCTCACATGAATAATTAACACAGAAATTGCGCCGCTATGAAATACTATGTGCTCAATGACTTCTCCTCTTAAATTGAGTCACGTTTCAATGGAAACGACAGGATTTAGTTTTGGGATACGAGTAACTCCTCTCCGATGCACTATTCATTCTTTACCTGAACGCTCGCTCCCTCACATGAATAATTTACACAGAAATTGCGTCGCTATGAAATACTATGTGCTCAATGACTTCTCCTCCTAAATCGAGTCACGTTTCAATGGAAACGACAGGATTTAGTTTTGGGATACGAGTATCTCCTTTCCGATGCACTGTTCCCACTTTACTACATCCCTCGCTCCCTCACATGAATAATTAACACAGAAATAGCGTCGCTATGAAATACTATGTGCTCAATGACTGCTCCTCCTAAATCGAGTCACGTTTCAATGGAAACGACAGGATTTAGTTTTGGGATACGAGTAATTCCATTCCGATGCACTATTCATTCCTTACCTCAACGCTCGCTCCCTCACATTGACGAATTAACACAGAAATTGCGTCGCTATGAAATACTATGTGCTCAATGACTTCTCCTCCTAAATCGAGTCACGTTTCAATGGAAACGACAGGATTTAGTTTTGGGATACGAGTAACTCCTTTCCGATGCACTATTATTTCTTTACCTCAACGCTCGCTCCCTCACATTGACGAATTAACACAGAAATTGCGTCGCTATAAAATACTATGGGTTCTATGACTTCTCCTTCTAAATCGTGTAATGTTTCTATGGAAACGACAGGATTGAGTTTTGGGATACGAGTAACTCCTTTCCGATGCACTATTCTTTCTTTACCTCAACGCTCGGTCCCTCACATTGACGAATTATCACAGAAATTGCGTCGCTATGAAATACTATGTGCTCAATGACTTCTCCTCCTAAATCGAGTCAAGTTTCAATGGAAACGACTGGATTTAGTTTTGGGATACGAGTAACTCCTTTCCGATGCACTATTCATACTATACCTCAACGCTCGCTCCCTGACATTGGCGAATTAACACAGAAATTGCGTCGCTATGAAAAACTATGTGCTCATGATTTCTCCTCCTAAATCGAGTCACGTTTCTATGGAAACGACAGGATTTAGTTTTGGGATACGAGTATCTCCTTTCTGATGCACTGTTCCCACTTTACTACATCCCTCGCTCCCTCACATGAATAATTAACACAGAAATTGCGTCGCTATGAAATACTATGTGCACAATCACTTCTCCTCCTAAATCGAGTAACGTTTCAATGGAAACGACAGTATTAATTTCGGGATACAAGTAACTCCTTTCCGATGCACTATTCATACTTTACCTCAACGCTCGCTCCCTCACATTGACGAATTAAGACAGTAATTGCGTCGCTATGAAATACTATGTGCTCAATGACTTCTCCTCCTAAATCGAGTCACGTTTCAATGGAAACGACAGGATTTAGTTTTGGGATACGAGTAACTCCTTTCCGATGCACTGTTCCCTCTTTACTACATCCCTCGCTCCCTCACATGAATAATTAACACAGAAATTGCGTCGCTATGAAATACTATGTGCTCAATGACCTCTCCTCCTAAATCGAGTCACGTATCAATAAAAAAAAGGCAGGATTTAGTTTTGGGATACGAGTAACTCCTTTCCGATGCACTGTTCCCTCTTTACTACATCCCTCGCTACCTCACATGAATAATTAACACAGAAATTGCGTCGCTTTGAAATACTATGTGCTCAATGCTATGTGCTCCTCCTAAATCGAGTCACGTATCAATGGAAACGACAGGATTAATTTTGGGATACGAGTCACTCCTTTCCGATGCACTATTCATTCTTTACCTCAACGCTCGCTCCCTCCCATTGACGAATTATCACAGAAATTGCGTCGCTATGAAATATTATGGGTTCTATGACTTCTCCTTCTAAATTGTGTAACGTTTCTATGGAAACGACAGGATTTAGTTTTGGGATACGAGTATCTCCTTTCTGATGCACTGTTCCCACTTTACTAGATCCCTCGCTCCCTCACATGAATAATTAACACAGAAATTGCGTCGCTATGAAATACTATGTGCACAATGACTTCTCCTCCTAAATCGAGTAACGTTTCAATGGAAACGACAGTATTAATTTCGGGATACAAGTAACTCCTTTCCGATGCACTATTCATACTTTACCTCAACGCTCGCTCCCTCACATTGACGAATTAAGACAGTAATTGCGTCGCTATGAAATACTATGTGCTCAATGACTTCTCCTCCTAAATCGAGTCACGTTTCAATGGAAACGACAGGATTTAGTTTTGGGATGCGAGTAACTCCTTTCCGATGCACTGTTCCCTCTTTACTACATCCCTCGCTCCCTCACATGAATAAATAACACAGTAATTGCGTCGCTATGAAATACTATGTGCTCAATGACTTCTCCTCCTAAATCGAGTCACGTTTCAATGGAAACGACAGGATTTAGTTTTGGGATACGAGTAACTCCTTTCCGATGCACTGTTCCCTCTTTACTACATCCCTCGCTCCCTCACATGAATAATTAACACAGAAATTGCGTCGCTATGAAATACTATGTGCTCAATTACCTCTCCTCCTAAATCGAGTCACGTATCAATAAAAAAAAGGCAGGATTTAGTTTTGGGATACGAGTAACTCCTTTCCGATGCACTGTTCCCTCTTTACTACATCCCTCGCTACCTCACATGAATAATTAACACAGAAATTGCGTCGCTATGAAATACTATGTGCTTAATGACTTCTCCTCCTAAACCGAGTCACGTTTCAATGGAAACGACTGGATTTAGTTTGGGGATACGAGTATCTGCTTTCCGATGCACTGTTCCCACTTTACTACATCCCTCACTCCCTCACATGAATAATTAACACAGAAACTGCGTCGCTATGAAACACTATGTGCTCAATGACTTCTCCTCCTCCTTGTCGAGTCACGTTTCAATGGAAACGACAGGATTTACTTTTGGGATACGAGTATCTCCTTTCCGATGCACTGTTCCCATTTTACTACATCCCTCGCTCCCTCACATGAATAATTAACACAGAAATTGCGTCGCTATGAAATACTACGTGCTCAATGACTTCTCGTCCTAAATCGAGTCACGTTTCAATGGACACAACAGGATTTAGTTTTGGGATACGAGTATCTCCTTTCCGATGCACTGTTCAGACTTTACTACATCCCTCGCTCCCTCACATGAATAATTAACACATATTTTGCGTCGCTATGAAATACTATGTGCTCAATGACTTCTCCTCCTAAATCGAGTCACGTTTCAATGGAAACGACAGGATTTAGTTTTGGGATACGAGTAACTCCTTTCCGATGCACTGTTCCCACTTTACTACATCCCTCGCTCCCTCACATTGAAGAATTAACCCAGAAATTGCGTCGCTATGAAATACTATGTGCTCAATGACTTCTCCTCCTAAATCGAGTCACGTTTCAATGGAAACGACAGGATTTAGTTTTGGGATACGAGTAACTCCTTTCCGATGCACTATTATTTCTTTACCTCAACGCTCGCTCCCTCACATTGACGAATTAACACAGAAATTGCGTCGCTATAAAATACTATGGGTTCTATGACTTCTCCTTCTAAATCGTGTAATGTTTCTATGGAAACGACAGGATTGAGTTTTGGGATACGAGTAACTCCTTTCCGATGCACTATTCTTTCTTTACCTCAACGCTCGGTCCCTCACATTGACGAATTATCACAGAAATTGCGTCGCTATGAAATACTATGTGCTCAATGACTTCTCCTCCTAAATCGAGTCAAGTTTCAATGGAAACGACTGGATTTAGTTTTGGGATACGAGTAACTCCTTTCCGATGCACTATTCATACTATACCTCAACGCTCGCTCCCTGACATTGGCGAATTAACACAGAAATTGCGTCGCTATGAAAAACTATGTGCTCATGATTTCTCCTCCTAAATCGAGTCACGTTTCTATGGGAACGACAGGATTTAGTTTTGGGATACGAGTATCTCCTTTCTGATGCACTGTTCCCACTTTACTACATCCCTCGCTCCCTCACATGAATAATTAACACAGAAATTGCGTCGCTATGAAATACTATGTGCACAATCACTTCTCCTCCTAAATCGAGTAACGTTTCAATGGAAACGACAGTATTAATTTCGGGATACAAGTAACTCCTTTCCGATGCACTATTCATACTTTACCTCAACGCTCGCTCCCTCACATTGACGAATTAAGACAGTAATTGCGTCGCTATGAAATACTATGTGCTCAATGACTTCTCCTCCTAAATCGAGTCACGTTTCAATGGAAACGACAGGATTTAGTTTTGGGATACGAGTAACTCCTTTCCGATGCACTGTTCCCTCTTTACTACATCCCTCGCTCCCTCACATGAATAATTAACACAGAAATTGCGTCGCTATGAAATACTATGTGCTCAATGACCTCTCCTCCTAAATCGAGTCACGTATCAATAAAAAAAAGGCAGGATTTAGTTTTGGGATACGAGTAACTCCTTTCCGATGCACTGTTCCCTCTTTACTACATCCCTCGCTACCTCACATGAATAATTAACACAGAAATTGCGTCGCTTTGAAATACTATGTGCTCAATGCTATGTGCTCCTCCTAAATCGAGTCACGTATCAATGGAAACGACAGGATTAATTTTGGGATACGAGTCACTCCTTTCCGATGCACTATTCATTCTTTACCTCAACGCTCGCTCCCTCCCATTGACGAATTATCACAGAAATTGCGTCGCTATGAAATATTATGGGTTCTATGACTTCTCCTTCTAAATTGTGTAACGTTTCTATGGAAACGACAGGATTTAGTTTTGGGATACGAGTATCTCCTTTCTGATGCACTGTTCCCACTTTACTAGATCCCTCGCTCCCTCACATGAATAATTAACACAGAAATTGCGTCGCTATGAAATACTATGTGCACAATGACTTCTCCTCCTAAATCGAGTAACGTTTCAATGGAAACGACAGTATTAATTTCGGGATACAAGTAACTCCTTTCCGATGCACTATTCATACTTTACCTCAACGCTCGCTCCCTCACATTGACGAATTAAGACAGTAATTGCGTCGCTATGAAATACTATGTGCTCAATGACTTCTCCTCCTAAATCGAGTCACGTTTCAATGGAAACGACAGGATTTAGTTTTGGGATGCGAGTAACTCCTTTCCGATGCACTGTTCCCTCTTTACTACATCCCTCGCTCCCTCACATGAATAAATAACACAGTAATTGCGTCGCTATGAAATACTATGTGCTCAATGACTTCTCCTCCTAAATCGAGTCACGTTTCAATGGAAACGACAGGATTTAGTTTTGGGATACGAGTAACTCCTTTCCGATGCACTGTTCCCTCTTTACTACATCCCTCGCTCCCTCACATGAATAATTAACACAGAAATTGCGTCGCTATGAAATACTATGTGCTCAATTACCTCTCCTCCTAAATCGAGTCACGTATCAATAAAAAAAAGGCAGGATTTAGTTTTGGGATACGAGTAACTCCTTTCCGATGCACTGTTCCCTCTTTACTACATCCCTCGCTACCTCACATGAATAATTAACACAGAAATTGCGTCGCTATGAAATACTATGTGCTTAATGACTTCTCCTCCTAAACCGAGTCACGTTTCAATGGAAACGACTGGATTTAGTTTGGGGATACGAGTATCTGCTTTCCGATGCACTGTTCCCACTTTACTACATCCCTCACTCCCTCACATGAATAATTAACACAGAAACTGCGTCGCTATGAAACACTATGTGCTCAATGACTTCTCCTCCTCCTTGTCGAGTCACGTTTCAATGGAAACGACAGGATTTACTTTTGGGATACGAGTATCTCCTTTCCGATGCACTGTTCCCATTTTACTACATCCCTCGCTCCCTCACATGAATAATTAACACAGAAATTGCGTCGCTATGAAATACTACGTGCTCAATGACTTCTCGTCCTAAATCGAGTCACGTTTCAATGGACACAACAGGATTTAGTTTTGGGATACGAGTATCTCCTTTCCGATGCACTGTTCAGACTTTACTACATCCCTCGCTCCCTCACATGAATAATTAACACATATTTTGCGTCGCTATGAAATACTATGTGCTCAATGACTTCTCCTCCTAAATCGAGTCACGTTTCAATGGAAACGACAGGATTTAGTTTTGGGATACGAGTAACTCCTTTCCGATGCACTGTTCCCACTTTACTACATCCCTCGCTCCCTCACATTGAAGAATTAACCCAGAAATTGCGTCGCTATGAAATACTATGTGCTCAATGACTTCTCCTCCTAAATCGAGTCACGTTTCAATGGAAACGACAGGATTTAGTTTTGGGATACGAGTATCTCCTTATCGATGCACTGTTCCCACTTTACTACATCCCTCGCTCCCTCACATGAATAATTAACACAGAAATTGCGCCGCTATGAAATACTATGTGCTCAATGGCTTCTCCTCTTAAATTGAGTCACGTTTCAATGGAAACGACAGGATTTAGTTTTGGAATACGAGTATCTCCTTTCCGATGCACTGTTCCCACTTTACTACATCCCTCGCTCCCTCACATGAATAATTAACACAGAAATTGCGTCGCTATGAAATACTATGTGCTCAATGACTTCTCCTCCTAAATCGAGTCACGTATCAATGGAAACGACAGGATTTAGTTTTGGGATACGAGTATCTCCTTTCCGATGCACTGTTCCCACTTTACTACATCCCTCGCTCCCTCACATGAATAATTAACACAGAAATTGCGTCGCTATGAAATACTATGTGCTCAATGACTTCTCCTCCTAAATCGAGTCACGTATCAATGGAAACGACAGGATTTAGTTTTGGGATACGAGTAACTCCTTTCCGATGCACTGTTCCCACTTTACTACATCCCTCGCTCCCTCACATTGACGAATTAACACAGAAATTGTGTCGCTATGAAATACTATGTGCTCAATGACTTCTCCTCCTAAATCGAGTCACGTTTCATTGGAAACGACAGGATTTAGTTTTGGGATACGAGTATCTCCTTTCCGATGCACTGTTTCCACTTTACTACATCCCTCGCTCCCTCACATGAATAATTAACACAGAAATTGCGTCGCAATGAAACACTATGTGATCAATGACTTCTCCTCCTAAATCGAGTCACGTTTCAATGGAAACGACAGTAATTACTTTTGGGATACGGGTATCTCCTTTCCGATGCACTGTTGCCACTTTACTACATCCCTCGCTCCTTCACATGAATAATTAACACAGAAATAGCGGCGCTATGAAATACTATGTGCTCAATGCCTTCTCCTCCTAAATCGAGTCACGTTTCAATGGAAACGACAGGATTTAGTTTTGGGATACGAGTAACTCCTTTCCAATGCACTATTCATTCTTTACCTCAACGCTCGCTCCCTCACATTGACGAATTAACACAGAAATTGCGTCACTATGAAATACTATGGGTTCTATGACTTCTCCTTCTAAATCGTGTAACGTTTCTATGGAATCGACAGGATTGAGTTTTGGGACACGAGTATCTCCTTTCCGATGCACTGTTCCCACTTTACTACATCCCTCGCTCCCTCACATGAATAATTAACACAGAAATTGCGTCGCTATGAAATACTATGTGCTCAATGACTTCTCCTCCTAAATCGAGTCACGTTTCCATGGAAACGAGAGGATTTAGTTTTGGGATACGAGTAATTCCTTTCCGATGCACTATTCATTCTTTACCTCAATGCTCGCCCCCTCACATTGACGAATTAACACAGAAATTGCGTCGCTATGAAATACTATGGGTTCTATGACTTATCCTTCTACATCGTGTAACGTTTCTATGGAAACGACAGGATTGAGTTTTGGGACACGAGTATCTACTTTCCGATGCACTGTTCCCACTTTACTACATCCCTCGCTCCCTCACATGAATAATTAACACAGAAATTGCGTCGCTATGAAATACTATGTGCTCAATGACTTCTCCCCCTAAATCGAGTCACGTTTCAATGGAAACGACAGGATTTAGTTTTGAGATACGAGTAACTCCTTTCCGATGCACTATTCATTCTTTACCTCAACGCTCGCTCCCTCACATTGACGAATTAACACAGAAATTGCGTCGCTATGAAATACTATGTGCTCAATGACTTCTCCTCCTAAATCGAGTCACGTTTCAATGGAAACGACAGGATTTAGTTTTGGGATACGAATATCTCCTTTCCGATGTACTGTTCGCACTTTACTACATCCCTCGCTCCCTCACATGAATAATTAACACAGAAATTGCGTCGCTATGAAATACTATGTGCTCAATGACTTCTCCTCCTAAATCGAGTCACGTTTCAATGGAAACGACAGGATTTAGTTTTGGGATACGAGTATCTCCTTTCTGATGCACTGTTCCCACTTTACTACATCCCTCGCTCCCTCACATGAATAATTAACACAGAACTTGCGTCGCTATGAAATACTATATGCTCAATGACATCTCCTCCTAAATCGAGTCACGTTTCAATGGAAACGACAGGATTTAGTTTTGGGATTCGAGTATCTCCTTTCCGGTGCACTGTTCATACTTTACTACATCCCATGCTCCCTCACATGAATAATTAACACAGAAATTGCGTCGCTATGAAATACTATGTGCTCAATGACTTCTCCTCCTAAGTCGAGTCACGTTTCAATGGAAACGACAGGATTTAGTTTTGGGATACGAGTATCTCCTTTCCGATGCACTGTTCCCACTTTACTACATCCCTCGCTCCCTCACATGAATAATTAACACAGAAATTACGTCGCTATGAAATACTATGTGCTGAATGACTTGTCCTCCAAAATCGAGTCACGTTTCAATGGAAACGACTGGATTTAGTTTTGGGATACGTGTATCTCCTTTCCGATGCACTGTTCCCACTTTACTACATCCCTCGCTCCCTCACATGAATAATTAACACAGAAATTGAGTCGCTATGAAATACTATGTGCTTAATGACTTCTCCTCCTAAATCGAGTCACGTTTCAATGGAAACGACAGGATTTAGTTTTGGGATACGAGTAACTCCTTTCCGATGCACTATTCATTCTTTACCTCAATGCTCGCTCCCTCACATTGACGAATTAACACAGAAATTGCGTCGCTATGAAATACTATGGGTTCTATGACTTCTCTGTCTAAATCGTGTAACGTTTCTATGGAAACGACAGGTTTGGGTTTTGGGACACCAGTATCTCCTTTCCGATGCACTGTTCCCACTTTACTACATCCCTCGCTCCCTCACATGAATAAGTAACACAGAAATTGCGTCGCTATGGAATACTATGTGCTCAATGACTTCTCCTCCTACATCAAGTCACGTTTCAATGGAAACGACAGGATTTAGTTTTGGGATACGAGTAACTCCTTTCCGATGCACTGTTCCCACTTTACTACATCCCTCGCTCCCTCACATGAATAATTAACACAGAAATTGCGTCGCTATGAAATACTATGTGCTCAATGACTTCTCCTCCTAAATCGAGTCAAGTTTCAATGGAAACGACAGGATTTAGTTTTGGGATACGAGTAACTCCTTTCCGATGCACTATTCATTCTTTACCTCAACGCTCGCTCCCTCACATTGACGAATTATACGGAAATTGCGTCGCTATGAAATATTATGGGTTCTGTGACTTCTCCTTCTAAATCGTGTAACGTTTCTATGGAAACGACAGGATTGAGTTTTGGGACACGAGTATCTCCTTTCCGAAGCACTGTTCCCACTTTACTACATCCCTCGCTCCCTCACATGAATAATTAACACAGAAATTGCGTCGCTATGAAATACTATGTGCTCAAAGACTTCTCCTCCTAAATGGAGTCACGATTCAATGGAAACGACAGGATTTAGTTTTGGGATACAAGTAACTCCTTTCTGATGCACTATTCATTCTTTACCTCAATGCTCGCTCCCTCACATTGACAAATTAACACAGAAATTGCGTCGCTATGAAATACTATGGGTTCTATGACTTCTCCGTCTAAATCGTGTAACGTTTCTATGGAAACGACAGGATTGAGTTTTGGGACACGAGTATCTCCTTTCTGATGCACTGTTCCCACTTTACTACATCCCTCGCTCCCTCACATGAATAATTAACACAGAAATTGCGTCGCTTTGAAATACTATGTGCTCAATGCTATGTGCTCCTCCTAAATCGAGTCACGTTTCAATGGAAACGACAGGATTTAGTTTTGGGATACGAGTAACGCTTTTCCGATGCACTGTTCCCACTTTTACTACATCCCTCGCTCCTTCACATGAATAATTAACACAGAAATTGCGTCGCTATGAAATACTATGTGCTTAATGACTTCTCCTCCTAAACCGAGTCACGTTTCAATGGAAACGACTGGATTTAGTTTGGGGATACGAGTATCTGCTTTCCGATGCACTGTTCCCACTTTACTACATCCCTCACTCCCTCACATGAATAATTAACACAGAAACTGCGTCGCTATGAAATACTATGTGCTCAATGACTTCTCCTCCTCCTTGTCGAGTCACGTTTCAATGGAAACGACAGGATTTACTTTTGGGATACGAGTATCTCCTTTCCGATGCACTGTTCCCATTTTACTACATCCTTCGCTCCCTCACATGAATAATTAACACAGAAATTGCGTCGCTATGAAATACTACGTGCTCAATGACTTCTCGTCCTAAATCGAGTCACGTTTCAATGGACACAACAGAATTTAGTTTTGGGATACGAGTATCTCCTTTCCGATGCACTGTTCAGACTTTACTACATCCCTCGCTCCCTCACATGAATAATTAACACAGAAATAGCGTCGCTATGAAATACTATGTGCTCAATGACTTCTCCTCCTAAATCGAGTCACGTTTCAATGGAAACGACAGGATTTAGTTTTGGGATACGAGTAACTCCTTTCCAATGCACTGTTCCCACTTTACTACATCCCTCGCTCCCTCACATTGAAGAATTAACCCAGAAATTGCGTCGCTATGAAATACTATGTGCTCAATGACTTCTCCTCCTAAATCGAGTCACGTTCCAATGGAAACGACAGGATTTAGTTTTGGGATACGAGTATCTCCTTATCGATGCACTGTTCCCACTTTACTACATCCCTCGCTCCCTCACATGAGTAATTAACACAGAAATTGCGTCGCTATGAAATACTATGTGCTCAATGACTACTCCTCCTAAATGGAGTCACGTTTCAATGGAAACGACAGGATTTAGTTTTGGAATACGAGTATCTCCTTTCCGATGCACTGTTCCCACTTTACTACATCCCTCGCTCCCTCACATGAATAATTAACACAGAAATTGCGTCGCTATGAAATACTATGTGCTCAATGACTTCTCCTCCTAAATCGAGTCACGTATCAATGGAAACGACAGGATTTAGTTTTGGGATAAGAGTATCTCCTTTCCGATGCACTGTTCCCACTTTACTACATCCCTCGCTCCCTCACATGAATAATTAACACAGAAATTGCGTCGCTATGAAATACTATGTGCTCAATGACTTCTCCTCCTAAATCGAGTCACGTATCAATGGAAACGACAGGATTTAGTTTTGGGATACGAGTAACTCCTTTCCGATGCACTGTTCCCACTTTACTACATCCCTCGCTCCCTCACATTGACGAATTAACACAGAAATTGTGTCGCTATGAAATACTATGTGCTCAATGACTTCTCCTCCTAAATCGAGTCACGTTTCATTGGAAACGACAGGATTTAGTTTTGGGATACGAGTATCTCCTTTCCGATGCACTGTTTCCACTTTACTGCATCCCTCGCTCCCTCACATGAATAATTAACACAGAAATTGCGTCGCAATGAAACACTATGTGCTCAATGACTTCTCCTCCTAAATCGAGTCACGTTTCAATGGAAACGACAGTAATTACTTTTGGGATACGGGTATCTCCTTTCCGATGCACTGTTGCCACTTTACTACATCCCTCGCTCCTTCACATGAATAATTAACACAGAAATAGCGGCGCTATGAAATACTATGTGCTCAATGCCTTCTCCTCCTAAATCGAGTCACGTTTCAATGGAAACGACAGGATTTAGTTTTGGGATACGAGTAACTCCTTTCCGATGTACTGTTCCCACTTTACTACATCCCTCGCTCCCTCACATTGACGAATTAACACAGATATTGCGTCGCTATGAAATACTATGTGCTCAATGACTTCTCCTCCTAAATCGAGTCACGTTTCAATGGAATCGACAGGATTTAGTTTTGGGATACGAATATCTCCTTTCCGATGTACTGTTCGCACTTTACTACATCCCTCGCTCCCTCACATGAATAATTAACACAGAAATTGCGTCGCTATGAAATACTATGTGCTCAATGACTTCTCCTCCTAAATCGAGTCACGTTTCAATGGAAACGACAGGATTTAGTTTTGGGATACGAGTATCTCCTTTCTGATGCACTGTTCCCACTTTACTACATCCCTCGCTCCCTCACATGAATAATTAACACAGAAATTGCGTCGCTATGAAATACTATATGCTCAATGACTTCTCCTCCTAAATCGAGTCACGTTTCAATGGAAACGACAGGATTTAGTTTTGGGATTCGAGTATCTCCTTTCCGGAGCACTGTTCATACTTTACTACATCCCATGCTCCCTCACATGAATAATTAACACAGAAATTGCGTCGCTATGAAATACTATGTGCTCAATGACTTCTCCTCCTAAGTCGAGTCACGTTTGATTGGAAACGACAGGATTTAGTTTTGTGATACGAGTATCTCCTTTCCGATGCACTGTTCCCACTTAACTACATCCCTCGCTCCCTCACATGAATAATTAACACAGAAATTGCGTCGCTATGAAATACTATGTGCTCAATGACTTGTCCTCCTAAATCGAGTCACGTTTCAATGGAAACGACTGGATTTAGTTTTGGGATACGAGTATCTCCTTTCCGATGCACTGTTCCCACTTTACTACATCCCTCGCTCCCTCACATGAATAATTAACACAGAAATTGAGTCGCTATGAAATACTATGTGCTTAATGACTTCTCCTCCTAAATCGAGTCACGTTTCAATGGAAACGACAGGATTTAGTTTTGGGATACGAGTAACTCCTTTCCGATGCACTATTCATTCTTTACCTCAATGCTCGCTCCCTCACAATGACGAATTAACACAGAAATTTCGTCGCTATGAAATACTATGGGTTCTATGACTTCTCTGTCTAAATCGTGTAACGTTTCTATGGAAACGACAGGTTTGGGTTTTGGGACACCAGTATCTCCTTTCCGATGCACTGTTCCCACTTTACTACATCCCTCGCTCCCTCACATGAATAATTAACACAGAAATTGCGTCGCTATGGAATACTATGTGCTCAATGACTTCTCCTCCTAAATCAAGTCACGTTTCAATGGAAACGACAGGATTTAGTTTTGGGATACGAGTAACTCCTTTCCGATGCACTGATCCCACTTTACTACTTCCCTCACTCCCTCACATGAATAATTAACACAGAAACTGCGTCGCTATGAAATACTATGTGCTCAATGACTTCTCCTCCTCCTTGTCGAGTCACGTTTCAATGGAAACGACAGGATTTACTTTTGGGATACGAGTATCTCTTTTCCGATGCACTGTTCCCATTTTACTACATCCCTCGCTCCCTCACATGAATAATTAACACAGAAATTGCGTCGCTATGAAATACTACGTGCTCAATGCCTTCTCGTCCTAAATCGAGTCACGTTTCAATGGACACAACAGGATTTAGTTTTGGGATACGAGTATCTCCTTTCCGATGCACTGTTCAGACTTTACTACATCCCTCGCTCCCTCACATGAATAATTAACACAGAAATTGCGTCGCTATGAAATACTATGTGCTCAATGACTTCTCCTCCTTAATCGAGTCACGTTTCAATGGAAACGACAGGATTTAGTTTTGGGATACGAGTAACTCCTTTCCGATGCACTGTTCCCACTTTACTACATCCCTCGCTCCCTCTCATTGAAGAAATAACCCAGAAATTGCGTCGCTATGAAATACTATGTGCTCAATGACTTCTCCTCCTAAATCGAGTCACGTTTCAATGGAAACGACAGGATTTAGTTTTGGGATACGAGTATCTCCTTATCGATGCACTGTTCCCACTTTACTACATCCCTCGCTCCCTCACATGAATAATTAACACAGAAATTGCGTCGCTATGAAATACTATGTGCTCAATGACTACTCCTCCTAAATGGAGTCACGTTTCAATGGAAACGACAGGATTTAGTTTTGGAATACGAGTATCTCCTTTCCGATGCACTGTTCCCACTTTACTACATCCCTCGCTCCCTCACATGAATAATTAACACAGAAATTGCGTCGCTATGAAATACTATGTGCTCAATGACTTCTCCTCCTAAATCGAGTCACGTATCAATGGAAACGACAGGATTTAGTTTTGGGATACGAGTATCTCCTTTCCGATGCACTGTTCCCACTTTACTACATCCCTCGCTCCCTCACATGAATAATTAACACAGAAATTGCGTCGCTATGAAATACTATGTGCTCAATGACTTCTCCTCCTAAATCGAATCACGTATCAATGGAAACGACAGGATTTAGTTTTGGGATACGAGTAACTCCTTTCCGATGCACTGTTCCCACTTTACTACATCCCTCGCTCCCTCACATTGACGAATTAACACGGAAATTGTGTCGCTATGAAATACTATGTGCTCAATGACTTCTTCTCCTAAATCGAGTCACGTTTCATTGGAAACGACAGGATTTAGTTTTGGGATACGAGTATCTCCTTTCCGATGCACTGTTTCCACTTTACTACATCCCTCGCTCCCTCACATGAATAATTAACACAGAAATTGCGTCGCAATGAAACACTATGTGCTCAATGACTTCTCCTCCTAAATCGAGTCACGTTTCAATGGAAACGACAGTAATTACTTTTGGGATACGGGTATCTCCTTTCCGATGCACTGTTGCCACTTTACTACATCCCTCGCTCCTTCACATGAATAATTAACACAGAAATAGCGGCGCTATGAAATACTATGTGCTCAATGCTTTCTCCTCCTAAATCGAGTCACGTTTCAATGGAAACGACAGGATTTAGTTTTGGGATACGAGTAACTCCTTTCCGATGTATTGTTCCCACTTTACTACATCCCTCGCTCCCTCACATTGACGAATTAACACAGATATTGCGTCGCTATGAAATACTATGTGCTCAATGACTTCTCCTCCTAAATCGAGTCACGTTTCAATGGAAACGACTGGATTTAGTTTTGGGATACGAGTATCTCCTTTCCGATGCACTGTTCCCACTTTACTACATCCCTCGCTCCCTCACATGAATAATTAACACAAAGATTGCGTCGCTATAAAATACTATGTGCTCAATGACTTCTCCTCCTAAATCGAGTCACGTATCAATGGAAACGACAGGATTAATTTTGGGATACGGGTAACTCCTTTCCAATGCACTATTCATTCTTTACCTCAACGCTCGCTCCCTCACATTGACGAATTAACACAGAAATTGCGTCACTATGAAATACTATGGGTTCTATGACTTCTCCTTCTAAATCGTGTAACGTTTCTATGGAAACGACAGGATTTAGTTTTGGGATTCGAGTATCTATTTTCCGGTGCACTGTTCATACTTTACTACATCCCATGCTCCCTCACATGAATAATTAACACAGAAATTGCGTCGCTATGAAATACTATGGGTTCTATGACTTCTCCGTCTAAATCGTGTAACGTTTCTATGGAAACGACAGGTTTGGGTTTTGGGACACCAGTATCTCCTTTCCGATGCACTGTTCCCACTTTACTACATCCCTCGCTCCCTCACATGAATAATTAACACAGAAATTGCGTCGCTATGAAATACTATATGCTCAATGACTTCTCCTCCTAAATCAAGTCACGTTTCAATGGAAACGACAGGATTTAGTTTTGGGATACGAGTAACTCCTTTCCGATGCACTGTTCCCACTTTACTACATCCCTCGCTCCCTCACATGAATAATTAACACAGAAATTGCGTCGCTATGAAATACTATGTGCTCAATGACTTCTCCTCCTAAATCGAGTCAAGTTTCAATGGAAACCACAGGATTTAGTTTTGGGATACGAGTAACTCCTTTCCCATGCACTATTCATTCTTTACTTCAACGCTTGCTCCCTCACATTGACGAATTATCACAGAAATTGCGTCGCTATGAAATATTATGGGTTCTGTGACTTCTCCTTCTAAATCGTGTAACGTTTCTATGGAAACGACAGGATTGAGTTTTGGGACACGAGTATCTCCTTTCCGATGCACTGTCCCCACTTTACTACATCCCTCGCTCCCTCACATGAATAATTAACACAGAAATTGCGTCGCTATGAAATACTATGTGCTCAAAGACTTCTCCTCCTAAATGGAGTCACGATTCAATGGAAACGACAGGATTTAGTTTTGGGATACGAGTAACTCCTTTCCGATGCACTATTCATTCTTTACCTCAATCCTCGCTCCCTCACATTGACGAATTAACACAGAAATTGCGTCGCTATGAAATACTATGGGTTCTATGACTTCTCCGTCTAAATCGTGTAACGTTTCTATGGAAACGA
The DNA here is from genome assembly GCF_021461385.2 of Schistocerca piceifrons. Classification (NCBI taxonomy): domain Eukaryota; kingdom Metazoa; phylum Arthropoda; class Insecta; order Orthoptera; family Acrididae; genus Schistocerca; species Schistocerca piceifrons. The sequence continues at coordinate 502,721 of NW_025728158.1, forward strand.
CAGGATTGATTTTTGGGACACGAGTATCTCCTTTCCGATGCACTGTTCCCACTTTACTACATCCCTCGCTCCCTCACATGAATAATTAACACACAAATTGCGTCGCTATGAAATACTATGTGCTCAATGACTTCTCCTCCTAAATCGAGTCACGTTTCAATGGAAACGACAGGATTTAGTTTTTGGGATACGAGTTACTCCTTTCCGATGCACTATTCATTCTTTACCTCAACGCTCGCTCCCTCACATTGACGAATTAACACAGAAATTGCGTCGGTATGAAATACTATGGGTTCTATGACTTCTCCTTCTAAATCGTGTAAGGTTTCTATGGAAACGACAGGATTGAGTTTTGGGACACGAGTATCTCCTTTCAGATGCACTGTTCCCACTTTACTACATCCCTCGCTCCCTCACATGAATAATTAACACAGAAATTGCGTCGCTATGACATACTATGTGCTCAATGACTTCTCCCACTAAATCGAGTCACGTTTCAATGGAAACGACAGGATTTACTTTTGGGATACGAGTAACTCCTTTCCAATGCACTATTCATTCTTTACCTCAACGCTCGCTCGCTCACATTGACGAATTAACACAGAAATTGCGTCGCTATGAAATACTATGTGTTCTATGACTTCTCCTTCTAAATCGTGTAACGTTTCTATGGAAACGACAGGATTGAGTTTTGGGACACGAGTATCTCCTTTCAGATGCACTGTTCCCACTTTACTACATCTCTCGCTCCCTCACATGAATAATTAACACAGAAATTGCGTCGCTATGAAATACTATGTGCTCAATGACTTCTCCTCCTAAATCGAGTCACGTGTTAATGGAAACGACAGGATTTAGTTTTGGGATTCGAGTAACTCCTTTCCAATGCACTATTCATTCTTTACCTCAACGCTCGCTCCCTCACATTGACGAATTAACACAGAAATTGCGTCGCTATGAAATACTATGGGTTCTATGACTTCTCCTTCTAAATCGTGTAACGTTTCTATAGAAACGACAGGATTGAGTTTAGGCACTCGAGTATCTCCTTTCCGATGCACTGTTCCCACTTTACTACATCCCTCGCTCCCTCACATGAATAATTAACACAGAAATTGCGTCGCTATGAAATACTATGTGCTCAATGACTTCTCCTCCTAAATCGAGTCACGTTTCCATGGAAACGACAGGATTTAGTTTTGGGATACGAGTAACTCCTTTCCGATGCACTATTCATTCTTTACCTCAACGCTCGCTCCCTCACATTGACGAATTAACACAGAAATTGAGTCGCTATGAAATACTATGGGTTCTATGACTTCTCCTTCTAAATCGTCTAACGTTTCCATGGAAACGACAGGATTGAGTTATAAGGACACGAGTATCTCCTTTCCGATGCACTGTTCCCACTTTACTACATCCCTCGCTCCCTCACATGAATAATTAACACAGAAATTGCGTCGCTATGGAATACTATGTGCTCAATGACTTCTCCTCCTAAATCAAGTCACGTTTCAATGGAAACGACAGGATTTAGTTTTGGGATACGAGTAACTCCTTTCCGATGCACTGTTCCCACTTTACTACATCCCTCACTCCCTCACATGAATAATTAACACAGAAATTGCGTCGCTATGAAATACTATGTGCTCAATGACTTCTCCTCCTAAATCGAGTCAAGTTTCAATGGAAACGACATGATTTAGTTTTGGGATACGAGTAACTCCTTTCCGATGCACTATTCATTCTTTACCTCAACGCTCGCTCCCTCACATTGACGAATTATACAGAAATTGCGTCGCTATGAAATATTATGGGTTCTGTGATTTCTCCTTCTAAATCGTGTAACGTTTCTATGGAAACGACAGGATTGAGTTTTGGGACATGAGTATCTCCTTTCCGAAGCACTGTTCCCACTTTACTACATCCCTCGCTCCCTCACATGAATAATTAACACAGAAATTGCGTCGCTATGAAATACTATGTGCTCAAAGACTTCTCCTCCTAAATGGAGTCACGATTCAATGGAAACGACAGGATTTAGTTTTGGGATACAAGTAACTCCTTTCCGATGCACTATTCATTCTTTACCTCAATGCTCGCTCCCTCACATTGACGAATTAACACAGAAATTGCGTCGCTATGAAATACTATGGGTTCTATGACTTCTCCGTCTAAATCGTGTAACGTTTCTATGGAAACGACAGGATTGAGTTTTGGGACACGAGTATCTCCTTTCCGATGCACTGTTCCCACTTTACTACATCCCTCGCTCCCTCACATGAATAATTAACACAGAAATTGCGTCGCTATGAAATACTATGTGCTCAATGACTTCTCCTCCTAAATCGAGTCACGTCTCAATGGAAACGACAGGATTTAGTTTTGGGATACGAGTAACTCCTTTCCGATGCACTATTCATTCTTTACCTCAACGCTCGCTCCCTCACATTGACGAATTAACACAGAAATTGCGTCGGTATGAAATACTATGGGTTCTATGACTTCTCCTTCTAAATCGTGTAACGTTTCTATGGAAACGACAGGATTGAGTTTTGGGACACGAGTATCTCCTTTCAGATGCACTGTTCCCACTTTACTACATCCCTCGCTCCCTCACATGAATAATTAACACAGAAATTGCGTCGCAATGAAACACTATGTGCTCAATGACTTCTCCTCCTAAATCGAGTCACGTTTCAATGGAAACGACAGGAATTAGTTTTGGGATACGAGTATCTCCTTTCCGATGCACTGTTGCCACTTTACTACATCCCTCGCTCCTTCACATGAATAATTAACACAGAAATAGCGGCGCTATGAAATACTATGTGCTCAAAGACTTCTCCTCCTAAATGGAGTCACGATTCAATGGAAACGACAGGATTTAGTTTTGGGATACAAGTAACTCCTTTCCGATGCACTATTCATTCTTTACCTCAATGCTCGCTCTCTCACATGAATAATTAACACAGAAATTGCGTCGCTATGAAATACTATGGGTTTTATGACTTCTCCTTCTAAATCGTGTAACGTTTCTATGGAAACAACAGGATTGAGTTTTGAGACACGAGTATCTCCTTTCAGATGCACTGTTCCCACTTTACTACATCCCTCGCTCCCTCACATGAATAATTAACACAGAAAGTGCGTCGCTATGAAAAACTATGTGCTCAATGACTTCTCCTCCTAAATCGAGTCACGTTTCAATGGAAACGACAGGATTTAGTTTTGGGATACGAGTATCTCCTTTCCGATGCACTGTTCCCGCTTTACTACATCCCTCGCTCCCTCACATGAATAATTAACGCAGAAATTGCGTCGCTATGAAATACTATGTGCTAAGTGACTTCTCCTCCTAAATCGAGTCACGTTTCAATGGAAACGACAGGATTTAGTTTTGGGATACGAGTAACTCCTTTCCGATGCACTATTCATTCTTTACCTCAACGCTCGCTCCCTCACATTGACGAATTAACACAGAAATTGCGTCGCTATGAGATACTATGTGCTCAATGACTTCTCCTCCTAAATCGAGTCACGTTTCAATGGAAACGACAGGATTTAGTTTTGGGATACGAGTATCTCCTTTCAGATGCACTGTTCCCACTTTACTACAGCCCTCGCTCCCTCACATTGACGAATTAACACAGAAATTGCGTCGCTATGAAATACTATGGGTTCTATGACTTCTCCGTCTAAATCGTGTAACGTTTCTATGGAAACGACAGGTTTGGGTTTTGGGACACCAGTATCTCCTTTCCGATGCACTGTTCCCACTTTACTACATCCCTCGCTCCCTCACATGAATAATTAACACAGAAATTGCGTCGCTATGAAATACTATATGCTCAATGACTTCTCCTCCTAAATCAAGTCACGTTTCAATGGAAACGACAGGATTTAGTTTTGGGATACGAGTAACTCCTTTCCGATGCACTGTTCCCACTTTACTACATCCCTCGCTCCCTCACATGAATAATTAACACAGAAATTGCGTCGCTATGACATACTATGTGCTCAATGACTTCTCCTCCTAAATCGAGTCAAGTTTCAATGGAAACGACAGGATTTAGTTTTGGGATACGAGTAACTCCTTTCCGATGCACTATTCATTCTTTACCTCAACGCTCGCTCCCTCACATTGACGAATTATCACAGAAATTGCGTCGCTATGAAATATTATGGGTTCTGTGACTTCTCCTTCTAAATCGTGTAACGTTTCTATGGAAACGACAGGATTGAGTTTTGGGACACGAGTATCTCCTTTCCGATTCACTGTTCCCACTTTACTACATCCCTCGCTCCCTCACATGAATAATTAACACAGAAATTGCGTCGCTATGAAATACTATGTGCTCAAAGACTTCTCCTCCTAAATGGAGTCACGATTCAATGGAAACGACAGGATTTAGTTTTGGGATACGAGTAACTCCTTTCCGATGCACTATTCATTCTTTACCTCAACGCTCGCTCCCTCACATTGACGAATTATCACAGAAATTGTGTCGCTATGAAATATTATGGGTTCTGTGACTTCTCCTCCTAAATCGAGTCACGTTTCCATGGAAACGACAGGATTTAGTTTTGGGATACGAGTAAATCCTTTCCGATGCACTATTCATTCTTTACCTCAACGCTCGCTCCCTCACATTGACGAATTAACACAGAAATTGAGTCGCTATGAAATACTATGGGTTCTATGACTTCTCCTTCTAAATCGTCTAACGTTTCCATGGAAACGACAGGATTGAGTTTTAAGGACGCGAGTATCTCCTTTCCGATGCACTGTTCCCACTTTACTACATCCCTCGCTCCCTCACATGAATAATTAACACAGAAATTGCGTCGCTATGAAATACTATGGGTTTTATGACTTCTCCTTCTAAATCGTGTAACGTTTCTATGGAAACGACAGGATTGAGTTTTGAGACACGAGTATCTCCTTTCAGATGCACTGTTCCCACTTTACTGCATCCCTCGCTCCCTCACATGAATAATTAACACAGAAAGTGCGTCGCTATGAAATACTATGTGCTCAATGACTTCTCCTGCTAAATCGAGTCACGTTTCAATGGAAACGACAGGATTTAGTTTTGGGATACGAGTAACTACTTTCCGATGCACTATTCATTCTTTACCTCAACGCTCGCTCCCCCACATGAATAATTAACGCAGAAATTGCGTCGCTATGAAATACTATGTGCTCAGTGACTTCTCCTCCTAAATCGAGTCACGTTTCAATGGAAACGACAGGATTTAGTTTTGGGATACGAGTAACTCCTTTCCGATGCACTATTCATTCTTTACCTCAACGCACGCTCCCTCACATTGACGAATTAACACAGAAATTGCGTCGCTATGAGATACTATGTGCTCAATGACTTCTCCTCCTAAATCGAGTCACGTTTCAATGGAAACGACAGGATTTAGTTTTGGGATACGAGTATCTCCTGTCAGATGCACTGTTCCCGCTTTACTACATCCCTCGCTCCCTCACATTGACGAATTAACACAGAAATTGCGTCGCTATGAAACACTATGTGTTCAATGACTTCTCCTCCTAAATCGAGTCACGTTTCAATGGAAACGACAGGATTTGGTTTTGGGATACGAGTATCTCCTTATCGATGCACTGTTCCCACTTTACTACATCCCTCGCTCCCTCACATAAACAATTAACACAGAAATTACGTCGCTATGAAATACTATGTGCTCAATGACTTCTCCTCCTAAATCGAGTCACGTTTGAACGGAAACGACAGGATTTGGTTTTGGGATACGAGTATCTCCTTTCCGATGCACTGTTCACACTTTACTACATCCCTCGCTCCCTCACATGAATAATTAACACAGAAATTGCGTCGCTATGAAATACTATGTGCTCAATGACTTATCCTCCTAAATCGAGTCACATTTCAATGGAAACGACAGGATTTAGTTTTGGGATACGAGTATCTCCTTTCCGATGCACTGTTCCCTCTTTACTACATCCCTCGCTCCCTCACATGAATAATTAACACAGAAATTGCGTCGCTATGAAATACTATGTGCTCAATGACTTCTCCTCCTAAATCGAGTCACGTTTCAATGGAAACGACAGGATTTACTTTTCGGATACGAGTATCTTCTTTCCGATGCACTGTTCCCACTTTACTACATCCCTCGCTCACTCACATTGACGAATTAACACAGAAATTGCGTCGCTATGAAATACTATGTGCTCAATGACTTCTCCTCCTAAATCGAGTCACGTTTCAATGGAAACGACAGGATTTGGTTTTGGGATACGAGTATCTCCTTTCCGATGCACTGTTCCCACTTTACTACATCCCTCGCTCCCTCACATGAATAATTAACACAGAAATTGCGTCGCTATAAAATACTATGTGCTCAATGACTTCTCCTAAATCGAGTCACGTATCAATTGAAACGACAGGATTTAGTTTTGGGATACGAGTAACTGCTTTCCGATGCACTGTTCCCACTTTACTACATCCCTCGCTCCCCCACATTGACGAATTAACACAGAAATTGCGTCGCTAAGAAATACTATGTGCTCAATGACTTCTCCTCCTAAATCGAGTCACGTTTCAATGGAAACGACAGGATTTAGTTTTGGGATACGAGTATCTCCTTATCGATGCACTGTTCCCACTTTACTACATCCCTCGCTCCCTCACATGAATAATTAACACAGAAATTGCGTCGCTATGAAATACTATGTGCTCAATGACTTCTCCTCCTAAATCGAGTCACGTTTCAATGGAAACGACAGGATTTGGTTTTGGGATACGAGTATCTCCTTTCCGATGCACTGTTCCCACTTTACTACATCCCTCTCTCCCTCACATGAATAATTAACAAAGAAATTGCGTCGCTATGAAATACTATGTGCTCAATGACTTCTCCTCCTAAATCGAGTCACGTATCAATGGAAACGACAGGATTTAGTTTTGGGATACGAGTAACTCCTTTCCGATGCACTGTTCCCACTTTACTACATCCCTCGCTCCCACACATTGACGAATTAACACAGAAATTGCGTCGCTAAGAAATACTATGTGCTCAATGACTTCTCCTCCCAAATCGAGTCACGTTTCAATGGAAACGACAGGATTTAGTTTTGGGATACGAGTATCTCCTTATCGATGCACTGTTCCCACTTTACTACATCCCTCGCTCCCTCACATGAATAATTAACACAGAAATTGCGTCGCTATGAAATACTATGTGCTCAATGACTTCTCCTCCTAAATCGAGTCACGTTTCAATGGAAACGACAGGATTTGGTTTTGGGATACGAGTATCTCCTTTCCGATGCACTGTTCCCACTTTACTACATCCCTCGCTCCCTCACATGAATAATTAACACAGAAATTGCGTCGCTGTGAAATACTATGTGTTCAATGACTTCTCCTCCTAAATCGAGTCACGTTTCAATGGAAACGACAGGATTTAGTTTTTGGATACGAGTAACTCCATTCCGATGCACTATTCATTCTTTACCTCAACGCTCGCTCCCTCACATTGACGAATTAACACAGAAATTGCGTCGCTATGAAATACTATGGGTTCTATGACATCTCCTTATAAATCGTGTAACGTTTCTTTGGAAACGACTGGATTGAGTTTTGGGACACGAGTATCTCCTTTCCGATGCACTGTTCCTACTTTACTACATCCCTCGCTCCCTCACATGAATAATTAACACAGAAATTGCGTCACTATGAAATACTATGTGCTCAATGACTTCTCCTCCTAAATCGAGTCACGTATCAGTGGAAACGACATGATTTAGTTTTGGGATACGAGTAACTCCTTTCCGATGCACTGTTCCCACTTTACTACATCCCTCGCTCACTCACATTGACGAATTAACACAGAAATTGCGTCGCTATGAAATACTATGTGCTCAATGACTTTTCCTCCTAAATCGAGTCACGTTTCAATGGAAACGACAGGATTTGGTTTTAGGATACGAGTATCTCCTTTCCGATTCACTGTTCCCACTTTACTACATCCCTCGCTCCCTCACATGAATAATTAACACAGAAATTGTGTCGCTATGAAATAATATGTGCTCAATGACTTCTCCTCCTAAATCGAGTCACGTTTCAATGGAAACGACAGGATTTAGTTTTGGTATACGAGTAACTCTTTTCCGATGCTTTATTCATTCTTTACCTCAACGCTCGCTCCCTCACATTGTCGATTTAACACAGAAATTGCGTCGCTATGAAATACTATGGGATCTATGACTTCTCCTTCTAAATCGTGTAACGTTTCTATGGAAACGACTGGATTGAGTTTTGGGACACGAGTATCTCCTTTCCGATGCACTGTTCCTACTTTACTACATCCCTCGCTCCCTCACATGAATAATGAACACAGAAATTGCGTCGCTATGAAATACTATGTGCTCAATGACTTCTCCTCCTAAATCGAGTCACATATCAATGGAAACCACAGGATTTAATTTTGGGATACGAGTAACTCCTTTCCGATGCACTGTTCCCACTTTACTACATCCCTCGCTCCCTCACATTGACGAATTAACACAGAAATTGCGTCGCTATGAAATACTATGTGCTCAATGACTTCCCTTCCTAAATCGAGTCACGTTTCAATGGAAACGACAGGATTTACTTTTGGGATACGAGTATCTCCCTTCCGATGCACTGTTCCAACTTTACTACATCCCTCGCTCCCTCACATGAATAATTAACACAGAAATTGCGTCGCTATGAAATACTATGTGCTCAATGACTTCTCCTCCTAAATCGAGTCACGTTTCAATGGAAACGACAGGATTTAGTTTTGGGATACGAGTAACTCCTTTCCGATGCACTATTCATTCTTTACCTCAACGCTCGCTCCCTCACATTGACGAATTAACACAGAAATTGCGTCGCTATGAAATACTATGTGCTCAATGACTTCTCCTCCTAAATCGAGTCACGTTTCAATGGAAAAGACAGGATTTAGTTGTGGGATACGAGTGTCTCCTTTCCGATGCACTGTTCCCACTTTACTACATGCCTCGCTCCCTCACATGAATAATTAACACCGAAATTGCGTCGCTATGAAATGCTATGTGCTCAATGACTTCTCCTCCCCCTTATCGAGTCACGTTTCAATGGAAACGACAGGATTTAGTTTTGGGATACGAGTGTCTCCTTTCCGATGCACTGTTCCTACTTTACTACATGCCTCGCTCCCTCACATGAATAATTAACACAGAAATTGCGTCGCTATGAAATACTATGTGCTCAATGACTTCTCCTCCTAAATCGAGTCACGTTTCAATGGAAACGACAGGATTTAGATTTTGGATACGAGTTTCTCCTTTCCGATCCAATGTTCCCACTTTACTACATCCCTCGCTCCCTCACATGAATAATTAACACAGAAATTGCGTCGCTATGAAATACTATGTGCTCAATGACTTCTCCTCCTAAATCGAGTCACGTATCAATGGAAACGACAGGATTTAGTTTTGGGATACGAGTAACTCCTTCCCGATGCACTGTTCCCTCTTTACAACATATCTCGCTAACTCACATGAACAATTAACACAGAAATTGCGTCGCTACGAAATACTATGTGCTCAATGACTTCTCCTCCTAAATCGAGTCACGTTTCAATGGAAACGACAGGATTTGGTTTTGGGATACGAGTATCTCCTTTCCGATGCACTGTTCCCACTTTACTACATCCCCCGCTCCCTCACATGAATAAGTAACACAGAAATTGCGTCGCTATGAAATACTATGTGCTCAATGACTTCTCCTCCTTAATCGAGTCACGTATCAATGGAAACGACAGGATTTAGTTTTGGGATACGAGTAACTCCTTTCCGATGCACTGTTCCCACTTTACTACATCCCTCGCTCCCTCACATTGACGAATTAACACAGAAATTGCGTTGCTATGAAATACTATGTGCTCAATGACTTCTCCTCCTAAAACGAGTCACGTTTCAATGCAAACGACAGGATTTAGTTTTGGGATACGAGTATCTCCTTATCGATGCACTGTTCCCACTTTCCTACATCCCTCGCCCCCTCACATGAATAATTAACACAGAAATTGCGTCGCTATGAAATACTATGTGCTCAATGACTTCTCCTCCTAAATCGAGTCACGTTTCAATGGAAACGACAGGTTTTATTTTTGGGATACGAGTATCTCCTTTCCGATGCACTGTTTCCACTTTACTACATCCCTCGCTCCCTCACATGAATAATTAACACAGAAATTGCGTCGCTATGAAATACTATGTGCTCAATGACTTCTCCTCCTAAATCGAGTCACGTTTCAATGGTAACGACAGGATTTAGTTTTGGGATACGAGTAACTCCTTCCCGATGCACTACTCATTCTTTACCTCAACGCTCGCTCCCTCACATTGCCGAATTAACACAGAAATTGCGTCGCTATGAAATACTATGGGTTCTATAACTTCTCCTTCTAAATCGTGTAACGTTTCTTTGGAAACGACTGGATTGAGTTTTGGGACACGAGTATCTCCTTTCCGATGCACTGTTCCTACTTTACTACCTTCCTCGCTCCCTCACATGAATAATTAACACAGAAATTGCGTCGCTATGAAATACTATGTGCTCAATGACTTCTCCTCCTAAATCGAGTCACGTATCAATGGAAACGACATGATTTAGTTTTGGGATACGAGTAACTCCTTTCCGATGCACTGTTCCCACTTTACTACATCCCTCGCTCCCTCACATTGACGAATTAACACAGAAATTGCGTCGCTATGAAATACTATGTGCTCAATGACTTCTCCTTCTAAATCGAGTCACGTTTCAATGGAAACGACAGGATTTGGTTTTGGGATACGAGTATCTCCTTTCCGATGCACTGTTCCCACTTTACTACATCCCTCGCTCCCTCACATGAATAATTAACACAGAAATTGTGTCGCTATGAAATACTAAGTGCTCAATGACTTCTATTCCTAAATCGAGTCACGTTTCAATGGAAACGACAGGATTTAGTTTTGGGATACGAGTAACTCTTTTCCGATGCACTATTCATTCTTTACCTCAACGCTCGCTCCCTCACATTGACGAATTAACACAGAAATTGCGTCGCTATGAAATACTATGGATTCTATGACTTCTCCTTCTAAATCGTGTAACGTTTCTATGGAAACGACTGGATTGAGTTTTGGGACACGAGTATCTCCTGTCCGATGCACTGTTCCTACTTTACTACATCCCTCGCTCCCTCACATTGACGAATTAACACAGAAATTGCGTCGCTATTAAATACTATGGGTTCTATGACTTCTCCTTCTAAATCTTGTAACGTATCTTTGGAAACGACTGGATTGTGTTTTTTGACACGAGTATCTCCTTTACGATGCACTGTTCCTACTTTACTACCTCCCTCGCTCCCTCACATGAATAATTAACACAGAAATTGCGTCGCTATGAAATACTATGTGCTCAATGACTTCTCCTCCTAAATCGAGTCACGTATCAATGGAAACGACATGATTTAGTTTTGGGATACGAGTAACTCCTTTCCGATGCACTGTTCCAACTTTACTACATCCCTCGCTCCCTCACATTGACGAATTAACACAGAATTTGCGTCGCTATGAAATACTATGTGCTCAATGACTTATCCTTCCAAATCGAGTCACGTTTCAATGGAAACGACAGGATTTGGTTTTGGGATACGAGTATCTCCTTTCCGATGCACTGTTCCCACTTTACTACATCCCTCGCTCCCTCACAAGAATAATTAACGCAGATATTGTGTCGCTATGAAATACTATGTGCTCAATGACTTCTCCTCCTAAATCGAGTCACGTTTGAATGGAAACGACAGGATTTAATTTTGGGATACGAGTAACTCTTTTCCAATGCACTATTCATTCTTTACCTCAACGCTCGCTCCCTCACATTGACGAATTAACACAGAAATTGCGTCGCTATGAAATACTTGTGGGTTCTATGACTTCTCCTTCTAAATCGTGTAACGTTTCTATGGAAACGACTAGATTGAGTTTTGGGACACGAGTATCTCCTGTCCGATGCACTGTTCCTACTTTACTACATCCCTCGCTCCCTCATATGAATAATTACCACAGAAATTGCGTCGCTATGAAATACTATGTGCTCAATGACTTCTCATCCTAAATCGAGTCACGTATCAATGGAAACGACAGGATTTAGTTTTGGGATACGAGTAACTCCTTTCCGATGCACTGTTCCCACTTTACTACATCCCTCGCTCCCTCACATTGACGAACTAACACAGAAATTGCGTCGCTATGAAATACTATGTGCTCAATGACTTCTCCTTCTAAATCGAGTCACGTTTCAATGGAAACGACAGGATTTAGTTTTGGGATACGAGTAACTCCTTTCCGATGCACTATTCATTCTTTACCTCAACGCTCGCTCCCTCACATTGACGAATTAACACAGAAATTGCGTCGCTATGAAGTACTATGTGCTCAATGACTTCTCCTCCTAAATCGAGTCACGTTTCAATGGAAACGACAGGATTTAGTTTTGGGATACGAGTATCCCCTTTCTGATGCACTGTTCCCACTTTACTACATCCCTCGCTCCCTCAGATGAATAATTAACACAGAAATTGCGTCGCTATGAAATACTATGTGCTCAATGACTTCTCCTCCTAAATCGAGTCACGTTTCAATGGAAACGACAGGATTTAGTTTTGGGATTCGAGTATCTCCTTTCCGATGCACTGTTCCCACTTTACTACATCCCTCGCTCCCTCACATGAATAATTAACACAGAAATTGCGTCGCTATAAAATACTATGTGCTCAATGACTTCTCCTCCTAAATCGAGTCACGTTTCAATGGAAACGACAGGATATAGTTTTGGGATACGAGTAACTCCTTTCTGATGCACTATTCATGCTTTACCTCAACGCTCGCTCCCTCACATTGACGAATTAACACAGAAATTGCGTCGCTATGAAATACTATGGTTTCTATGACTTCTCCTTCTAAATCGTGCGACGTTTCTATGGAAACGACAGGATTGAGTTTTGGGACACGAGTATCTCCTTTCCGATGCACTGTTCCCACTTTACTACATCCCTCGCTCCCTCACATGAATAATTAACACAGAAATTGCGTCGCTATGAAATACTATGTGCTCCATGACTTCTCCTCCTAAATCGAGTCACGTTTCAATGGAAACGACAGGATTTAGTTTTGGGATACGAGTATTTCTTTTCCGATGCACTGTTCCCACTTTACTACATCCCTCGCTCCCTCACATGAATAATTAACACAGAAATTGCGTCGCTATGAAATACTATGTGCTCAATGACTTCTCCTCCTAAATCGAGTCACGTTTCAATGGAAACGATAGGATTTAGTTTTAGGATACGAGTAACTCCTTTCCGATGCACTATTCATTCTTTACCTCAACGCTCGCTCCCTCACATTGACGAATTAACACAGAAATTGCGTCGCTATGAAATACTATGTGCTCAATGACTTCTCCTCCTAAATCGAGTCACGTTTCAATGGAAACGACAGGATTTAGTTTTGGGATTCGAGTATCTCCTTTCCGATGCACTGTTCCCATTTTACTACAACCCTCGCTCCCTCACATGAATAATTAACACAGAAATTGCGTCGCTATGAATTACTATGTGCTCAATGACTTCTCCTCCTAAATCGAGTCACGTTTCAAAGGAAACGACAGGATTTAGTTTTTGGATACGAGTATCTCCTTTCCGATGCACTGTTCCCACTTTACTACATCCCTCGCTCCCTCACATGAATAATTAACACAGATGTTGCGTCGCTATGAAATACTATGTGCTCAATGACTTCTCCTCCTAAATCAAGTCACGTTTCAATGGAAACGACAGGATTTAGTTTTGGGATACGAGTATCTCCTTTCCGATGCACTGTTCCCACTTTACTACATCCCTCGCTCCCTCACATGAATAATTAACACAGAAATTGCGTCGCTATGAAATACTATGTGCTCAATGACTTCTCCTCCTAAATCGAGTCACGTTTCAATGGAAACTACAGGATTTAGTTTTGGGATTCGAGTTTCTCCTTTCCGATGCACTGTTCCCACTTTACTACATCCCTCGCTCCCTCACATGAATAATTAACACAGAAATTGCGTCGCTATGAAATACTATGTGCTCAATGACTTCTTTTCCTAAATCGAGTCACGTTTCAATGGAAACGACAGGATTTAGTTTTGGGATACGAATAACTCCTTTCCGATGCACTATTCATTCTTTACCTCAACGCTCGCTCCCTCACATTGACGAATTAACACAGAAATTGCGTCGCTAAGAAATACTATGGGTTCTATGACTTCTTCTTCTAGATCGTGTAACGTTTCTGTGGAAACGACAGGTTTGAGTTTTGGGACACGAGTATCTCCTTTCCGATGCACTGTTCCCACTTTACTACATCCCTCGCTCCCTCACATGAATAATTAACTCTGAAATTGCGTCGCTATGAAATACTATGTGCTCAATGACTCTCCTCCTAAATCGAGTCACGTTTCAATGGATACGACAGGATTTAGTTTTGGGATACGAGTAACTCCTTTCCAATGCACTATTCCTTCTTCACCTCAACGGTCGCTCCCTCACATTGACGAATTATCACAGATATTGCGTCGCTAAGAAAGACTATGGGTTCTATGACTTCTCCTACTAAATCGTGTAACGTTTCTATGGAAACGACAGGATTGAGTTTTGGGACACGAGTATCTCCTTTCCGATGCACTGTTCCCACTTTACTACATCCCTCGCTCCCTCACATGAATAATTAACACAGAAATTGCGTCGCTATGAAATACTATGTGCTCAATGACTTCTCCTCCTAAATCGAGTCACGTTTCAATGGAAACGACAGGATTTAGTTTTGGGATACGAGTAACTCCTTTCCGATGCACTGTTCCCACTTTACTACATCCCTCGCTCCCTCACATGAATAATTAACACAGAAATTGCGTCGCTATGAAATACTATGTGCTCAATGACTTCTCCTCCTAAATCGAGTCACGTTTCAATGGAAACGACAGGATTTAGTTTTGGGATACGAGTATCTCCTTTCCGATGCACTATTCATTCTTTACCTCAACGCTCGCTCCCTCACATTGACGAATTAACACAGAAATTGCGTCGCTATGAAATACTATGTGCTCAATGACTTCACCTCCTAAATCGAGTCACGTTTCTATGGAAACGACAGGATTTAGTTTTGGGACACGAGTATCTCCTTTCCGATGCACTGTTCCCACATTACTACATCCCTCGCTCCCTCACATGAATAATTAACACAGAAATTGCGTCGCTATGAAATACTATGTGCTCAATGACTTCTCCTCCTCCTTATCGAGTCACGTTTCAATGGAAACGACATTATTTAGTTTTGGGATACGAGTGTCTCCTTTCCGATGCACTGTTCCCACTTTACTACATCCCTCGCTCCCTCACATGAATAATTAACACAGAAATTGCGACGCTATGAAATACTATGTGCTCAATGACTTCTCCTCCTAAATCGAGTCACGTTTCAATGGAAACGACAGGATTTAGTTTTGGGATACGAGTATCTCCTTTCCGATGCACTGTTCCCACTTTACTACATCCCTCGCTCCCTCACATTGACGAATTAACACAGAAATTGCGTCGCTATGAAATACTATGTGCTGAATCACTTCTCATCCTAAATCGAGTCACGTTTCAATGGAAACGACAGGATTTAGTATTGGGATACGAATATCTCCTTATCGATGCACTGTTCCCACTTTACTACATCCCTCGCTCCCTCACATGAATAATTAACACAGAAATTGCGTCGCTATGAAATACTATGTGCTCAATGACTTCTCCTCCTAAATCGAGTCACGTTTCAATGGAAACGAAAGGATTTAGTTTTTGGATACGAGTTTCTCCTTTCCGATCCAATGTTCCCACTTTACTACATCCCTCGCTCCCTCACATGAATAATTAACACAGAAATTGCGTCGCTATGAAATACTATGTGCTCAATGACTTCTCCTCCTAAATCGAGTCACGTATCAATGGAAACGACATGATTTAGTTTTGGGATACGAGTAACTCCTTTCCGATGCACTGTTCCAACTTTACTACATCCCTCGCTCCCTCACATTGACGAATTAACACAGAATTTGCGTCGCTATGAAATACTATGTGCTCAATGACTTATCCTTCTAAATCGAGTCACGTTTCAATGGAAACGACAGGATTTGGTTTTGGGATACGAGTATCTCCTTTCCGATGCACTGTTCCCACTTTACTACATCCCTCGCTCCCTCACAAGAATAATTAACGCAGATATTGTGTCGCTATGAAATACTATGTGCTCAATGACTTCTCCTCCTAAATCGAGTCACGTTTGAATGGAAACGACAGGATTTAATTTTGGGATACGAGTAACTCTTTTCCGATGCACTATTCATTCTTTACCTCAACGCTCGCTCCCTCACATTGACGAATTAACACAGAAATTGCGTCGCTATGAAATACTTGTGGGTTCTATGACTTCTCCTTCTAAATCGTGTAACGTTTCTATGGAAACGACTAGATTGAGTTTTGGGACACGAGTATCTCCTGTCCGATGCACTGTTCCTACTTTACTACATCCCTCGCTCCCTCATATGAATAATTACCACAGAAATTGCGTCGCTATGAAATACTATGTGCTCAATGACTTCTCATCCTAAATCGAGTCACGTATCAATGGAAACGACAGGATTTAGTTTTGGGATACGCGTAACTCCTTTCCGATGCACTGTTCCCACTTTACTACATCCCTCGCTCCCTCACATTGACGAACTAACACAGAAATTGCGTCGCTATGAAATACTATGTGCTCAATGACTTCTCCTTCTAAATCGAGTCACGTTTCAATGGAAACGACAGGATTTAGTTTTGGGATACGAGTAACTCCTTTCCGATGCACTATTCATTCTTTACCTCAACGCTCGCTCCCTCACATTGACGAATTAACACAGAAATTGCGTCGCTATGAAGTACTATGTGCTCAATGACTTCTCCTCCTAAATCGAGTCACGTTTCAATGGAAACGACAGGATTTAGTTTTGGGATACGAGTATCCCCTTTCTGATGCACTGTTCCCACTTTACTACATCCCTCGCTCCCTCAGATGAATAATTAACACAGAAATTGCGTCGCTATGAAATACTATGTGCTCAATGACTTCTCCTCCTAAATCGAGTCACGTTTCAATGGAAACGACAGGATTTAGTTTTGGGATTCGAGTATCTCCTTTCCGATGCACTGTTCCCACTTTACTACATCCCTCGCTCCCTCACATGAATAATTAACACAGAAATTGCGTCGCTATGAAATACTATGTGCTCAATGACTTCTCCTCCTAAATCGAGTCACGTTTCAATGGAAACGACAGGATATAGTTTTGGGATACGAGTAACTCCTTTCTGATGCACTATTCATGCTTTACCTCAACGCTCGCTCCCTCACATTGACGAATTAACACAGAAATTGCGTCGCTATGAAATACTATGGTTTCTATGACTTCTCCTTCTAAATCGTGCGACGTTTCTATGGAAACGACAGGATTGAGTTTTGGGACACGAGTATCTCCTTTCCGATGCACTGTTCCCACTTTACTACATCCCTCGCTCCCTCACATGAATAATTAACACAGAAATTGCGTCGCTATGAAATACTATGTGCTCCATGACTTCTCCTCCTAAATCGAGTCACGTTTCAATGGAAACGACAGGATTTAGTTTTGGGATACGAGTATTTCCTTTCCGATGCACTGTTCCCACTTTACTACATCCCTCGCTCCCTCACATGAATAATTAACACAGAAATTTCGTCGCTATGAAATACTATGTGCTCAATGACTTCTCCTCCTAAATCGAGTCACGTTTCAATGGAAACGACAGGATTTAGTTTTAGGATACGAGTAACTCCTTTCCGATGCACTATTCATTCTTTACCTCAACGCTCGCTCCCTCACATTGACGAATTAACACAGAAATTGCGTCGCTATGAAATACTATGTGCTCAATGACTTCTCCTCCTAAATCGAGTCACGTTTCAATGGAAACGACAGGATTTAGTTTTGGGATTCGAGTATCTCCTTTCCGATGCACTGTTCCCATTTTACTACAACCCTCGCTCCCTCACATGAATAATTAACACAGAAATTGCGTCGCTATGAATTACTATGTGCTCAATGACTTCTCCTCCTAAATCGAGTCACGTTTCAAAGGAAACGACAGGATTTAGTTTTTGGATACGAGTATCTCCTTTCCGATGCACTGTTCCCACTTTACTACATCCCTCGCTCCCTCACATGAATAATTAACACAGATATTGCGTCTCTATGAAATACTATGTGCTCAATGACTTCTCCTCCTAAATCAAGTCACGTTTCAATGGAAACGACAGGATTTAGTTTTGGGATACGAGTATCTCCTTTCCGATGCACTGTTCCCACTTTACTACATCCCTCGCTCCCTCACATGAATAATTAACACAGAAATTGCGTCGCTATGAAATACTATGTGCTCAATGACTTCTCCTCCTAAATCGAGTCACGTTTCAATGGAAACTACAGGATTTAGTTTTGGGATTCGAGTTTCTCCTTTCCGATGCACTGTTCCCACTTTACTACATCCCTCGCTCCCTCACATGAATAATTAACACAGAAATTGCGTCGCTATGAAATACTATGTGCTCAATGACTTCTTTTCCTAAATCGAGTCACGTTTCAATGGAAACGACAGGATTTAGTTTTGGGATACGAGTAACTCCTTTCCGATGCACTATTCATTCTTTACCTCAACGCTCGCTCCCTCACATTGACGAATTAACACAGAAATGGCGTCGCTATGAAATACTATGGGTTCTATGACTTCTTCTTCTAGATCGTGTAACGTTTCTGTGGAAACGACAGGTTTGAGTTTTGGGACACGAGTATCTCCTTTCCGATGCACTGTTCCCACTTTACTACATCCCTCGCTCCCTCACATGAATAATTAACACTGAAATTGCGTCGCTATGAAATACTATGTGCTCAATGACTCTCCTCCTAAATCGAGTCACGTTTCAATGGATACGACAGGATTTAGTTTTGGGATACGAGTAACTCCTTTCCAATGCACTATTCCTTCTTCACCTCAACGCTCGCTCCCTCACATTGACGAATTATCACAGATATTGCGTCGCTAAGAAATACTATGGGTTCTATGACTTCTCCTACTAAATCGTGTAACGTTTCTATGGAAACGACAGGATTGAGTTTTGGGACACGAGTATCTCCTTTCCGATGCACTGTTCCCACTTTACTACATCCCTCGCTCCCTCACATGAATAATTGACACAGAAATTGCGTCGCTATGAAATACTATGTGCTCAGTGACTTCTCCTCATAAATCGAGTCACGTTTCAATGGAAACGACAGGATTTAGTTTTGGGATACGAGTAACTCCTTTCCGATGCACTGTTCCCACTTTACTACATCCCTCGCTCCCTCACATGAATAATTAACACAGAAATTGCGTCGCTATGAAATACTATGTGCTCAATGACTTCTCCTCCTAAATCGAGTCACGTTTCAATGGAAACGACAGGATTTAGTTTTGGGATACGAGTATCTCCTTTCCGATGCACTATTCATTCTTTACCTCAACGCTCGCTCCCTCACATTGACGAATTAACACAGAAATTGCGTCGCTATGAAATACTATGTGCTCAATGACTTCACCTCCTAAATCGAGTCACGTTTCTATGGAAACGACAGGATTTAGTTTTGGGACACGAGTATCTCCTTTCCGATGCACTGTTCCCACTTTACTACATCCCTCGCTCCCTCACATGAATAATTAACACAGAAATTGCGTCGCTATGAAATACTATGTGCTCAATGACTTCTCCTCCTCCTTATCGAGTCACGTTTCAATGGAAACGACATTATTTAGATTTGGGATACGAGTGTCTCCTTTCCGATGCACTGTTCCCACTTTACTACATCCCTCGCTCCCTCACATGAATAATTAACACAGAAATTGCGACGCTATGAAATACTATGTGCTCAATGACTTCTCCTCCTAAATCGAGTCACGTTTCAATGGAAACGACAGGATTTAGTTTTGGGATACGAGTATCTCCTTTCCGATGCACTGTTCCCACTTTACTACATCCCTCGCTCCCTCACATTGACGAATTAACACAGAAATTGCGTCGCTATGAAATACTATGTGCTGAATCACTTCTCATCCTAAATCGAGTCACGTTTCAATGGAAGCGACAGGATTTAGTATTGGGATACGAATATCTCCTTATCGATGCACTGTTCCCACTTTACTACATCCCTCGCTCCCTCACATGAATAATTAACACAGAAATTGCGTCGCTATGAAATACTATGTGCTCAATGACTTCTCCTCCTAAATCGAGTCACGTTTCAATGGAAACGAAAGGATTTAGTTTTTGGATACGAGTTTCTCCTTTCCGATCCAATGTTCCCACTTTACTACATCCCTCGCTCCCTCACATGAATAATTAACACAGACATTGCGTCGCTATGAAATACTATGTGCTCAATGACTTCTCCTCCTAAATCGAGTCACGTATCAATGGAAACGACATTATTTAGTTTTGGGATACGAGTAACTCCTTTCCGATGCACTGTTCCCACTTTACTACATCCTTCGCTCCCTCACATTGACGAATTAACACAGAAATTGCGTCGCTAAGAAATACTATGTGCTCAATGACTTCTCCTCCTAAATCGAGTCACGTTTCAATGGAAACGACAGGATTTAGTATTCGGATACGAGTATCTCCTTATCGATGCACTGTTCCCACTTTACTACATCCGTCGCTCCCTCACATGAATAATTAACACAGAAATTGCGTCGCTATGAAATACTATTTGCTCAATGACTTCACCTCCTAAATCGAGTCACGTTTCAATGGAAACGACAGGATTTAGTTTTGGGATTCGAGTATCTCCTTTCCGATGCACTGTTCCCACTTTACTACATCCCTCGCTCCCTCACATGAATAATTAACACAGAAATTGCGTCGCTATGAAATACTATGTGCTCAATGACTTCTCTTCCTAAATCGAGTCACGTTTCAATGGAAACGACAGGATTTAGTTTTGGGATACGAGTAACTCCTTTCTGCTGCACTATTCATGCTTTACCTCAACGCTCGCTCCCTCATATTGACGAATTAACACAGAAATTGCGTCGCTATGAAATACTATGGTTTCTATGACTTCTCCTTCTAAATCGTGCGACGTTTCTATGGAAACGACAGGATTGAGTTTTGGGACACGAGTATCTCCTTTCCGATGCACTGTTCCCAGTTTACTACATCCCTCGCTCCCTCACATGAATAATTAACACAGAAATTGCGTCGCTATGAAATACTATGTGCTCCATGACTTCTCCTCCTAAATCGAGTCACGTTTCAATGGAAACGACAGGATTTAGTTTTGGGATACGAGTATTTCCTTTCCGATGCACTGTTCCCACTTTACTACATCCCTCGCTCCCTCACATGAATAATTAACACAGAAATTGCGTCGCTATGAAATACTATGTGCTCAATGACTTCTCCTCCTAAATCGAGTCACGTTTCAATGGAAACGACAGGATTTAGTTTTGGGATTCGAGTATCTCCTTTCCGATGCACTGTTCCCACTTTACTACAACCCTCGCTCCCTCACATGAATAATTAACACAGAAATTGCGTCGCTATGAATTACTATGTGCTCACTGACTTCTCCTCCTAAATCGAGTCACGTTTCAAAGGAAACGACAGGATTTAGTTTTGGGATACGAGTAATTCCTTTCCGATGCACTGTTCCCACTTTACTACATCCCTCGCTCCCTCACATGAATAATTAACACAGATATTGCGTCGCTATGAAATACTATGTGCTCAATGACTTCTCCTCCTAAATCAAGTCACGTTTCAATGGAAACGACAGGATTTAGTTTTGGGATACGAGTATCTCCTTTCCGATGCACTGTTCCCACTTTACTACATCCCTCGCTCCCTCACATGAATAATTAACACAGAAATTGCGTCGCTATGAAATACTATGTGCTCAATGACTTCTCCTCCTAAATCGAGTCACGTTTCAATGGAAACTACAGGATTTAGTTTTGGGATTCGAGTATCTCCTTTCCGATGCACTGTTCCCACTTTACTACATCCCTCGCTCCCTCACATGAATAATTAACACAGAAATTGCGTCGCTATGAAATACTATGTGCTCAATGACTTCTTTTCCTAAATCGAGTCACGTTTCAATGGAAACGACAGGATTTAATTTTGGGATACGAGTATCTCCTTTCTGATGCACTGTTCCCACTTTACTACATCCCTCGCTCCCTCACATGAATAATTAACACAGAAATTGCGTCGCTATGAAATACTATGTGCTCAATGACTTCTGCTCCTAAATCGAGTCACGTATCAATGGAAACGACAGGATTTAGTTTTGGGATTCGAGTATCACCTTTCCGATGCACTGTTCCCACTTTACTACATCCCTCGCACCCTCACATGAATAATTAACACAGAAATTGCGTCGCTATGAAATACTATGTGCTCAATGACTTCTCCTCCTAAATCGAGTCACGTTTCAATGGAAACGACAGGATTTAGTTTTGGGATACGAGTAACTCCTTTCCGATGCACTATTCATTCTTTACCTCAACGCTCGCTCCCTCACATTGACGAATTAACACAGAAATTGCGTCGCTATGAAATACTATGGGTTCTATGACTTCTTCTTCTAGATCGTGTAACGTTTCTGTGAAAACGACAGGTTTGAGTTTTGGGACACGAGTATCTCCTTTCCGATGCACTGTTCCCACTTTACTACATCCCTCGCTCCCTCACATGAATAATTAACACAGAAATTGCGTCGCTATGAAATACTATGTGCTCAATGACTCTCCTCCTAAATCGAGTCACGTTTCAATGGATACGACAGGATTTAGTTTTGGGATACGAGTAACTCCTTTCCAATGCACCATTCCTTCTTCACCTCAACGCTCGCTCCCTCACATTGACGAATTATCACAGATATTGCGTCGCTAAGAAATACTATGGGTTCTATGACTTCTCCTACTAAATCGTGTAACGTTTCTATGGAAACGACAGGATTGAGTTTTGGGACACGAGTATCTCCTTTCCGATGCACTGTTCCCACTTTACTACATACCTCGCTCCCTCACATGAATAATTAACACAGAAATTGCGTCGCTATGAAATACTATGTGCTCAATGACTTCTCCTCCTAAATCGAGTCACGTTTCAATGGAAACGACAGGATTTAGTTTTGGGATACGAGTAACTCCTTTCCGATGCACTGTTCCCACTTTACTACATCCCTCGCTCCCTCACATGAATAATTAACACAGAAATTGCGTCGCTATGAAATACTATGTGCTCAATGACTTCTCCTCCTAAATCGAGTCACGTTTCAATGGAAACGACAGGATTTAGTTTTGGGATACGAGTATCTCCTTTCCGATGCACTGTTCCCACTTTACTACATCCCTCGCTCCCTCACATTGACGAATTAACACAGAAATTGCGTCGCTATGAAATACTATGTGCTGAATCACTTCTCCTCCTAAATCGAGTCACGTTTCAATGGAAACGACAGGATTTAGTATTGGGACACGAGTATCTCCTTATCGATGCACTGATCCCACTTTACTACATCCCTCGCTCCCTCACATGAATAATTAACACAGAAATTGCGTCGCTATGAAATACTATGTGCTCAATGACTTCTCCTCCTAAATCGAGTCACGTTTCAATGGAAACGAAAGGATTTAGTTTTTGGATACGAGTTTCTCCTTTCCGATCCAATGTTCCCACTTTACTACATCCCTCGCTCCCTCACATGAATAATTAACACAGACATTGCGTCGCTATGAAATACTATGTGCTCAATGACTTCTCCTCCTAAATCGAGTCACGTATCAATGGAAACGACATTATTTAGTTTTGGGATACGAGTAACTCCTTCCGATGCACTGTTCCCACTTTACTACATCCCTCGCTCCCTCACATTGACGAATTAACACAGAAATTGCGTCGCTAAGAAATACTATGTGCTCAATGACTTCTCCTCCTTAATCGAGTCACGTTTCAATGGAAACGACAGGATTTAGTATTCGGATACGAGTATCTCCTTATCGATGCACTGTTCCCACTTTACTACATCCCTCGCTCCCTCACATGAATAATTAACACAGAAATTGCGTCGCTATGAAATACTATGTGCTCAATGACTTCTCCGCCTAAATCGAGTCACGTTTCAATGGAAACGAAAGGATTTAGTTTATGGATACGAGTTTCTCCTTTCCGATCCAATGTTCCCACTTTACTACATCCCTCGCTCCCTCACATGAATAATTAACACAGACATTGCGTCGCTATGAAATACTATGTGCTCAATGACTTCTCCTCCTAAATCGAGTCACGTATCAATGGAAACGACATTATTTAGTTTTGGGATACGAGTAACTCCTTTCTGATGCACTATTCATTCTTTACCTCAACGCTCGCTCCCTCACATTGACGAATTAACACAGAAATTGCGTCGCTATGAAATACTATGGTTTCTATGACTTCTCCTTCTAAATCGTGCGACGTTTCTATGGAAACGACAGGATTGAGTTTTGGGACACGAGTATCTCCTTTCCGATGCACTGTTCCCACTTTACTACATCCCTCGCTCCCTCACATGAATAATTAACACAGATATTGCGTCGCTATGAAATACTATGTGCTCCATGACTTCTCCTCCTAAATCGAGTCACGTTTCAATGGAAACGACAGGATTTAGTTTTGGGATACGAGTATCTCCTTTCCGATGCACTGTTCCCACTTTACTACATCACTCGCTCCCTCACATTGACGAATTAACACAGAAATTGCGTCGCTAAGAAATACTATGTGCTCAATGACTTCTCCTCCTAAATCCAGTCACGTTTCAATGGAAACGACAGGATTTAGTTTTGGGATACGAGTATCTCCTTATCGATGCACTGTTCCCACTTTACTACATCCCTCGCTCCCTCACATGAATAATTAACACAGAAATTGCGTCGCTATGAAATACTATGTGCTCAATGACTTCCCCTCCTAAATCGAGTCACGTTTCAATGGAAACGACAGGATTTAGTTTTGGGATACGAGTATCTTCATTCCGATGCACTGTACCCACTTTACTACATCCCTCGCTCCCTCACATGAGTAATTAACACAGAAATTGCGTCGCTATGAATTACTATGTGCTCAATGACTTCTCCTCCTAAATCGAGTCACGTTTCAATGGAAACGGCAGGATTTAGTTTTGGGATACGAGTATCTCCTTTCCGATGCACTGTTCCCACTTTACTACATCTCTCGCTCCCTCACATGAATAATTAACACAAATATTGCGTCGCTATGAAATACTATGTGCTCAATGACTTCTCCTCCTAAATCGAGTCACGTTTCAATGGAAACGACAGGATTTAGTTTTGGGATACGAGTATCTCAATTCCGATGCACTGTTCCCACTTTACTACATCCCTCGCTCCCTCACATGAATAATTAACACAGAAATTGTGTCGCTATGAAATACTATGTGCTCAAAGACTTCTCCTCCTGAATCGAGTCACGTTTCAATGGAAACGACAGGATTTAGTTTTGGGATTCGAGTATCTCCTTTCCGATGCACTGTTCCCACTTTACTACATCCCTCGCTCCCTCACATGAATAATTAACACAGAAATTGCGTCGCTATGAAATACTATGTGCTCAATGACTTTTCCTCCTAAATCGAGTCACGTTTCAATGGAAACGACAGGATTTAGTTTTGGGATACGAGTAACTCCTTTCCGATGCTTTATTCATTATTTACCTCAACGGTCGCTCCCTCACATTGACGAATTAACACAGAAATTGCGTCGCTATGAAATACGATGTGTTCTATGACTTCTCCTTCTAAATCGTGTAACGTTTCTATGGAAACGACTGGATTGAGTTTTGGGACACGAGTATCTCCTTTCCGATGCACTGTTCCCACTTTACTACATCCCTCGCTCCCTCACATTAATAATTAACACAGAAATTGCGTCGCTATGAAATACTATGTGCTCAATGACTTCTCCTCCTAAATCGAGTCACGTTTCAATGGAAACGACAGGATTTAGTTTTGGGATACGAGTATGTCCTTTCTGATGCACTGTTCCCACTTTCCTACATCCCTCGCCCCCTCACATGAATAATTAACACAGAAATTGCGTCGCTATGAAATACTATGTGCTCAATGACTTCTCCTCCTAAATCGAGTCACGTTTCAATGGAAACGACAGGATTTCGTTTTGGGATATGAGTAACTCCTTTCCGATGCACTATTCAATCTTTACCTCAACGCTCGGTCCCTCACATTGACGAATTAACACAGAAATTGCGTCGCTATGAAATACTATGGGTTCTAAGACTTCTCCTTCTAAATCGTGTAACGTTTCTATGGAAACGACAGGATTTAGTTTTGAGATACGAGTAACTCCTTTCCGATGCACTATTCATTCTTTACCTCAACGCTCGCTGCCTCACATTGACGAATTAACACAGAAATTGCGTCGCTATGAAATACTATGTGCTCAATGACTTCTCCTCCTAAATCGAGTCACGTTTCAGTGAAAAAGACAGGATTTAGTTTTGGGATACAAGTTACTCCTTTCCGAAGTACTTTTCATTCTTTACCTCAACGCTCGCTCCCTCACATTGACGAATTAACACAGAAATTGCGTCGCTATGAAATACAATGGGTTCTATGACTTCTCCTTCTAAATCGTGTAACGTTTCTATGGAAACGACTGGATTGAGTTCTGGGACACGAATATCTCCTTTTCGATGCACTGTTCCTACTTTGCTACATCCCTCGCTCCCTCACATGAATAATTAACACAGAAATTGCGTCGCTACGAAATACTATGTGCTCAATGACTTCTCCTCCTAAATCGAGTCACGTTTCAATGGAAACGACAGGATTTAGTTTTGGGATACAAGTAACTCCTTTAAGATGCACTGTTCCCACTTTACTACACCCCTCGCTCCCTCACATTGACGAATTAACACAGAAATTGCGTCGCTATGCAATACTATGTGCTCAATGACTTCTCCTCCTAAATCGAGTCACGTTTCAATGGAAACGACAGGATTTAGTTTTGGGATACGAGTTTCTCCCTTCCGATGCACTGTTCCCGCTTTACTACATCCCTCGCTCCCTCACATGAATAATTAACACAGAAAGTGCGTCGCCATGAAATACTATGTACTCAATGACTTCTCCTCCTAAATCGAGTCACGTTTCAATGGAAACGACAGGATTTAGTTTTGGGATTCGAGTATCTCCTTTCCGATGCACTGTTCCCACTTTACTACATCCCTCGCCCCCTCACATGAATAATTAACACAGAAATTGCGTCGCTATGAATTACTATGTGCTCAATGACTTCTCCTCCTAAATCGAGTCACGTATAAATGGAAACGACAGGATTTAGTTTTTGGGATACGAGTATCTCCTTTCCAATGCACTGTTCCCACTTTACTACATCCCTCGCTCCCTCACATGAATAATTAACACAGATATTGCGTCGCTATGAAATACTATGTGCTCAATGACTTGTCCTCCTAAATCGAGTCACGTTTCAATGGAAACGACAGGATTTAGTTTTGGGATACGAGTATCTCCTTTCCGATGCATTGTTCCCACTTTACTACATCCCTCGCTCCCTCACATGAATAATTAACACAGAAATTGCGTCGCTATGAATTACTATGTGCTCAATGACTTCTCCTCCTAAATCGAGTCACGTTTCAATGGAAAAGACAGGATTTAGTTTTGGGATACAAGTTACTCCTTTCCGAAGTACTTTTCATTCTTTACCTCAACGCTCGCTCCCTCACATTGATGAATTAACACAGAAATTGCGTCGCTATGAAATACGATGTGTTCTATGACTTCTCCTTCTAAATCGTGTAACGTTTCTATGGAAACGACTGGATTGAGTTTTGGGACACGAGTATCTCCTTTCCGATGCACTGTTCCCACTTTACTACATCCCTCGCTCCCTCACATTAATAATTAACACAGAAATTGCGTCGCTATGAATTACTATGTGCTCAATGACTTCTCCTCCTAAATCGAGTCACGTTTCAATGGAAACGACAGGATTTAGTTTTGGGATACGAGTATGTCCTTTCCGATGCACTGTTCCCACTTTCCAAAATCCCTCGCCCCCTCACATGAATAATTAACACAAAAATTGCGTCGCTATGAAATACTATGTGCTCAATGACTTCTCCTCCTAAATCGAGTAACGTTTCAATGGAAACGACAGGATTTCGTTTTGGGATATGAGTAACTCCTTTCTGATGCACTATTCAATCTTTACCTCAACGCTCGGTCCCTCCCATTGACGAATTAACACAGAAATTGCGTCGCTATGAAATACTATGGGTTCTATGACTTCTCCTTCTAAATCGTGTAACGTTTCTATGGAAACGACAGGATTTAGTTTTGAGATACGAGTAACTCCTTTCCGATGCACTATTCATTCTTTACCTCAACGCTCGCTCCCTCACATTGACGAATTAACACAGAAATTGCGTCGCTATGAAATACTATGTGCTCAATGACTTCTCCTCCTAAATCGAGTCACGTTTCAGTGGAAAAGACAGGATTTAGTTTTGGGATACAAGTTACTCCTTTCCGAAGTACTTTTCATTCTTTACCTCAACGCTCGCTCCCTCACATTGACGAATTAACACAGAAATTGCGTCGCTATGAAATACAATGGGTTCTATGACTTCTCCTTCTAAATCGTGTAATGTTTCTATGGAAACGACTGGATTGAGTTCTGGGACACGAATATCTCCTTTTCGATGCACTGTTCCTACTTTGCTACATCCCTCGCTCCCTCACATGAATAATTAACACAGAAATTGCGTCGCTACGAAATACTATGTGCTCAATGACTTCTCCTCCTAAATCGAGTCACGATTCAATGGAAACGACAGGATTTAGTTTTGGGATACGAGTAACTCCTTTAAGATGCACTGTTCCCACTTTACGACACCCCTCGCTCCCTCACATTGACGAATTAACACAGAAATTGCGTCGCTATGCAATACTATGTGCTCAATGACTTCTCCTCCTAAATCGAGTCACGTTTCAATGGAAACGACAGGATTTAGTTTTGGGTTACGAGTTTCTCCCTTCCGATGCACTGTTCCCGCTTTACTACATCCCTCGCTCCCTCACATGAATAATTAACACAGAAATTGCGTCGCCATGAAATACTATGTACTCAATGACTTCTCCTCCTAAATCGAGTCACGTTTCAATGGAAACGACAGGATTTAGTTTTGGGATTCGAGTATCTCCTATCCGATGCACTGTTCCCACTTTACTACATCCCTCGCTCCCTCACATGAATAATTAACAAATAAATTGCGTCGCTATGAAATACTATGTACTCAAAGACTTCTCCTCCTAAATCGAGTCACGTTTCAATGGAAACGACAGGATTTAGTTTTGGGATACGAGTATCTCCTTTCTGATGCACTGTTCCCACTTTACTACATCCCTCGCTCCCTCACATGAATAATTAACACAGAAATTGCGTCGCTATGAAATACTATGTGCTCAATGACTTCTCCTCCTAAATCGAGTCACGTTTCAATTGAAACGACAGGATTTAGTTTTGGGATTCGAGTATCTCCTTTCCGATGCACTGTTCCCACTTTACTACATCCCTTGCTCCCTCACATGAATAATTAACACAGAAATTGCGTCGCTATGAAATACTATGTGCTCAATGACTTCTCCTCCTAAATCGAGTCACGTTTCAATGGAAACGACAGGATTTAGTTTTGGGATACGAGTAACTCCTTTCTGATGCACTATTCAATCTTTACCTCAACGCTCGCTCCCTCACATTGACGAATTAACACAGAAATTGCGTCGCTATGAAATACTATGGGTTCTATGACTTCTCCTCCTAAATCGAGTCCCGTTTCAATGGAAACGACAGGATTTAGTTTTGGGATACGAGTAACTCCTTTCTGATGCACTATTCAATCTTTACCTCAGCGCTCGCTCCCTCACATTGACGGATTAACACAGAAATTGCGTCGCTATGAAATACTATGGGTTCTATGACTTCTCCTTCATAATCGTGTAACGTTTCTATGGAAACGACAGGATTGAGTTTTGGGACACGAGTATCTCCTTTCCGATTCACTGTTCCCACTTTACTACATCCCTCGCTCCCTCACATGAATAATTAACACAGAAATTGCGTCGCTATGAAATACTATGTGCTCCATGACTTCTCCTCCTAAATCGAGTCACGTTTCAATGGAAACGACAGGATTTAGTTTTGGGATACGAGTATCTCCTTTCCGATGCACTGTTCCCACTTTACTACATCCCTCGCTCCCTCACATGAATAATTAACACAGAAATGGCGTCGCTATGAAATACTATGTGCTCAATGACTTCTCCTCCTAAAACGAGTCACGTTTCAATGGAAACGACAGGATTTAGTTTTGGGATACGAGTAACTCCTTTCCGATGCACTATTCATTCTTTACCTCAACGCTCGCTCCCTCACATTGACTAATTAACACAGAAATTGCGTCGCTATGAAATACTATGGGTTCTATGACTTCTCTTTCTAAATCGCGTAACGTTTCTATGGAAACGACAGGATTTAGTTTTGAGATACGAGTAACTCCTTTCCGATGCACTATTCATTCTTTACCTCAACGCTCGCTCCCTCACATTGACGAATTAACACAGAAATTGCGTCGCTATGAAATACTATGTGCTCAATGACTTCTCGTCCTAAATCGAGTCACGTTTCAATGGAAACGACAGGATTTAGTTTTGGGATTCGAGTATCTCCATTCCGATGCACTGTACCCACTTTACTACATCCCTCGCTCCCTCACATGAATAATTAACACAGAAATTGCGTCGCTATGAATTACTATGTGCTCAATGACTTCTCCTCCTAAATCGAGTCACGTTTCAATGGAAACGGCAGGATTTAGTTTTGGGATACGAGTATCTCCTTTCCGATGCACTGTTCCCACTTTACTACATCCCTCGCTCCCTCACATGAATAATTAACACAAATATTGCGTCGCTATGAAATACTATGTGCTCAATGACTTCTCCTCCTAAATCGAGTCACGTTTCAATGGAAACGACAGGATTTATTTTTGGGATACGAGTATCTCCCTTCCGATGCACTGTTCCCACATTACTACATCCCTCGCTCCCTCACATGAATAATTAACACAGAAATTGCGTCGCTATGAAATACTATGCGCTCAATGACTTCTCCTCCTAAATCGAGTCACGTTTCAATGGAAACGACAGGATTTAGTTTTGTTTTACGAGTAACTTCTTTCCGATGCACTATTCATTCTTTACCTCAACGCTCGATCCCTCACATTGACGAATTAACACAGAAATTGCGTCGCTATGAAATACTATGTGCTCAATGACTTCTCGTCCTAAATCGAGTCACGTTTCAATGGAAACGACAGGATTTAGTTTTGGGATTCGAGTATCTCCATTCCGATGCACTGTACCCACTTTACTACATCCCTCGCTCCCTCACATGAATAATTAACACAGAAATTGCGTCGCTATGAATTACTATGTGCTCAATGACTTCTCCTCCTAAATCGAGTCACGTTTCAATGGAAACGGCAGGATTTAGTTTTGGGATACGAGTATCTCCTTTCCGATGCACTGTTCCCACTTTACTACATCTCTCGCTCCCTCACATGAATAATTAACACAAATATTGCATCGCTATGAAATACTATGTGCTCAATGACTTCTCCTCCTAAATCGAGTCACGTTTCAATGGAAACGACAGGATTTAGTTTTGGGATACGAGTATCTCTATTCCGATGCACTGTTCCCACTTTACTACATCCCTCGCTCCCTCACATGAATAATTAACACAGAAATTGTGTCGCTATGAAATACTATGTGCTCAAAGACTTCTCCTCCTAAATCGAGTCACGTTTCAATGGAAACGACAGGATTTAGTTTTGGGATTCGAGTATCTCCTTTCCGATGCACTGTTCCCACTTTACTACATCCCTCGCTCCCTCACATGAATAATTAACACAGAAATTGCGTCGCTATGAAATACTATGTGCTCATTGACTTCTCCTCCTAAATCGAGTCACGTTTCAATGGAAACGAGAGGATTTATTTTGGGACACGAGTATCTCCTTTCTGATGCACTGTTCCCACTTTACTACATCCCTCGCTCCCTCACATGAATAATTAACACAAAAATTGCGTCGCTATGAAATACTATGTGCTCAATGACTTCTCCTCCTAAATCGAGTCACGTTTCAATGGAAACGAGAGGATTTAGTTTTGGGATTCGAGTATCTCCTTTCCGATGCACTGTTCCCACTTTACTACATCCCTCGCTCCCTCACATGAATAATTAACACAGAAATTGCGTCGCTATGAAATACTATGTGCTCAATGACTTTTCCTCCTAAATCGAGTCACGTTTCAATGGAAAAGACAGGATTTAGTTTTGGGATACGAGTAACTCCTTTCCGATGCTTTATTCATACCTTACCTCAACGGTCGCTCCCTCACATTGACGAATTAACACAGAAATTGCGTCGCTATGAAATACGATGTGTTCTATGACTTCTCCTTCTAAATCGTGTAACGTTTCTATGGAAACGACTGGATTGAGTTTTGGGACACGAGTATCTCCTTTCCGATGCACTGTTCCCACTTTACTACATCCCTCGCTCCCTCACATTAATAATTAACACAGAAATTGCGTCGCTATGAAATACTATGTGCTCAATGACTTCTCCTCCTAAATCGAGTCACGTTTCAATGGAAACGACAGGATTTAGTTTTGGGATACGAGTATGTCCTTTCTGATGCACTGTTCCCACTTTCCTACATCCCTCGCCCCCTCACATGAATAATTAACACAGAAATTGCGTCGCTATGAAATACAATGTGCTCAATGACTTCTCCTCCTAAATCGAGTCACGTTTCAATGGAAACGACAGGATTTCGTTTTGGGATATGAGTAACTCCTTTCCGATGCACTATTCAATCTTTACCTCAACGCTCGGTCCCTCACATTGACGAATTAACACAGAAATTGCGTCGCTATGAAATACTATGGGTTCTAAGACTTCTCCTTCTAAATCGTGTAACGTTTCTATGGAAACGACAGGATTTAGTTTTGAGATACGAGTAACTCCTTTCCGATGCACTATTCATTCTTTACCTCAACGCTCGCTCCCTCACATTGACGAATTAACACAGAAATTGCGTCGCTATGAAATACTATGTGCTCAATGACTTCTCCTCTTAAATCGAGTCACGTTTCAGTGAAAAAGACAGGATTTAGTTTTGGGATACAAGTTACTCCTTTCCGAAGTACTTTTCATTCTTTACCTCAACGCTCGCTCCCTCACATTGACGAATTAACACAGAAATTGCGTCGCTATGAAATACAATGGGTTCTATGACTTCTCCTTCTAAATCGTGTAACGTTTCTATGGAAACGACTGGATTGAGTTCTGGGACACGAATATCTCCTTTTCGATGCACTGTTCCTACTTTGCTACATCCCTCGCTCCCTCACATGAATAATTAACACAGAAATTGCGTCGCTACGAAATACTATGTGCTCAATGACTTCTCCTCCTAAATCGAGTCACGTTTCAATGGAAACGACAGGATTTAGTTTTGGGATACAAGTAACTCCTTTAAGATGCACTGTTCCCACTTTACTACACCCCTCGCTCCCTCACATTGACGAATTAACACAGAAATTGCGTCGCTATGCAATACTATGTGCTCAATGACTTCTCCTCCTAAATCGAGTCACGTTTCAATGGAAACGACAGGATTTAGTTTTGGGATACGAGTTTCTCCCTTCCGATGCACTGTTCCCGCTTTACTACATCCCTCGCTCCCTCACATGAATAATTAACACAGAAATTGCGTCGCCATGAAATACTATGTACTCAATGACTTCTCCTCCTAAATCGAGTCACGTTTCAATGGAAACGACAGGATTTAGTTTTGGGATTCGAGTATCTCCTTTCCGATGCACTGTTCCCACTTTACTACATCCCTCGCCCCCCCACATGAATAATTAACACAGAAATTGCGTCGCTATGAATTACTATGTGCTCAATGACTTCTCCTCCTAAATCGAGTCACGTATAAATGGAAACGACAGGATTTAGTTTTTGGGAAACGAGTATCTCCTTTCCGATGCACTGTTCCCACTTTACTACATTTCTCGCTCCCTCACATGAATAATTAACACAGATATTGCGTCGCTATGAAATACTATGTGCTCAATGACTTGTCCTCCTAAATCGAGTCACGTTTCAATGGAAACGACAGGATTTAGTTTTGGGATACGAGTATCTCCTTTCCGATGCATTGTTCCCAATTTACTACATCCCTCGCTCCCTCACATGAATAATTAACACAGAAATTGCGTCGCTATGAATTACTATGTGCTCAATGACTTCTCCTCCTAAATCGAGTCACGTTTCAATGGAAAAGACAGGATTTAGTTTTGGGATACAAGTTACTCCTTTCCGAAGTACTTTTCATTCTTTACCTCAACGCTCGCTCCCTCACATTGACGAATTAACACAGAAATTGCGTCGCTATGAAATACGATGTGTTCTATGACTTCTCCTTCTAAATCGTGTAACGTTTCTATGGAAACGACTGGATTGAGTTTTGGGACACGAGTATCTCCTTTCCGATGCACTGTTCCCACTTTACTACATCCCTCGCTCCCTCACATTAATAATTAACACAGAAATTGCGTCGCTATGAATTACTATGTGCTCAATGACTTCTCCTCCTAAATCGAGTCACGTTTCAATGGAAACGACAGGATTTAGTTTTGGGATACGAGTATGTCCTTTCCGATGCACTGTTCCCACTTTCCAAAATCCCTCGCCCCCTCACATGAATAATTAACACAGAAATTGCGTCGCTATGAAATACTATGTGCTCAATGACTTCTCCTCCTAAATCGAGTCACGTTTCAATGGAAACGACAGGATTTCGTTTTGGGATATGAGTAACTCCTTTCCGATGCACTATTCAATCTTTACCTCAACGCTCGGTCCCTCACATTGACGAATTAACACAGAAATTGCGTCGCTATGAAATACTATGGGTTCTATGACTTCTCCTTCTAAATCGTGTAACGTTTCTATGGAAACGACAGGATTTAGTTTTGAGATACGAGTAACTCCTTTCCGATGCACTATTCATTCTTTACCTCAACGCTCGCTCCCTCACATTGACGTATTAACACAGAAATTGCGTCGCTATGAAATACTATGTGCTCAATGACTTCTCCTCCTAAATCGAGTCACGTTTCAGTGGAAAAGACAGGATTTAGTTTTGGGATACAAGTTACTCCTTTCCGAAGTACTTTTCATTCTTTACCTCAACGCTCGCTCCCTCACATTGACGAATTAACACAGAAATTGCGTCGCTATGAAATACAATGGGTTCTATGACTTCTCCTTCTAAATCGTGTAACGTTTCTATGGAAACGACTGGATTGAGTTCTGGGACATGAATATCTCCTTTTCGATGCACTGTTCCTACTTTGCTACATCCCTCGCTCCCTCACATGAATAATTAACACAGAAATTGCGTCGCTACGAAATACTATGTGCTCAATGACTTCTCCTCCTAAATCGAGTCACGTTTCAATGGAAACGACAGGATTTAGTTTTGGGATACGAGTAACTCCTTTAAGATGCACTGTTCCCACTTTACTACACCCCTCGCTCCCTCACATTGACGAATTAACACAGAAATTGCGTCGCTATGCAATACTATGTGCTCAATGACTTCTCCTCCTAAATCGAGTCACGTTTCAATGGAAACGACAGGATTTAGTTTTGGGATACGAGTTTCTCCCTTCCGATGCACTGTTCCCGCTTTACTACATCCCTCGCTCCCTCACATGAATAATTAACACAGAAATTGCGTCGCTATGAAATACTATGTGCTCATTGACTTCTCCTCCTAAATCGAGTCACGTTTCAATGGAAACGAGAGGATTTATTTTGGGACACGAGTATCTCCTTTCTGAAGCACTGTTCCCACTTTACTGCATCCCTCGCTCCCTCACATGAATAATTAACACAAAAATTGCGTCGCTATGAAATACTATGTGCTCAATGACTTCTCCTCCTAAATCGAGTCACGTTTCAATGGAAACGAGAGGATTTAGTTTTGGGATTCGAGTATCTCCTTTCCGATGCACTGTTCCCACTTTACTACA
Organism: Schistocerca piceifrons; assembly: GCF_021461385.2. Taxonomy (NCBI): domain Eukaryota; kingdom Metazoa; phylum Arthropoda; class Insecta; order Orthoptera; family Acrididae; genus Schistocerca; species Schistocerca piceifrons. The sequence continues at coordinate 539,200 of NW_025728158.1, forward strand.
TCCCTCGCTCCCTCACATGAATAATTAACACAGAAATTGCGTCGCTATGAAATACTATGTGCTCAATGACTTTTCCTCCTAAATCGAGTCACGTTTCAATGGAAACGACAGGATTTAGTTTTGGGATACGAGTAACTCCTTTCCGATGCTTTATTCATACCTTACCTCAACGGTCGCTCCCTCACATTGACGAATTAACACAGAAATTGCGTCGCTATGAAATACGATGTGTTCTATGACTTCTCCTTCTAAATCGTGTAACGTTTCTATGGAAACGTCTGGATTGAGTTTTGGGACACGAGTATCTCCTTTCCGATGCACTGTTCCCACTTTACTACATCCCTCGCTCCCTCACATTAATAATTAACACAGAAATTGCGTCGCTATGAAATACTATGTGCTCAATGACTTCTCCTCCTAAATCGAGTCACGTTTCAATGGAAACGACAGGATTTAGTTTTGGGATACGAGTATGTCCTTTCTGATGCACTGTTCCCACTTTCCTACATCCCTCGCCCCCTCACATGAATAATTAACACAGAAATTGCGTCGCTATGAAATACTATGTGCTCAATGACTTCTCCTCCTAAATCGAGTCACGTTTCAATGGAAACGACAGGATTTCGTTTTGGGATATGAGTAACTCCTTTCCGATGCACTATTCAATCTTTACCTCAACGCTCGGTCCCTCACATTGACGAATTAACACAGAAATTGCGTCGCTATGAAATACTATGTGCTCAATGATTTCTCCTCCTAAATCGAGTCACGTTTCAATGGAAACGACAGGATTTAGTTTTGGGATACGAGTAACTCCTTTCCGATGCACTATTCATTCTTTACCTCAACGCTCGCTCCCTCACATTGACGAATTAACACAGAAATTGCGTCGCTATGAAATACTATGTGCTCAATGACTTCTCCTCTTAAATCGAGTCACGTTTCAGTGAAAAAGACAGGATTTAGTTTTGGGATACAAGTTACTCCTTTCCGAAGTACTTTTCATTCTTTACCTCAACGCTCGCTCCCTCACATTGACGAATTAACACAGAAATTGCGTCGCTATGAAATACAATGGGTTCTATGACTTCTCCTTCTAAATCGTGTAACGTTTCTATGGAAACGACTGGATTGAGTTCTGGGACACGAATATCTCCTTTTCGATGCACTGTTCCTACTTTGCTACATCCCTCGCTCCCTCACATGAATAATTAACACAGAAATTGCGTCGCTACGAAATACTATGTGCTCAATGACTTCTCCTCCTAAATCGAGTCACGTTTCAATGGAAACGACAGGATTTAGTTTTGGGATACAAGTAACTCCTTTAAGATGCACTGTTCCCACTTTACTACACCCCTCGCTCCCTCACATTGACGAATTAACACAGAAATTGCGTCGCTATGCAATACTATGTGCTCAATGACTTCTCCTCCTAAATCGAGTCACGTTTCAATGGAAACGACAGGATTTAGTTTTGGGATACGAGTTTCTCCCTTCCGATGCACTGTTCCCGCTTTACTACATCCCTCGCTCCCTCACATGAATAATTAACACAGAAATTGCGTCGCCATGAAATACTATGTACTCAATGACTTCTCCTCCTAAATCGAGTCACGTTTCAATGGAAACGACAGGATTTAGTTTTGGGATTCGAGTATCTCCTTTCCGATGCACTGTTCCCACTTTACTACATCCCTCGCCCCCTCACATGAATAATTAACACAGAAATTGCGTCGCTATGAATTACTATGTGCTCAATGACTTCTCCTCCTAAATCGAGTCACGTATAAATGGAAACGACAGGATTTAGTTTTTGGGAAACGAGTATCTCCTTTCCGATGCACTGTTCCCACTTTACTACATCTCTCGCTCCCTCACATGAATAATTAACACAGATATTGCGTCGCTATGAAATACTATGTGCTCAATGACTTGTCCTCCTAAATCGAGTCACGTTTCAATGGAAACGACAGGATTTAGTTTTGGGATACGAGTATCTCCTTTCCGATGCATTGTTCCCAATTTACTACATCCCTCGCTCCCTCACATGAATAATTAACACAGAAATTGCGTCGCTATGAATTACTATGTGCTCAATGACTTCTCCTCCTAAATCGAGTCACGTTTCAATGGAAAAGACAGGATTTAGTTTTGGGATACAAGTTACTCCTTTCCGAAGTACTTTTCATTCTTTACCTCAACGCTCGCTCCCTCACATTGACGAATTAACACTGAAATTGCGTCGCTATGAAATACGATGTGTTCTATGACTTCTCCTTCTAAATCGTGTAACGTTTCTATGGAAACGACTGGATTGAGTTTTGGGACACGAGTATCTCCTTTCCGATGCACTGTTCCCACTTTACTACATCCCTCGCTCCCTCACATTAATAATTAACACAGAAATTGCGTCGCTATGAATTACTATGTGCTCAATGACTTCTCCTCCTAAATCGAGTCACGTTTCAATGGAAACGACAGGATTTAGTTTTGGGATACGAGTATGTCCTTTCCGATGCACTGTTCCCACTTTCCAAAATCCCTCGCCCCCTCACATGAATAATTAACACAGAAATTGCGTCGCTATGAAATACTATGTGCTCAATGACTTCTCCTCCTAAATCGAGTCACGTTTCAATGGAAACGACAGGATTTCGTTTTGGGATATGAGTAACTCCTTTCCGATGCACTATTCAATCTTTACCTCAACGCTCGGTCCCTCACATTGACGAATTAACACAGAAATTGCGTCGCTATGAAATACTATGGGTTCTATGACTTCTCCTTCTAAATCGTGTAACGTTTCTATGGAAACGACAGGATTTAGTTTTGAGATACGAGTAACTCCTTTCCGATGCTTTATTCATACCTTACCTCAACGGTCGCTCCCTCACATTGACGAATTAACACAGAAATTGCGTCGCTATGAAATACGATGTGTTCTATGACTTCTCCTTCTAAATCGTGTAACGTTTCTATGGAAACGACTGGATTGAGTTTTGGGACACGAGTATCTCCTTTCCGATGCACTGTTCCCACTTTACTACATCCCTCGCTCCCTCACATTAATAATTAACACAGAAATTGCGTCGCTATGAAATACTATGTGCTCAATGACTTCTCCTCCTAAATCGAGTCACGTTTCAATGGAAACGACAGGATTTAGTTTTGGGATACGAGTATGTCCTTTCTGATGCACTGTTCCCACTTTCCTACATCCCTCGCCCCCTCACATGAATAATTAACACAGAAATTGCGTCGCTATGAAATACTATGTGCTCAATGACTTCTCCTCCTAAATCGAGTCACGTTTCAATGGAAACGACAGGATTTCGTTTTGCGATACGAGTAACTCCTTTCCGATGCACTATTCAATCTTTACCTCAACGCTCGGTCCCTCACATTGACGAATTAACACAGAAATTGCGTCGCTATGAAATACTATGGGTTCTAAGACTTCTCCTTCTAAATCGTGTAACGTTTCTATGGAAACGACAGGATTTAGTTTTGAGATACGAGTAACTCCTTTCCGATGCACTATTCATTCTTTACCTCAACGCTCGCTCCCTCACATTGACGAATTAACACAGAAATTGCGTCGCTATGAAATACTATGTGCTCAATGACTTCTCCTCTTAAATCGAGTCACGTTTCAGTGAAAAAGACAGGATTTAGTTTTGGGATACAAGTTACTCCTTTCCGAAGTACTTTTCATTCTTTACCTCAACGCTCGCTCCCTCACATTGACGAATTAACACAGAAATTGCGTCGCTATGAAATACAATGGGTTCTATGACTTCTCCTTCTAAATCGTGTAACGTTTCTATGGAAACGACTGGATTGAGTTCTGGGACACGAATATCTCCTTTTCGATGCACTGTTCCTACTTTGCTACATCCCTCGCTCCCTCACATGAATAATTAACACAGAAATTGCGTCGCTACGAAATACTATGTGCTCAATGACTTCTCCTCCTAAATCGAGTCACGTTTCAATGGAAACGACAGGATTTAGTTTTGGGATACAAGTAACTCCTTTAAGATGCACTGTTCCCACTTTACTACACCCCTCGCTCCCTCACATTGACGAATTAACACAGAAATTGCGTCGCTATGCAATACTATGTGCTCAATGACTTCTCCTCCTAAATCGAGTCACGTTTCAATGGAAACGACAGGATTTAGTTTTGGGATACGAGTTTCTCCCTTCCGATGCACTGTTCCCGCTTTACTACATCCCTCGCTCCCTCACATGAATAATTAACACAGAAATTGCGTCGCCATGAAATACTATGTACTCAATGACTTCTCCTCCTAAATCGAGTCACGTTTCAATGGAAACGACAGGATTTAGTTTTGGGATTCGAGTATCTCCTTTCCGATGCACTGTTCCCACTTTACTACATCCCTCGCCCCCTCACATGAATAATTAACACAGAAATTGCGTCGCTATGAATTACTATGTGCTCAATGACTTCTCCTCCTAAATCGAGTCACGTATAAATGGAAACGACAGGATTTAGTTTTTGGGAAACGAGTATCTCCTTTCCGATGCACTGTTCCCACTTTACTACATCTCTCGCTCCCTCACATGAATAATTAACACAGATATTGCGTCGCTATGAAATACTATGTGCTCAATGACTTGTCCTCCTAAATCGAGTCACGTTTCAATGGAAACGACAGGATTTAGTTTTGGGATACGAGTATCTCCTTTCCGATGCATTGTTCCCAATTTACTACATCCCTCGCTCCCTCACATGAATAATTAACACAGAAATTGCGTCGCTATGAATTACTATGTGCTCAATGACTTCTCCTCCTAAATCGAGTCACGTTTCAATGGAAAAGACAGGATTTAGTTTTGGGATACAAGTTACTCCTTTCCGAAGTACTTTTCATTCTTTACCTCAACGCTCGCTCCCTCACATTGACGAATTAACACAGAAATTGCGTCGCTATGAAATACGATGTGTTCTATGACTTCTCCTTCTAAATCGTGTAACGTTTCTATGGAAACGACTGGATTGAGTTTTGGGACACGAGTATCTCCTTTCCGATGCACTGTTCCCACTTTACTACATCCCTCGCTCCCTCACATTAATAATTAACACAGAAATTGCGTCGCTATGAATTACTATGTGCTCAATGACTTCTCCTCCTAAATCGAGTCACGTTTCAATGGAAACGACAGGATTTAGTTTTGGGATACGAGTATGTCCTTTCCGATGCACTGTTCCCACTTTCCAAAATCCCTCGCCCCCTCACATGAATAATTAACACAGAAATTGCGTCGCTATGAAATACTATGTGCTCAATGACTTCTCCTCCTAAATCGAGTCACGTTTCAATGGAAACGACAGGATTTCGTTTTGGGATATGAGTAACTCCTTTCCGATGCACTATTCAATCTTTACCTCAACGCTCGGTCCCTCACATTGACGAATTAACACAGAAATTGCGTCGCTATGAAATACTATGGGTTCTATGACTTCTCCTTCTAAATCGTGTAACGTTTCTATGGAAACGACAGGATTTAGTTTTGAGATACGAGTAACTCCTTTCCGATGCACTATTCATTCTTTACCTCAACGCTCGCTCCCTCACATTGACGAATTAACACAGAAATTGCGTCGCTATGAAATACTATGTGCTCAATGACTTCTCCTCCTAAATCGAGTCACGTTTCGGTGGAAAAGACAGGATTTAGTTTTGGGATACAAGTTACTCCTTTCCGAAGTACTTTTCATTCTTTACCTCAACGCTCGCTCCCTCACATTGACGAATTAACACAGAAATTGCGTCGCTATGAAATACAATGGGTTCTATGACTTCTCCTTCTAAATCGTGTAACGTTTCTATGGAAACGACTGGATTGAGTTCTGGGACATGAATATCTCCTTTTCGATGCACTGTTCCTACTTTGCTACATCCCTCGCTCCCTCACATGAATAATTAACACAGAAATTGCGTCGCTACGAAATACTATGTGCTCAATGACTTCTCCTCCTAAATCGAGTCACGTTTCAATGGAAACGACAGGATTTAGTTTTGGGATACGAGTAACTCCTTTAAGATGCACTGTTCCCACTTTACTACACCCCTCGCTCCCTCACATTGACGAATTAACACAGAAATTGCGTCGCTATGCAATACTATGTGCTCAATGACTTCTCCTCCTAAATCGAGTCACGTTTCAATGGAAACGACAGGATTTAGTTTTGGGATACGAGTTTCTCCCTTCCGATGCACTGTTCCCGCTTTACTACATCCCTCGCTCCCTCACATGAATAATTAACACAGAAATTGCGTCGCCATGAAATACTATGTACTCAATGACTTCTCCTCCTAAATCGAGTCACGTTTCAATGGAAACGACAGGATTTAGTTTTGGGATTCGAGTATCTCCTTTCCGATGCACTGTTCCCACTTTACTACATCCCTCGCTCCCTCACATGAATAATTAACACAGAAATTGCGTCGCTATGAATTACTATGTGCTCATTGACTTCTCCTCCTAAATCGAGTCACGTATAAATGGAAACGACAGGATTTAGGTTTTGGGATACGAGTATCTCCTTTCCGATGCACTGTTCCCACTTTACTACATCCCTCGCTCCCTCACATGAATAATTAACACAGATATTGCGTCGCTATGAAATACTATGTGCTCAATGACTTGTCCTCCTAAATCGAGTCACGTTTCAATGGAAACGACAGGATTTAGTTTTGGGATACGAGTATCTCCTTTCCGATGCATTGTTCCCACTTTACTACATCCCTCGCTCCCTCACATGAATAATTAACACAGAAATTGCGTCGCTATGAAATACTATGTACTCAAAGACTTCTCCTCCTAAATCGAGTCACGTTTCAATGGAAACGACAGGATTTAGTTTTGGGATACGAGTATCTCCTTTCTGATGCACTGTTCCCACTTTACTACACCCCTCGCTCCCTCACATGAATAATTAACACAGAAATTGCGTCGCTATGAAATACTATGTGCTCAATGACTTCTCCTCCTAAATCGAGTCACGTTTCAATTGAAACGACAGGATTTAGTTTTGTGATTCGAGTATCTCCTTTCCGATGCACTGTTCCCACTTTACTACATCCCTTGCTCCCTCACATGAATAATTAACACAGAAATTGCGTCGCTATGAAATACTATGTGCTCAATGACTTCTCCTCCTAAATCGAGTCACGTTTCAATGGAAACGACAGGATTTAGTTTTGGGATACGAGTAACTCCTTTCTGATGCACTATTCAATCTTTACCTCAACGCTCGCTCCCTCACATTGACGAATTAACACAGAAATTGCGTCGCTATGAAATACTATGGGTTCTATGACTTCTCCTCCTAAATCGAGTCTCGTTTCAATGGAAACGACAGGATTTAGTTTTGGAATACGAGTAACTCCTTTCTGATGCACTATTCAATCTTTACCTCAGCGCTCGCTCCCTCACATTGACGGATTAACACAGAAATTGCGTCGCTATGAAATACTATGGGTTCTATGACTTCTCCTTCATAATCGTGTAACGTTTCTATGGAAACGACAGGATTGAGTTTTGGGACACGAGTATCTCCTTTCCGATTCACTGTTCCCACTTTACTACATCCCTCGCTCCCTCACATGAATAATTAACACAGAAATTGCGTCGCTATGAAATACTATGTGCTCCATGACTTCTCCTCCTAAATCGAGTCACGTTTCAATGGAAACGACAGGATTTAGTTTTGGGATACGAGTATCTCCTTTCCGATGCACTGTTCCCACTTTACTACATCCCTCGCTCCCTCACATGAATAATTAACACAGAAATGGCGTCGTTATGAAATACTATGTGCTCAATGACTTCTCCTCCTAAAACGAGTCACGTTTCAATGGAAACGACAGGATTTAGTTTTGGGATACGAGTAACTCCTTTCCGATGCACTATTCATTCTTTACCTCAACGCTCGCTCCCTCACATTGACTAATTAACACAGAAATTGCGTCGCTATGAAATACTATGGGTTCTATGACTTCTCCTTCTAAATCGCGTAACGTTTCTATGGAAACGACAGGATTTAGTTTTGAGATACGAGTAACTCCTTTCCGATGCACTATTCATTCTTTACCTCAACGCTCGCTCCCTCACATTGACGAATTAACACAGAAATTGCGTCGCTATGAAATACTATGTGCTCAATGACTTCTCCTCCTAAATCGAGTCACGTTTCAATGGAAACGACAGGATTTAGTTTTGGGATACGAGTATCTCCTTTCCGATGCACTGTTCCCACTTTACTACATCTCTCGCTCCCTCACATGAATAATTAACACAAATATTGCGTCGCTATGAAATACTATGTGCTCAATGACTTCTCCTCCTAAATCGAGTCACGTTTCAATGGAAACGACAGGATTTAGTTTTGGGATACGAGTATCACAATTCCGATGCACTGTTCCCACTTTACTACATCCCTCGCTCCCTCACATGAATAATTAACACAGAAATTGTGTCGCTATGAAATACTATGTGCTCAAAGACTTCTCCTCCTAAATCGAGTCACGTTTCAATGGAAACGACAGGATTTAGTTTTGGGATTCGAGTATCTCCTTTCCGATGCACTGTTCCCACTTTACTACATCCCTCGCTCCCTCACATGAATAATTAACACAGATATTGCGTCGCTATGAAATACTATGTGCTCATTGACTTCTCCTCCTAAATCGAGTCACGTTTCAATGGAAACGAGAGGATTTATTTTGGGACACGAGTATCTCCTTTCTGATGCACTGTTCCCACTTTACTACATCCCTCGCTCCCTCACATGAATAATTAACACAAAAATTGCGTCGCTATGAAATACTATGTGCTCAATGACTTCTCCTCCTAAATCGAGTCACGTTTCAATGGAAACGAGAGGATTTAGTTTTGGGATTCGAGTATCTCCTTTCCGATGCACTGTTCCCACTTTACTACATCCCTCGCTCCCTCACATGAATAATTAACACAGAAATTGCGTCGCTATGAAATACTATGTGCTCAATGACTTTTCCTCCTAAATCGAGTCACGTTTCAATGGAAACGACAGGATTTAGTTTTGGGATACGAGTAACTCCTTTCCGATGCTTTATTCATTCCTTACCTCAACGGTCGCTCCCTCACATTGACGAATTAACACAGAAATTGCGTCGCTATGAAATACGATGTGTTCTATGACTTCTCCTTCTAAATCGTGTAACGTTTCTATGGAAACGACTGGATTGAGTTTTGGGACACGAGTATCTCCTTTCCGATGCACTGTTCCCACTTTACTACATCCCTCGCTCCCTCACATTAATAATTAACTCAGAAATTGCGTCGCTATGAAATACTATGTGCTCAATGACTTCTCCTCCTAAATCGAGTCACGTTTCAATGGAAACGACAGGATTTGGTTTTGGGATACGGGTATGTCCTTTCTGATGCACTGTTCCCACTTTCCTACATCCCTCGCCCCCTCACATGAATAATTAACACAGAAATTGCGTCGCTATGAAATACTATGTGCTCAATGACTTCTCCTCCTAAATCGAGTCACGTTTCAATGGAAACGACAGGATTTCGTTTTGGGATATGAGTAACTCCTTTCCGATGCACTATTCAATCTTTACCTCAACGCTCGGTCCCTCACATTCACGAATTAACACAGAAATTGCGTCGCTATGAAATACTATGGGTTCTAAGACTTCTCCTTCTAAATCGTGTAACGTTTCTATGGAAACGACAGGATTTAGTTTTGAGATACGAGTAACTCCTTTCCGATGCACTATTCATTCTTTACCTCAACGCTCGCTCCCTCACATTGACGAATTAACACAGAAATTGCGTCGCTATGAAATACTATGTGCTCAATGACTTCTCCTCCTAAATCGAGTCACGTTTCAGTGGAAAAGACAGGATTTAGTTTTGGGATACAAGTTACTCCTTTCCGAAGTACTTTTCATTCTTTACCTCAACGCTCGCTCCCTCACATTGACGAATTAACACAGAAATTGCGTCGCTATGAAATACAATGGGTTCTATGACTTCTCCTTCTAAATCGTGTAACGTTTCTATGGAAACGACTGGATTGAGTTCTGGGACACGAATATCTCCTTTTCGATGCACTGTTCCTACTTTGCTACATCCCTCGCTCCCTCACATGAATAATTAACACAGAAATTGCGTCGCTACGAAATACTATGTGCTCAATGACTTCTCCTCCTAAATCGAGTCACGTTTCAATGGAAACGACAGAATTTAGTTTTGGGATACAAGTAACTCCTTTAAAATGCACTGTTCCCACTTTACTACACCCCTCGCTCCCTCACATTGACGAATTAACACAGAAACTGCGTCGCTATGCAATACTATGTGCTCAATGACTTCTCCTCCTAAATCGAGTCACGTTTCAATGGAAACGACAGGATTTAGTTTTGGGATACGAGTTTCTCCCTTCCGATGCACTGCTCCCGCTTTACTACATCCCTCGCTCCCTCACATGAATAATTAACACAGAAATTGCGTCGCCATGAAATACTATGTACTCAATGACTTCTCCTCCTAAATCGAGTCACGTTTCAATGGAAACGACAGGATTTAGTTTTGGGATTCGAGTATCTCCTTTCCGATGCACTGTTCCCACTTTACTACATCCCTCGCCCCCTCACATGAATAATTAACACAGAAATTGCGTCGCTATGAATTACTATGTGCTCAATGACTTCTCCTCCTAAATCGAGTCACGTTTCAATGGAAACGACAGGATTAAGTTTTTGGGATACGAGTATCTCCTTTCCGATGCACTGTTCCCACTTTACTACATCCCTCGCTCCCTCACATGAATAATTAACACAGATATTGCGTCGCTATGAAATACTATGTGCTCAATGACTTGTCCTCCTAAATCGAGTCACGTTTCAATGGAAACGACAGGATTTAGTTTTGGGATACGAGTATCTCCTTTCCGATGCATTGTTCCCACTTTACTACATCCCTCGCTCCCTCACATGAATAATTAACACAGAAATTGCGTTGCTATGAAATACTATGTACTCAAAGACTTCTCCTCCTAAATCGAGTCACGTTTCTATGGAAACGACAGGATTTAGTTTTGGGATACGAGTATCTCCTTTCTGATGCACTGTTCCCACTTTACTACATCCCTCGCTCCCTCACATGAATAATTAACACAAAAATTGCGTCGCTATGAAATACTATGTGCTCAATGACTTCTCCTCCTAAATCGAGTCACGTTTCAATGGAAACGACAGGATTTAGTTTTGGGATTCGAGTATCTCCTTTCCGATGCACTGTTCCCACTTTACTACATCCCTCGCTCCCTCACATGAATAATTAACACAGAAATTGCGTCGCTATGAAATACTATGTGCTCAATGACTTCTCCTCCTAAATCGAGTCACGTTTCAATGGAAACGACAGGATTTAGTTTTGGGATACGAGTAACTCCTTTCCGATGCTTTATTCATTCCTTACCTCAACGGTCGCTCCCTCACATTGACGAATTAACACAGAAATTGCGTCGCTATGAAATACGATGTGTTCTATGACTTCTCCTTCTAAATCGTGTAACGTTTCTATGGAAACGACTGGATTGAGTTTTGGGACACGAGTATCTCCTTTCCGATGCACTGTTCCCACTTTACTACATCCCTCGCTCCCTCACATTAATAATTAACACAGAAATTGCGTCGCTATGAATTACTATGTGCTCAATGACTTCTCCTCCTAAATCGAGTCACGTCTCAATGGAAACGACAGGATTTAGTTTTGGGATACGAGTATGTCCTTTCCGATGCACTGTTCCCACTTTCCAAAATCCCTCGCCCCCTCACATGAATAATTAACACAGAAATTGCGTCGCTATGAAATACTATGTGCTCAATGACTTCTCCTCCTAAATCGAGTCACGTTTCAATGGAAACGACAGGATTTCGTTTTGGGATATGAGTAACTCCTTTCCGATGCACTATTCAAACTTTACCTCAACGCTCGGTCCCTCACATTGACGAATTAACACAGAAATTGCGTCGCTATGAAATACTATGGGTTCTATGACTTCTCCTTCATAATCGTGTAACGTTTCTATGGAAACGACAGGATTGAGTTTTGGGACACGAGTATCTCCTTTCCGATTCACTGTTCCCACTTTACTACATCCCTCGCTCCCTCACATGAATAATTAACACAGAAATTGCGTCGCTATGAAATACTATGTGCTCCATGACTTCTCCTCCTAAATCGAGTCACGTTTCAATGGAAACGACAGGATTTAGTTTTGGGATACGAGTATCTCCTTTCCGATGCACTGTTCCCACTTTACTACATCCCTCGCTCCCTCACATGAATAATTAACACAGAAATGGCGTCGCTATGAAATACTATGTGCTCAATGACTTCTCCTCCTAAAACGAGTCACGTTTCAATGGAAACGACAGGATTTAGTTTTGGGATACGAGTAACTCCTTTCCGATGCACTATTCATTCTTTACCTCAACGCTCGCTCCCTCACATTGACTAATTAACACAGAAATTGCGTCGCTATGAAATACTATGGGTTCTATGACTTCTCCTTCTAAATCGCGTAACGTTTCTATGGAAACGACAGGATTTAGTTTTGAGATACGAGTAACTCCTTTCCGATGCACTATTAATTCTTTACCTCAACGCTCGCTCCCTCACATTGACGAATTAACACAGAAATTGCGTCGCTATGAAATACTATGTGCTCAATGACTTCTCCTCCTAAATCGAGTCACGTTTCAATGGAAACGACAGGATTTAGTTTTGGGTTACGAGTAACTAATTTCCGAAGCACTATTCATTCTTTACCTCAACGCTCGCTCCCTCACATTGACGAATTAACACAGAAATTGCGTCGCTATGAAATACTATGGGTTCTATGACTTCTCCTTCTAAATCCTGTAACGTTTCTATGGAAACGAAAGGATTGAGTTTTGGGACACGAGTATATCCTTTCCGATGCACTGTTCCCACTTTACTACATCCCTCGCTCCCTCACATTAATAATAAACACAGAAATTGCGTCGCCATGAAATACTATGTGCTCAATGACTTCTCCTCCTAAATCGAGTCACGTTTCAATGGAAACGACAGGATTTAGTTTTAGGATACGAGTAACTCCTTTCCAATGCACTATTCATTCTTCACCTCATCGCTCGCTCCCTCACATTGACGAATTAACACAGATATTGCGTCGCTATGAAATACTATGTGCTCAATGACTTCTCCTCCTAAATCGAGTCACGTTTCAATGGAAACGACAGGATTTAGTTTTGGGATACGAGTATTTCCTTTCCGATGCACTGTTCCCACTTTACTACATCCCTCGCTCCCTCACATGAATAATTAACACAGAAATTGCGTCGCTATGAAATACTATGTGCTCAATGACTTCTCCTCCTAAATCGAGTCACGTTTCAATGGAAACGACAGGATTTAGTTTTGTTTTACGAGTAACTCCTTTCCGATGCACTATTCATTCTTTACCTCAAAGCTCGATCCCTCACATTGACGAATTAACACAGAAATTGCGTCGCTATGGAATACTATGTGCTCAATGACTTCTCGTCCTAAATCGAGTCACGTTTCAATGGAAACGACAGGATTTAGTTTTGGGATTCGAGTATCTCCTTTCCGATGCACTGTTCCCACTTTACTACATCCCTCGCTCCCTCACATGAATAATTAACACAGAAATTGCGTCGCTATGAATTACTATGTGCTCAATGACTTCTCCTCCTAAATCGAGTCACATTTCAATGGAAACGAAAGGATTTAGTTTTGGGATACGAGTATCTCCTTTCCGATGCACTGTTCCCACTTTACTACATCCCTCGCTCCCTCACATGAATAATTAACACAGATATTGCGTCGCTATGAAATACTATGTGCTCAATGACTTCTCCTCCTAAATCGAGTCACGTTTCAATGCAAACGACAGGATTTAGTTTTGGGATACGAGTATCTCAATTCCGATGCACTGTTCCCACTTTACTACATCCCTCGCTCCCTCACATGAATAATTACCACAGAAATAGTGTCGCTATGAAATACTATGTGCTCAAAGACTTCTCCTCCTAAATCGAGTCACGTTTCAATGGAAACGACAGGATTTAGTTTTGGGATTCGAGTATCTCCTTTCCGATGCACTGTTCCCACTTTACTACATCCCTCGCTCCCTCACATGAATATTTAACACAGAAATTGCGTCGCTATGAAATACTATGTGCTCATTGACTTCTCCTCCTAAATCAAGTCACGTTTCAATGGAAACGACAGGATTTAGTTTTGGGATACGAGTATCTCCTTTCTGATGCACTGTTCCCACTTTACAACATCCCTCGCTCCCTCACATGAATAATTAACACAGAAATTGCGTCGCTATGAAATACTATGTGCTCAATGACTTCTCCTCCTAAATCGAGTCACGTTTCAATGGAAACGACAGGATTTAGTTTTGGGATTCGAGTATCTCCTTTCCGATGCACTGTTCCCACTTTACTACATCCCTCGCTCCCTCACATGAATAATTAACACAGAAATTGCGTCGCTATGAAATACTATGTGCCCAATGACTTCTCCTCCTAAATCGAGTCACGTTCAATGGAAACGACAGGATTTAGTTTTGGGATACGAGTAACTCCTTTCCGATGCACTATTCATTCCTTACCTAAACGCTCGCTCCCTCACATTGACGAATTAACACAGAAATTGCGTCGCTATGAAATACGATGGGTTCTATGACTTCTCCTTCTAAATCGTGTAACGTTTCTATGGAAACGACAGGATTGAGTTTTGGGACACGAGTATCTCCTTTCCGATGCACTGTTCCCACTTTACTACATCCCTCGCTCCCTCACATGAATAATTAACACAGAAATTGCGTCGCTATGAAATACTAAGTGCTCAATGACTTCTCCTCCTAAATCGAGTCACGTTTCAATGGAAACGACAGGATTTAGCTTTGGGATACAAGTTACTCCTTTCCGAAGTACTATTCATTCTTTACCTCAACGCTCGCTCCCTCACATTGACGAATTAACACAGAAATTGCTTCGCTATGAAATACAATGGGTTCTATGACTTCTCCTTCTAAATCGTGTAACGTTTCTATGGAAACGACTGGATTGAGTTCTGGGACACGAGTATCTCCTTTCCGATGCACTGTTCCTACTTTACTACATCCCTCGCTCAATCACATGAATAATTAACACAGAAATTGCGTCGCTATGCAATACTATGTGCTCAATGACTTCTCCTAATAAATCGAGTCACGTTTCAATGGAAACGACTGTATTTAGTTTTGGGATACGAGTAACTCCTTTCCGATGCACTGTTCCCACTTTACTACACCCCTCGCTCCCTCACATTGACGAATTAACACAGAAATTGCGTCGCTATGCAATACTATGTGCTCAATGACTTCTCCTGCTAAATCGAGTCACGTTTCAATGGAAACGACAGGATTTAGTTTTGGGATACGAGTTTCTCCCTTCCGATGCACTGTTCCCGCTTTACTACATTCCTCGCTCCCTCACATGAATAATTAACACAGAAATTGCGTCGCTATGAAATACTATGTGCTCAATGACTTCTCCTCCTAAATCGAGTCACGTTTCAATGGAAACGACAGGATTTAGTTTTGGGATACGAGTATCTCCTTTCCGATGCACTGTTAACACTTTACTACATCCCTCGCTCCCTCACATGAATAATTAGCACAGAAATTGCGTCGCTATGAAATACTATGCGCTCAATGACTTCTCCTCCTAAATCGAGTCACGTTTCAATGGAAACGACAGGATTTAGTTTTGGGATACGAGTAACTCCTTTCCGATGCACTATTCATTCTTTACCTCAACGCTCGCTCCCTCACATTGACGAATTAACACAGAAATTGCGTCGCTATGGAATACTATGTGCTCAATGACTTCTCCTCCAAATTCGAGTCACGTTCCAATGGAAACGACAGGATTTAGTTTTGGGATACGAGTTTCTCCCTTCCGATGCACTGTTCCCGCTTTACTACATTCCTCGCCCCCTCACATGAATAATTAACACAGAAATTGCGTCGCTATGAAATACTATGTGCTCAATGACTTCTCCTCCTAATCGAGTCACGTTTCAATGGAAACGACAGGATTTCGTTTTGGGATATGAGTAACTCCTTTCCGATGCACTATTCAAACTTTACCTCAACGCTCGGTCCCTCACATTGACGAATTAACACAGAAATTGCGTCGCTATGAAATACTATGGGTTCTATGACTTCTCCTTCATAATCGTGTAACGTTTCTATGGAAACGACAGGATTGAGTTTTGGGACACGAGTATCTCCTTTCCGATTCACTGTTCCCACTTTACTACATCCCTCGCTCCCTCACATGAATAATTAACACAGAAATTGCGTCGCTATGAAATACTATGTGCTCCATGACTTCTCCTCCTAAATCGAGTCACGTTTCAATGGAAACGACAGGATTTAGTTTTGGGATACGAGTATCTCCTTTCCGATGCACTGTTCCCACTTTACTACATCCCTCGCTCCCTCACATGAATAATTAACACAGAAATGGCGTCGCTATGAAATACTATGTGCTCAATGACTTCTCCTCCTAAAACGAGTCACGTTTCAATGGAAAACGACAGGATTTAGTTTTGGGATACGAGTAACTCCTTTCCGATGCACTATTCATTCTTTACCTCAACGCTCGCTCCCTCACATTGACTAATTAACACAGAAATTGCGTCGCTATGAAATACTATGGGTTCTATGACTTCTCCTTCTAAATCGCGTAACGTTTCTATGGAAACGACAGGATTTAGTTTTGAGATACGAGTAACTCCTTTCCGATGCACTATTAATTCTTTACCTCAACGCTCGCTCCCTCACATTGACGAATTAACACAGAAATTGCGTCGCTATGAAATACTATGTGCTCAATGACTTCTCCTCCTAAATCGAGTCACGTTTCAATGGAAACGACAGGATTTAGTTTTGGGTTACGAGTAACTAATTTCCGAAGCACTATTCATTCTTTACCTCAACGCTCGCTCCCTCACATTGACGAATTAACACAGAAATTGCGTCGCTATGAAATACTATGGGTTCTATGACTTCTCCTTCTAAATCCTGTAACGTTTCTATGGAAACGAAAGGATTGAGTTTTGGGACACGAGTATATCCTTTCCGATGCACTGTTCCCACTTTACTACATCCCTCGCTCCCTCACATTAATAATAAACACAGAAATTGCGTCGCCATGAAATACTATGTGCTCAATGACTTCTCCTCCTAAATCGAGTCACGTTTCAATGGAAACGACAGGATTTAGTTTTAGGATACGAGTAACTCCTTTCCAATGCACTATTCATTCTTCACCTCATCGCTCGCTCCCTCACATTGACGAATTAACACAGATATTGCGTCGCTATGAAATACTATGTGCTCAATGACTTCTCCTCCTAAATCGAGTCACGTTTCAATGGAAACGACAGGATTTAGTTTTGGGATACGAGTATTTCCTTTCCGATGCACTGTTCCCACTTATACTACATCCCTCGCTCCTCACATGAATAATTAACACAGAAATTGCGTCGCTATGAAATACTATGTGCTCAATGACTTCTCCTCCTAAATCGAGTCACGTTTCAATGGAAACGACAGGATTTAGTTTTGTTTTACGAGTAACTCCTTTCCGATGCACTATTCATTCTTTACCTCAAAGCTCGATCCCTCACATTGACGAATTAACACAGAAATTGCGTCGCTATGGAATACTATGTGCTCAATGACTTCTCGTCCTAAATCGAGTCACGTTTCAATGGAAACGACAGGATTTAGTTTTGGATTCGAGTATCTCCTTTCCGATGCACTGTTCCCACTTTACTACATCCCTCGCTCCCTCACATGAATAATTAACACAGAAATTGCGTCGCTATGAATTACTATGTGCTCAATGACTTCTCCTCCTAAATCGAGTCACATTCAATGGAAACGAAAGGATTTAGTTTTGGGATACGAGTATCTCCTTTCCGATGCACTGTTCCCACTTTACTACATCCCTCGCTCCCTCACATGAATAATTAACACAGATATTGCGTCGCTATGAAATACTATGTGCTCAATGACTTCTCCTCCTAAATCGAGTCACGTTTCAATGCAAACGACAGGATTTAGTTTTGGGATACGAGTATCTCAATTCCGATGCACTGTTCCCACTTTACTACATCCCTCGCTCCCTCACATGAATAATTACCACAGAATAGTGTCGCTATGAAATACTATGTGCTCAAAGACTTCTCCTCCTAAATCGAGTCACGTTTCAATGGAAACGACAGGATTTAGTTTTGGGATTCGAGTATCTCCTTTCCGATGCACTGTTCCCACTTTACTACATCCCTCGCTCCCTCACATGAATATTTAACACAGAAATTGCGTCGCTATGAAATACTATGTGCTCATTGACTTCTCCTCCTAAATCAAGTCACGTTTCAATGGAAACGACAGGATTTAGTTTTGGGATACGAGTATCTCCTTTCTGATGCACTGTTCCCACTTTACAACATCCCTCGCTCCCTCACATGAATAATTAACACAGAAATTGCGTCGCTATGAAATACTATGTGCTCAATGACTTCTCCTCCTAAATCGAGTCACGTTTCAATGGAAACGACAGGATTTAGTTTTGGGATTCGAGTATCTCCTTTCCGATGCACTGTTCCCACTTTACTAACATCCCTCGCTCCCTCACATGAATAATTAACACAGAAATTGCGTCGCTATGAAATACTATGTGCCCAATGACTTCTCCTCCTAAATCGAGTCACGTTCAATGGAAACGACAGGATTTAGTTTTGGGATACGAGTAACTCCTTTCCGATGCACTATTCATTCCTTACCTAAACGCTCGCTCCCTCACATTGACGAATTAACACAGAAATTGCGTCGCTATGAAATACGATGGGTTCTATGACTTCTCCTTCTAAATCGTGTAACGTTTCTATGGAAACGACAGGATTGAGTTTTGGGACACGAGTATCTCCTTTCGATGCACTGTTCCCACTTTACTACATCCCCTCGCTCCCTCACATGAATAATTAACACAGAAATTGCGTCGCTATGAAATACTAAGTGCTCAATGACTTCTCCTCCTAAATCGAGTCACGTTTCAATGGAAACGACAGGATTTAGCTTTGGGATACAAGTTACTCCTTTCCGAAGTACTATTCATTCTTTACCTCAACGCTCGCTCCCTCACATTGACGAATTAACACAGAAATTGCTTCGCTATGAAATACAATGGGTTCTATGACTTCTCCTTCTAAATCGTGTAACGTTTCTATGGAAACGACTGGATTGAGTTCTGGGACACGAGTATCTCCTTTCCGATGCACTGTTCCTACTTTACTACATCCCCTCGCTCAATCACATGAATAATTAACACAGAAATTGCGTCGCTATGCAATACTATGTGCTCAATGACTTCTCCTAATAAATCGAGTCACGTTTCAATGAAACGACTGTATTTAGTTTTGGGATACGAGTAACTCCTTTCCGATGCACTGTTCCCACTTTACTACACCCCTCGCTCCCTCACATTGACGAATTAACACAGAAATTGCGTCGCTATGCAATACTATGTGCTCAATGACTTCTCCTGCTAAATCGAGTCACGTTTCAATGGAAACGACAGGATTTAGTTTTGGGATACGAGTTTCTCCCTTCCGATGCACTGTTCCCGCTTTACTACATTCCTCGCTCCCTCACATGAATAATTAACACAGAAATTGCGTCGCTATGAAATACTATGTGCTCAATGACTTCTCCTCCTAAATCGAGTCACGTTTCAATGAAACGACAGATTTAGTTTTGGGATACGAGTATCTCCTTTCCGATGCACTGTTAACACTTTACTACATCCCTCGCTCCCTCACATGAATAATTAGCACAGAAATTGCGTCGCTATGAAATACTATGCGCTCAATGACTTCTCCTCCTAAATCGAGTCACGTTTCAATGGAAACGACAGGATTTAGTTTTGGGATACGAGTAACTCCTTTCCGATGCACTATTCATTCTTTACCTCAACGCTCGCTCCCTCACATTGACGAATTAACACAGAAATTGCGTCGCTATGGAATACTATGTGCTCAATGACTTCTCCTCCAAATTCGAGTCACGTTCCAATGGAAACGACAGGATTTAGTTTTGGGATTCGAGTATCTCCTTTCCGATGCACTGTTCCCACTTTACTACATCCCTCGCTCCCTCACATGAATAATTAACACAGAAATTGCGTCGCTATGAAATACTATGTGCTCAATGACTTCTCCTCCTAAATCGAGTCACGTTTCAATGGAAACGACAGGATTTAGTTTTGTTTTACGAGTAACTCCTTTCCGATGCACTATTCATTCTTTACCTCAACGCTCGATCCCTCACATTGACGAATTAACACAGAAATTGCGTCGCTATGAAATTCTATGTGCTCAATGGCTTCTCGTCCTAAATCGAGTCACATTTCAATGGAAACGACAGGATTTAGTTTTGGGATTCGAGTATCTCCTTTCCGATGCACTGTTCCCACTTTACTACATCCCTCGCTCCCTCACATGAATAATTAACACAGAAATTGCGTCGCTATGAATTACTATGTGCTCAATGACTTCTCCTCCTAAATCGAGTCACGTTTCAATGGAAACGACAGGATTTAGTTTTGGGATACGAGTATCTCCTTTCCGATGCACTGTTCCCACTTTACTACATCTCTCGCTCCCTAACATGAATAATTAGCACAGATATTGCGTCGCTATGAAATACTATGTGCTCAATGACTTCTCCTCCTAAATCGAGTCACGTTTCAATGGAAACGACAGGATTTAGTTTTGGGATACGAGTATCTCAATTCCGATGCACTGTTCCCACTTTTCTACATCCCTCGCTCCCTCACATGAATAATTAACACAGAAATTGTGACGCTATGAAATACTATGTGCTCAAAGACTTCTCCTCCTAAATCGAGTCACGTTTCAATGGAAACGACAGGATTTAGTTTTGGGATACGAGTAACTCCTTTCTGATGCACTATTCATTCTTTACCTCAACGCTCGCTCCCTCACATTGACGAATTAACACAGAAATTGCGTCGCTATGAAATACTATGTGCTCAATGACTTCTCCTCCTAAATCGAGTCACGTTTCAATGGAAACGACAGGATTTAGTTTTGGGATTCGAGTATCTCCGTCCCGATGCACTGTTCCCACTTTACTACATCCCTCGCCCCCTCACATGAATAATTAACACAGAAATTGCGTCGCTATGAAATACTATGTGCTCAATGACTTCTCCTCCTAAATCGAGTCACGTTTCAATGGAAACGACAGGATTTAGTTTTGGGATTCGAGTATCTCCTTTCCGTTGCACTGTTCCCACTTTACTACTTCCCTCGCTCCCTCACATGAATAATTAACACAGAAATTGCGTCGCTATGAAATACTATGTGCACAATGACTTCTCCTCCTAAATCGAGTCACGTTTCAATGGAAACGACAGGATTTAGTTTTGGATACGAGTAACTCCTTTCCGATGCTTTATTCATTCCTTACCTCAACGGTCGCTCCCTCACATTGACGAATTAACACAGAAATTGCGTCGCTATGAAATACGATGGGTTCATTGACTTCTCCTTCTAAATCGTGTAACGTTTCTATGGAAACGACAGGATTGAGTTTTGGGACACGAGTATCTCCTTTCCGATGCACTGTTCCCACTTTACTACATCCCTCGCTCCCTCACATTAATAATTAACACAGAAATTGCGTCGCTTGAAATACTATGTGCTCAATGACTTCTCCTCCTAAATCGAGTCACGTTTCAATGGAAACGACAGGATTTTTTTTTTGTTTACGAGTAACTCCTTTCCGATGCACTATTCATTCTTTACTCAACGCTCGATCCCTCACATTGACGAATTAACACAGAAATTGCGTCGCTATGAAATACTATGTGCTCAATGACTTCTCGTCCTAAATCGAGTCACGTTTCAATGGAAACGACAGGATTTAGTTTTGGGATTCGAGTATCTCCTTTCCGATGCACTGTTCCCACTTTACTACATCCCTCGCTCCCTCACATGAATAATTAACACAGAAATTGCGTCGCTATGAATTACTATGTGCTCAATGACTTCTCCTCCTAAATCGAGTCACGTTTCAATGGAAACGACAGGATTTAGTTTTGGGATACGAGTATCTCCTTTCCGATGCACTGTTCCCACTTTACTATATCTCTCGCTCCCTCACATGAATAATTAACACAGATATTGCGTCGCTATGAAATACTATGTGCTCAATGACTTCTCCTCCTAAATCGAGTCACGTTTCAATGGAAACGACAGGATTTAGTTTTGGGATACGAGTATCTCAATTCCGATGCACTGTTCCCACTTTACTACATCCCTCGCTCCCTCACATGAATAATTAACACAGAAATTGTGTCGCTATGAAATACTATGTGCTCAAAGACTTCTCCTCCTAAATCGAGTCACGTTTCAATGGAAACGACAGGATTTAGTTTTGGGATTCGAGTATCTCCTTTCCGATTCACAGTTCCCACTTTACTACATCCCTCGCTCCCTCACATGAATAATTAACACAGAAATTGCGTCGCTATGAAATACTATGTGCTCATTGACTTCTCCTCCTAAATCGAGTCACGTTTCAATGGAAACGACAGGATTTAGTTTTGGGATACGAGTATCTCCTTTCTGATGCACTGTTCCCACTTTTCTACATCCCTCGCTCCCTCACATGAATAATTAACACAGAAATTGCGTCGCTATGAAATACTATGTGCTCAATGACTTCTCCTCCTAAATCGAGTCACGTTTCAATGGAAACGACAGGATTTAGTTTTGGGATACGAGTAACTCCTTTCCGATGTACTATTCAATCTTTACCTCAACGCTCGCTCCCTCACATTGACGAATTAACACAGAAATTGCGTCGCTATGAAATACTATGGGTTCTATGACTTCTCCTTCTAAATCGTGTAACGTTTCTATGGAAACGACAGGATTTAGTTTTGAGATACGAGTAACTCCTTTCCGATGCACTGTTCCCACTTTACTACATCCCTCGCTCCCTCACATGAATAATTAACACAGAAATTGCGTCGCTATGAAATACTATGTGCTCAATGACTTCTCCTCCTAAATCGAGTCACGTTTCAATGGAAACGACAGGATTTTTTTTTGTTTTACGAGTAACTCCTTTCCGATGCACTATTCATTCTTTACCTCAACGCTCGATCCCTCACATTGACGAATTAACACAGAAATTGCGTCGCTATGAAATACTATGTGCTCAATGACTTCTCGTCCTAAATCGAGTCACGTTTCAATGGAAACGACAGGATTTAGTTTTGGGATTCGAGTATCTCCTTTCCGATGCACTGTTCCCACTTTACTACATCCCTCGCTCCCTCACATGAATAATTAACACAGAAATTGCGTCGCTATGAATTACTATGTGCTCAATGACTTCTCCTGCTAAATCGAGTCACGTTTCAATGGAAACGACAGGATTTAGTTTTGGGATACGAGTATCTCCTTTCCGATGCACTGTTCCCACTTTACTACATCTCTCGCTCCCTCACATGAATAATTAACACAGATATTGCGTCGCTATGAAATACTATGTGCTCAATGACTTCTCCTCCTAAATCGAGTCACGTTTCAATGGAAACGACAGGATTTAGTTTTGGGATACGAGTATCTCAATTCCGATGCACTGTTCCCACTTTACTACATCCCTCACTCCCTCACATGAATAATTAACACAGACATTGTGTCGCTATGAAATACTATGTGCTCAAAGACTTCTCCTCCTAAATCGGGTCACGTTTCAATGGAAACGACAGGATTTAGTTTTGGGATTCGAGTATCTCCTTTCCGATGCACTGTTCACACTTTACTACATCCCTCGCTACCTCACATGAATAATTAACACAGAAATTGCGTCGCTATGAAATACTATGTGCTCATTGACTTCTCCTCCTAAATCGAGTCACGTTTCAATGGAAACGACAGGATTTAGTTTTGGGATACGAGTATCTCCTTTCTGATGCACTGTTCCCACTTTACTACATCCCTCGCTCCCTCACATGAATAATTAACACAGAAATTGCGTCGCTATTAAATACTATGTGCTCAATGACTTCTCCTCCTAAATCGAGTCACGTTTCAATGGAAACGACAGGATTTAGTTTTGGGATTCGAGTATCCCCTTTCCGATGCACTGTTTCCACTTTATTACATCCCTCGCTATCTCACATGAATAATTAACACAGAAATTGCGTCGCTATGAAATGCTATGTGCTCAATGACTTCTCCTCCTAAATCGAGTCACGTTTCAATGGAAACGACAGGATTTAGTTTTGGGATACGAGTAACTCCTTTCCGATGCTTTATTCATTCCTTACCTCAACGGTCGCTCCCTCACATTGACGAATTAACACAGAAATTGCGTCGCTATGAAATACGATGGGTTCTATGACTTCTCCTTCTAAATCGTGTAACGTTTCTATGGAAACGACAGGATTGAGTTTTGGGACACGAGTATCTCCTTTCCGATGCACTGTTCCCACTTTACTACATCCCTCGCTCCCTCACATTAATAATTAACACAGAAATTTCGTCGCTATGAAATACTATGTGCTCAATGACTTCTCCTATATCGAGTCACGTTTCAATGGAAACGACAGGATTTAGATTTGGGATACGAGTATCTACTTTCCGATGCACTGTTCCCACTTTCCTACATCCCTCGCCCCCTCACATGAATAATTAACACAGAAATTGCGTCGCTATGAAATACTATGTGCTCAATGACTTCTCCTCCTAAATCGAGTCACGTTTCAATGGAAACGACAGGATTTAGTTTTGGGATACGAGTAACTCCTTTCCGATGCACTATTTAATCTTTAACTCAACGCTCGCCCCCTCACATTGACGAATTAACGCCGAAATTGCGTCGCTATGAAATACTATGGGTTCTATGACTTCTCCTTCTAAATCGTGTAACGTTTCTATGGAAACGACAGGATTTAGTTTTGAGATACGAGTAACTACTTTCCGATGCACTATTCATTCTTTACCTCAACGCTCGTTCCCTCACATTGACGAATTAACACAGAAATTGCGTCGCTATGAAATACTATGTGCTCAATGACTTCTCCTCCTAAATCGAGTCACGTTTCAGTGGAAAAGACAGGATTTAGTTTTGGGATACAAGTTACTCCTTTCCGAAGTACTTTTCATTCTTTACCTCAACGCTCGCTCCCTCACATTGACGAATTAACACAGAAATTGCGTCGCTATGAAATACAATGGGTTCTATGACTTCTCCTTCTAAATCGTGTAACGTTTCCATGGACACGACTGGATTGAGTTCAGGGACACGAGTATCTCCTTTCCGATGCACTGTTCCTACTTTACTACATCCCTCGCACCCTCACATGAATAATTAACACAGAAATTGCGTCGCTATGAAATACTATGTGCTCAATGACTTCTCCTCCTAAATCGAGTCACGTTTCAATGGAAACGACAGGATTTAGTTTTGGGATACGAGTAACTCCTTTCTGATGCACTATTCAATCTTTACCTCAACGCTCGCTCCCTCACATTGACGAATTAACACAGAAATTGCGTCGCCTTGAAATACTATGGGTTCTATGGCTTCTCCTCCTAAATCGAGTCTCGTTTCAATGGAAACGACAGGATTTAGTTTTGGGGTACGAGTAACTCCTTTCTGATGCACAATTCAATCTTTACCTCAACGCTCGCTCCCTCACATTGACGAATTAACACAGAAATTGCGTCGCTATGAAATACTATGGGTTCTATGACTTCTCCTTCTAAATCGCGTAACGTTTCTATGGAAACGAAAGGATTGAGTTTTGGGACACGAGTATATCCTTTCCGATGCACTGTTCCCACTTTACTACATCACTCGCTCCCTCACATTAATAATAAACACAGAAATTGCGTCGCCATGAAATACTATGTGCTCAATGACTTCTCCTCCTAAATCGAGTCACGTTTGAATGGAAACGACAGGATTTAGTTTTGGGATACGAGTAACTCCTTTCCAATGCACTATTCATTCTTCACCTCATCGCTCGCTCCCTCACATTGACGAATTAACACAGATATTGCGTCGCTATGAAATACTATGTGCTCAATGACTTCTCCTCCTAAATCGAGTCACGTTTCAATGGAAACGACAGGATTTAGTTTTGGGATACGAGTATCTCCCTTCCGATGCACTGTTCCCACTTTACTACATCCCTCGCTCCCTCACATGAATAATTAACACAGAAATTGCGTCGCTATGAAATACTATGTGCTCAATGACTTCTCCTCCTAAATCGAGTCACGTTTCAATGGAAACGACAGGATTTAGTTTTGTTTTACGAGTAACTCCTTTCCGATGCACTATTCATTCTTTACCTCAACGCTCGATCCCTCACATTGACGAATTAACACAGAAATTGCGTCGCTATGAAATACTATGTGCTCAATGACTTCGCGTCCTAAATCGAGTCACGTTTCAATGGAAACGACAGGATTTAGTTTTGGGATACGAAAAACTCCTTTCCAATGCACTATTCATTCTTCACCTCATCGCTCGCTCCCTCACATTGACGAATTAACACAGATATTGCGTCGCTATGAAATACTATGTGCTCAATGACTTCTCCTCCTAAATCGAGTCACGTTTCAATGGAAACGACAGGATTTAGTTTTGGGATACGAGTATCTCCCTTCCGATGCACTGTTCCCACTTTACTACATCCCTCGCTCCCTCACATGAATAATTAACACAGAAATTGCGTCGCTATGAAATACTATGTGCTCAATGACTTCTCGTCCTAAATCGAGTCACGTTTCAATGGAAACGACAGGATTTAGTTTTGGGATTCGAGTATCTCCTTTCCGATGCACTGTTCCCACTTTACTACATCCCTCGCTCCCTCACATGAATAATTAACACAGAAATTGCGTCGCTATGAATTACTATGTGCTCAATGACTTCTCCTCCTAAATCGAGTCACGTTTCAATGGAAACGACAGGATTTAGTTTTGGGATACGAGTATCTCCTTTCCGATGCACTGTTCCCACTTTACTACATCTCTCGTTCCCTCACATGAATAATTAACACAGATATTGCGTCGCTATGAAATACTATGTGCTCAATGACTTCTCCTCCTAAATCGAGTCACGTTTCAATGGAAACGACAGGATTTAGTTTTGGGATACGAGTATCTCAATTCCGATGCACTGTTCCCACTTTACTACATCCCTCGCTCCCTCACATGAATAATTAACACAGAAATTGTGTCGCTATGAAATACTATGTGCTCAAAGACTTCTCCTCCTAAATCGAGTCACGTTTCAATGGAAACGACAGGATTTAGTTTTGGGATTCGAGTATCTCCTTTCCGATTCACAGTTCCCACTTTACTACATCCCTCGCTCCCTCACATGAATAATTAACACAGAAATTGCGTCGCTATGAAATACTATGTGCTCATTGACTTCTCCTCCTAAATCGAGTCACGTTTCAATGGAAACGACAGGATTTAGTTTTGGGATACGAGTATCTCCTTTCTGATGCACTGTTCCCACTTTTCTACATCCCTCGCTCCCTCACATGAATAATTAACACAGAAATTGCGTCGCTATGAAATACTATGTGCTCAATGACTTCTCCTCCTAAATCGAGTCACGTTTCAATGGAAACGACAGGATTTAGTTTTGGGATACGAGTAACTCCTTTCCGATGCACTATTCAATCTGTACCTCAACGCTCGCTCCCTCACATTGACGAATTAACACAGAAATTGCGTCGCTATGAAATACTATCGGTTCTATGACTTCTCCTTCTAAATCGTGTAACGTTTCTATGGAAACGACAGGATTTAATTTTGAGATACGAGTAACTCCTTTCCGATGCACTGTTCCCACTTTACTACATCCCTCGCTCCCTCACATGAATAATTAACACAGAAATTGCGTCGCTATGAAATACTATGTGCTCAATGACTTCTCCTCCTAAATCGAGTCACGTTTCAATGGAAAACAACAGGATTTTTTTTTGTTTTACGAGTAACTCCTTTCCGATGCACTATTCATTCTTTACCTCAACGCTCGATCCCTCACATTGACGAATTAACACAGAAATTGCGTCGCTATGAAATACTATGTGCTCAATGACTTCTCGTCCTAAATCGAGTCACGTTTCAATGGAAACGACAGGATTTAGTTTTGGGATTCGAGTATCTCCTTTCTGATGCACTGTTCCCACTTTTCTACATCCCTCGCTCCCTCACATGAATAATTAACACAGAAATTGCGTCGCTATGAATTACTATGTGCTCAATGACTTCTCCTCCTAAATCGAGTCACGTTTCAATGGAAACGACAGGATTTAGTTTTGGGATACGAGTATCTCCTTTCCGATGCACTGTTCCCACTTTACTACATCTCTCGCTCCCTCACATGAATAATTAACACAGATATTGCGTCGCTATGAAATACTATGTGCTCAATGACTTCTCCTCCTAAATCGAGTCACGTTTCAATGGAAACGACAGGATTTAGTTTTGGGATACGAGTATCTCAATTCCGATGCACTGTTCCCCACTTTACTACATCCCTCGCTCCCTCACATGAATAATTAACACAGACATTGTGTCGCTATGAAATACTATGTGCTCAAAGACTTCTCCTCCTAAATCGAGTCACGTTTCAATGGAAACGACAGGATTTAGTTTTGGGATTCGAGTATCTCCTTTCCGATGCACTGTTCCCACTTTACTACATCCCTCGCTCCCTCACATGAATAATTAACACAGAAATTGCGTCGCTATGAAATACTATGTGCTCATTGACTTCTCCTCCTAAATCGAGTCACGTTTCAATGGAAACGACAGGATTTAGTTTTGGGATACGAGTATCTCCTTTCTGATGCACTGTTCCCACTTTTACTACATCCCTCGCTCCCTCACATGAATAATTAACACAGAAATTGCGTCGCTATGAAATACTATGTGCTCAATGACTTCTCCTCCTAAATCGAGTCACGTTTCAATGGAAACGACAGGATTTAGTTTTGGGATTCGAGTATCCCCTTTCCGATGCACTGTTTCCACTTTATTACATCCCTCGCTCCCTCACATGAATAATTAACACAGAAATTGCGTCGCTATGAAATGCTATGTGCTCAATGACTTCTCCTCCTAAATCGAGTCACGTTTCAATGGAAACGACAGGATTTAGTTTTGGGATACGAGTAACTCCTTTCCGATGCTTTATTCATTCCTTACCTCAACGGTCGCTCCCTCACATTGACGAATTAACACAGAAATTGCGTCGCTATGAAATACGATGGGTTCTATGACTTCTCCTTCTAAATCGTGTAACGTTTCTATGGAAACGACAGGATTGAGTTTTGGGACACGAGTATCTCCTTTCCGATGCACTGTTCCCACTTTACTACATTCCTCGCTCCCTCACATTAATAATTAACACAGAATTTGCGTCGCTATGAAATACTATGTGCTCAATGACTTCTCCTCCTATATCGAGTCACGTTTCAATGGAAACGACAGGATTTAGATTTGGGATACGAGTATCTACTTTCCGATGCACTGTTCCCACTTTCCTACATCCCCTCGCCCCCTCACAAGAATAATTAACACATTAATTGCGTCGCTATGAAATACTATGTGCTCAATGACTTCTCCTCCTAAATCGAGTCACGTTTCAATGGAAACGACAGGATTTAGTTTTGGGGATACGAGTAAACTCCTTTCCGATGCACTATTCAATCTTTAACTCAACGCTCGCCCCCTCACATTGACGAATTAACGCCGAAATTGCGTCGCTATGAAATACTATGGGTTCTATGACTTCTCCTTCTAAATCGTGTAACGTTTCTATGGAAACGACAGGATTTAGTTTTGAGATACGAGTAACTCCTTTCCGATGCACTATTCATTCTTTACCTCAACGCTCGCTCCCTCACATTGACGAATTAACACAGAAATTGCGTCGCTATGAAATACTATGTGCTCAATGACTTCTCCTCCTAAATCGAGTCACGTTTCAATGGAAACGACAGGATTTAGTTTTGGGATACGAGTAACTCCTTTCTGATGCACTATTCAATCTTTACCTCAACGCTCGCTCCCTCACATTGACGAATTAACACAGAAATTGCGTCGCCTTGAAATACTATGGGTTCTATGGCTTCTCCTCCTAAATCGAGTCTCGTTTCAATGGAAACGACAGGATTTAGTTTTGGGGTACGAGTAACTCCTTTCTGATGCACTATTCAATCTTTACCTCAACGCTCGCTCCCTCACATTGACGAATTAACACAGAAATTGCGTCGATATGAAATACTATGGGTTCTATGACTTCTCCTTCTAAATCGCGTAACGTTTCTATGGAAACGAAAGGATTGAGTTTTGGGACACGAGTATATCCTTTCCGATGCACTGTTCCCACTTTACTACATCACTCGCTCCCTCACATTAATAATAAACACAGAAATTGCGTCGCCATGAAATACTATGTGCTCAATGACTTCTCCTCCTAAATCGAGTCACGTTTGAATGGAAACGACAGGATTTAGTTTTGGGATACGAGTAACTCCTTTCCAATGCACTATTCATTCTTCACCTCATCGCTCGCTCCCTCACATTGACGAATTAACACAGATATTGCGTCGCTATGAAATACTATGTGCTCAATGACTTCTCCTCCTAAATCGAGTCACGTTTCAATGGAAACGACAGGATTTAGTTTTGGGATACGAGTATCTCCCTTCCGATGCACTGTTCCCACTTTACTACATCCCTCGCTCCCTCACATGAATAATTAACACAGAAATTGCGTCGCTATGAAATACTATGTGCTCAATGACTTCTCCTCTTAAATCGAGTCACGTTTCAATGGAAACGACAGGATTTAGTTTTGTTTTACGAGTAACTCCTTTCCGATGCACTATTCATTCTTTACCTCAACGCTCGATCCCTCACATTGACGAATTAACACAGAAATTGCTTCGCTATGAAATACTATGTGCTCAATGACTTCGCGTCCTAAATCGAGTCACGTTTCAATGGAAACGACAGGATTTAGTTTTGGGATACGAGTAACTCCTTTCCAATGCACTATTCATTCTTCACCTCATCGCTCGCTCCCTCACATTGACGAATTAACACAGATATTGCGTCGCTATGAAATACTATGTGCTCAATGACTTCTCCTCCTAAATCGAGTCACGTTTCAATGGAAACGACAGGATTTAGTTTTGGGATACGAGTATCTCCCTTCCGATGCACTGTTCCCACTTTACTACATCCCTCGCTCCCTCACATGAATAATTAACACAGAAATTGCGTCGCTATGAAATACTATGTGCTCAATGACTTCTCGTCCTAAACCGAGTCACGTTTCAATGGAAACGACAGGATTTAGTTTTGGGATTCGAGTATCTCCTTTCCGATGCACTGTTCCCACTTTACTACATCCCTCGCTCCCTCACATGAATAATTAACACAGAAATTGCGTCGCTATGAATTACTATGTGCTCAATGACTTCTCCTCCTAAATCGAGTCACGTTTCAATGGAAACGACAGGATTTAGTTTTGGGATACGAGTATCTCCTTTCCGATGCACTGTTCCCACTTTACTACATCTCTCGCTCCCTCACATGAATAATTAACACAGATATTGCGTCGCTATGAAATACTATGTGCTCAATGACTTCTCCTCCTAAATCGAGTCACGTTTCAATGGAAACGACAGGATTTAGTTTTGGGATACGAGTATCTCAATTCCGATGCACTGTTCCCACTTTACTACATCCCTCGCTCCCTCACATGAATAATTAACACAGAAATTGTGTCGCTATGAAATACTATGTGCTCAAAGACTTCTCCTCCTAAATCGAGTCACGTTTCAATGGAAACGACAGGATTTAGTTTTGGGATACGAGTAACTCCTTTCCGATGCACTATTCAATCTGTACCTCGACGCTCGCTCCCTCACATTGACGAATTAACACAGAAATTGCGTCGCTATGAAATACTATGGGTTCTATGACTTCTCCTTCTAAATCGTGTAACGTTTCTATGGAAACGACAGGATTTAGTTTTGAGATACGAGTAACTCCTTTCCGATGCACTGTTCCCACTTTACTACATCCCTCGCTCCCTCACATGAATAATTAACACAGAAATTGCGTCGCTGTGAAATACTATGTGCTCAATGACTTCTCCTCCTAATTCGAGTCACGTTTCAATGGAAACGACAGGATTTTTTTTTGTTTTACGAGTAACTCCTTTCCGATGCACTATTCATTCTTTACCTCAACGGTCGATCCCTCACATTGACGAATTAACACAGAAATTGCGTCGCTATGAAATACTATGTGCTCAACGACTTCTCGTCCTAAATCGAGTCACGTTTCAATGGAAACGACAGGATTTAGTTTTGGGATTCGAGTATCTCCTTTCCGATGCACTGTTCCCACTTTACTACATCCCTCGCTCCCTCACATGAATAATTAACACAGAAATTGCGTCGCTATGAATTACTATGTGCTCAATGACTTCTCCTCCTAAATCGAGTCACGTTTCAATGGAAACGACAGGATTTAGTTTTGGGATACGAGTATCTCCTTTCCGATGCACTGTTCCCACTTTACTACATCTCTCGCTCCCTCACATGAATAATTAACACCGATATTGCGTCGCTATGAAATACTATGTGCTCAATGACTTCTCCTCCTAAATCGAGTCACGTTTCAATGGAAACGACAGGATTTAGTTTTGGGATACGAGTATCTCAATTCCGATGCACTGTTCCCACTTTACTACATCCCTCGCTCCCTCACATGAATAATTAACACAGACATTGTGTCGCTATGAAATACTATGTGCTCAAAGACTTCTCCTCCTAAATCGAGTCACGTTTCAATGGAAACGACAGGATTTAGTTTTGGGATTCGAGTATCTCCTTTCCGATGCACTGTTCCCACTTTACTACATCCCTCGCTCCCTCACATGAATAATTAACACAGAAATTGCGTCGCTATGAAATACTATGTGCTCATTGACTTCTCGTCCTAAATCGAGTCACGTTTCAATGGAAACGACAGGATTTAGTTTTGGGATACGAGTATCTCCTTTCTGATGCACTGTTCCCACTTTACTACATCCCTCGCTCCCTCACATGAATAATTAACACAGAAATTGCGTCGCTATGAAATACTATGTGCTCAATGACTTCTCCTCCTAAATCGAGTCACGTTTCAATGGAAACGACAGGATTTAGTTTTGGGATTCGAGTATCCCCTTTCCGATGCACTGTTTCCACTTTATTACATCCCTCGCTCCCTCACATGAATAATTAACACAGAAATTGCGTCGCTATGAAATGCTATGTGCTCAATGACTTCTCCTCCTAAATCGAGTCACGTTTCAATGGAAACGACAGGATTTAGTTTTGGGATACGAGTAACTCCTTTCCGATGCTTTATTCATTCCTTACCTCAACGGTCTGTCCCTCACATTGACGAATTAACACAGAAATTGCGTCGCTATGAAATACGATGGGTTCTATGACTTCTCCTTCTAAATCGTGTAACGTTTCTATGGAAACGACAGGATTGAGTTTTGGGACACGAGTATCTCCTTTCCGATGCACTGTTCCCACTTTACTACATCCCTCGCTCCCTCACATTAATAATTAACACAGAAATTGCGTCGCTATGAAATACAATGTGCTCAATGACTTCTCCTCCTATATCGAGTCACGTTTCAATGGAAACGACAGGATTTAGATTTGGGATACGAGTATCTACTTTCCGATGCACTGTTCCCACTTTCCTACATCCCTCGCCCCCTCACATGAATAATTAACACAGAAATTGCGTCGCTATGAAATACTATGTGCTCAATGACTTCTCCTCCTAAATCGAGTCACGTTTCAATGGAAACGACAGGATTTAGTTTTGGGATACGAGTAACTCCTTTCCGATGCACTATTCAATCTTTAACTCAACGCTCGCCCCCTCACATTGACGAATTAACGCCGAAATTGCGTCGCTATGAAATACTATGGGTTCTATGACTTCTCCTTCTAAATCGTGTAACGTTTCTATGGAAACGACAGGATTTAGTTTTGAGATACGAGTAACTCCTTTCCGATGCACTATTCATTCTTTACCTCAACGCTCGTTCCCTCACATTGACGAATTAACACAGAAATTGCGTCGCTATGAAATACTATGTGCTCAATGACTTCTCCTCCTAAATCGAGTCACGTTTCAGTGGAAAAGACAGGATTTAGTTTTGGGATACAAGTTACTCCTTTCCGAAGTACTTTTCATTCTTTACCTCAACGCTCGCTCCCTCACATTGACGAATTAACACAGAAATTGCGTCGCTATGAAATACAATGGGTTCTATGACTTCTCCTTCTAAATCGTGTAACGTTTCCATGGACACGACTGGATTGAGTTCAGGGACACGAGTATCTCCTTTCCGATGCACTGTTCCTACTTTACTACATCCCTCGCACCCTCACATGAATAATTAACACAGAAATTGCGTCGCTATGAAATACTATGTGCTCAATGACTTCTCCTCCTAAATCGAGTCACGTTTCAATGGAAACGACAGGATTTAGTTTTGGGATACGAGTAACTCCTTTCCGATGCACTGTTCCCACTTTACTACACCCCTCGCTCCCTCACATTGACGAATTAACACAGAAATTGCGTCGCTATGCAATACTATGTGCTCAATGACTTCTCCTCCTAAATCGAGTCACGTTTCAATGGAAACGACAGGATTTAGTTTTGGGATACGAGTTTCTCCCTTCCGATGCACTGTTCCCGCTTTACTACATCCCCCGCTCCCTCACATGAATAATTAACACAGAAATTGCGTCGCTAAGAAATACTATGTGCTCAATGACTTCTCCTCCTAAATCGTGTCACGTTTCAATGGAAACGGCAGGATTTAGTTTTGGGATACGAGTATCTCCTTTCCGATGCACTGTTAACACTTTACTACATCCCTCGCTCCCTCACATGAATAATTAACACAGAAATTGCGTCGCTATGAAATACTATGCGCTCAATGACTTCTCCTCCTAAATCGAGTCACGTTTCAATGGAAACGACAGGATTTAGTTTTGGGATACGAGTAACTCCTTTCCGATGCACTATTCATTCTTTACCTCAACGCTCGCTCCCTCACATTGACGAATTAACACAGAAATTGCGTCGCTATGAAATACTATGTGCTCAATGACTTCTCCTCCTAAATCGAGTCACGTTTCAATGGAAACGACAGGATTTAGTTTTGGGATACGAGTAACTCCTTTCTGATGCACTATTCAATCTTTACGTCAACGCTCGCTCCCTCACATTGACGAATTAACACAGAAATTGCGTCGCCTTGAAATACTATGGGTTCTATGACTTCTCCTCCTAAATCGAGTCTCGTTTCAATGGAAACGACAGGATTTAGTTTTGGGGTACGAGTAACTCCTTTCTGATGCACTATTCAATCTTTACCTCAACGCTCGCTCCCTCACATTGACGAATTAACACAGAAATTGCGTCGCTATGAAATACTATGGGTTCTATGACTTCTCCTTCTAAATCGCGTAACGTTTCTATGGAAACGAAAGGATTGAGTTTTGGGACACAAGTATATCCTTTCCGATGCACTGTTCCCACTTTACTACATCACTCGCTCCCTCACATTAATAATAAACACAGAAATTGCGTCGCCATGAAATACTATGTGCTCAATGACTTCTCCTCCTAAATCGAGTCACGTTTGAATGGAAACGACAGGATTTAGTTTTGGGATACGAGTAACTCCTTTCCAATGCACTATTCATTCTTCACCTCATCGCTCGCTCCCTCACATTGACGAATTAACACAGATATTGCGTCGCTATGAAATACTATGTGCTCAATGACTTCTCCTCCTAAATCGAGTCACGTTTCAATGGAAACGACAGGATTTAGTTTTGGGATACGAGTATCTCCCTTCCGATGCACTGTTCCCCCTTTACTACATCCCTCGCTCCCTCACATGAATAAATAACACAGAAATTGCGTCGCTATGAAATACTATGTGCTCAATGACTTCTCCTCCTAAATCGAGTCACGTTTCAATGGAAACGGCAGGATTTAGTTTTGGGATACGAGTGTCTCCTTTCCGATGCACTGTTCCCACTTTACTACATCCCTCGCTCCCTCACATGAATAATTAACACAGATATTGCGTCGCTATGAAATACTATGTGCTCAATGACTTCTCGTCCTAAATCGAGTCACGTTTCAATGGAAACGACAGGATTTAGTTTTGGGATACGAGTATCTCAATTCCGATGCACTGTTCCCACTTTACTACATCCCTCGCTCCCTCACATGAATAATTAACACAGAAATTGTGTCGCTATGAAATACTATGTGCTCAAAGACTTCTCCTCCTAAATCGAGTCACGTTTCAATGGAAACGACAGGATTTAGTTTTGGGATACGAGTATCTCCTTTCTGATGCACTGTTCCCCTTTTACTACATCCCTCGCTCCCTCACATGAATAATTAACACAGAAATTGCGTCGCTATGAAATACTATGTGCTCAATGATTTCTCCTCCTAAATCGAGTCACGTTTCAATGGAAACGACAGGATTTAGTTTGGGGATTCGAGTATCTCCTTTCCGATGCACTGTTCCCACTTTACTACATCCCTCGCTCCCTCACATGAACAATTAACACAGGAATTGCGTCGCAATGAAATACTATGTGCTCAATGACTTCTCTTCCTAAATCGAGTCACGTTCAATGGAAACGACAGGATTTAGTTTTGGGATACGGGTAACTCCGTTCCGATGCACTATTCATTCCTTACCTAAACGCTCGCTCCCTCACATTGACGAATTAACACAGAAATTGCGTCGCTATGAAATACGATGGGTTCAATGACTTCTCCTTCTAAATCGTGTAACGTTTCTATGGAAACGACAGGATTGAGTTTTGGGACACGAGTATCTCCTTTCCGATGCACAGTTCCTACTTTACTACATCCCTCGCTCCCTCACATGAATAATTAACACAGAAATTGCGTCGCTATGAAATACTATGTGCTCAATGACTTCTC
Organism: Schistocerca piceifrons; assembly: GCF_021461385.2. Classification (NCBI taxonomy): domain Eukaryota; kingdom Metazoa; phylum Arthropoda; class Insecta; order Orthoptera; family Acrididae; genus Schistocerca; species Schistocerca piceifrons. Next base: position 576,535 of record NW_025728158.1, read on the forward strand.
CTCCTAAATCGAGTCACGTTTCAATGGAAACGACAGGATTTAGTTTTGGGATACGAGTATCTCCTTTCCGACGCACTGTTCCCACTATCCTACATCCCTCGCCCCCTCACATGAATAATTAACACAGAAATTGCGTCGCTATGAAATACTATGTGCTCAATGACTTCTCCTCCTAAATCGAGTCACGTTTCAATGGAAACGACAGGATTTTGTTTTGGGATACGAGTAACTCCTTTCCGATCCACTATTCAATCTTTACCTCAACGCTCGCTCCCTCACATTGACGAATTAACACAGAAATTGCGTCGCTATGAAATACTATGTGCTCAATGACTTCTCCTCCTAAATCGAGTCACGTTTCAATGGAAACGACAGGATTTAGTTTTGGCTTACGAGTAACTCCTTTCCAAAGCACTATTCATTCTTTACCTCAACGCTCGCTCCCTCACATTGACGAATTAACACAGAAATTGCGTCGCTATGAAATACTATGGGTTCTATGACTTCTCCTTCTAAATCGTGTAACGTTTCTATGGAAACGAAAGGATTGAGTTTTGGGACACGAGTATATCCTTTCCGATGCACTGTTCCCACTTTACTACATCCCTCGCTCCCTCACATGAATAATTAACACAGAAATTGCGTCGCTATGAAATACTAAGTGCTCAATGACTTCTCCCCCTAAATCGAGTCATGTTTCAATGGAAACGACAGGATTTAGTTTTGGGATACGAGTATCTCCTTTCCGATGCACTGTTCCCACTTTACTACATCCCTCGCTCCCTCACATGAATAATTAACACAGAAATTGTGTCGCTATGAAATACTATGTGCTCAAAGACTTCTCCTCTTAATCGAGTCACGTTTCAATGGAAACGACAGGATTTAGTTTTGGGATTCGAGTATCTCCTTTCCGATGCACTGATCCCACTTTACTACATCCCTCGCTCCCTCACATGAATAATTAACACAGAAATTGCGTCGCTATGAAATACTATGTGCTCATTGACTTCTCCTCCTAAATCGACTCACGTTTCAATGGAAACCACAGGATTTAGTTTTGGGATACGAGTATCTCCTTTCTGATGCACTGTTCCCACTTTACTACATCACTCGCTCCCTCACATGAATAATTAACACAGAAATTGCGTCGCTATGAAATACTATGTGCTCAATGACTTCTCCTCGTAAATCGAGTCACGTTTCAATGGAAAGGACAGGATTTAGTTTTGGGATTCGAGTATCTCCTTTCCGATGCACTGTTCCCACTTTACTACATCCCTCGCTCCCTCACATGTATAATAAACAAAGAAATTGCGTCGCTATGAAATACTATGTGCTCAATGACTTCTCCTCCTAAATCAAGTCACGTTTCAATGGAAACGACAGGATTTAGTTTTGGGATACGAGTAACTCCTTTCTGATGCACTATTCAATCTTTACCTCAACGCTCGCTCCCTCACATTGACGAATTAACACAGAAATTGCGTCGCTATGAAATACTATGTGCTCAATGACTTCTCCTCCTAAATCGAGTCACGTTTCAATGGAAACGACAGGATTTAGTTTTGGGATACAAGTTACTCCTTTCCGAAGTACTATTCATTCTTTACCTCAACGCTCGCTCCCTCACATTGATGAATTAACACAGAAATTGCGTCGCTATGAAGTACAATGGGTTCTATGACCTCTCCTTCTAAATCGTGTAACGTTTCTATGGAAACGACTGGATTGAGTTCTGGGACACGAGTATCTCCTTTCCGATGCACTGTTCCTACTTTACTACATCCCTCGCTCCCTCACATGAATAATTAACACAGAAATTGCATCGCTATGAAATACTATGTGCTCAATGACTTCTCCTCCTAAATCGAGTCACGTTTCAATGGAAACGACTGGATGTAGTTTTGGGATACGAGTAACTCCTTTCCGATGCACTGTTCCCACTTTACTACACCCCTCGCTCCCTCACATTGACGAATTAACACAGAAATTGCGTCGCTATGCAATACTATGTGCTCAATGACTTCTCCTCCTAAATCGAGTCACGTTGCAATGGAGACGACAGGATTTAGTTTTGGGATACGAGTTTCTCCCTTCCGATGCACTGTTCCCGCTTTACTACATTCCTCGCTCCCTCACATGAGTAATTAACACAGAAATTGCGTCGCTATGAAATACTATGTGCTCAATGACTTCTCCTCCTAAATCGAGTCACGTTTCAATGGAAACGACAGGATTTTGTTTTGGGATACGAGTATCTCCTTTCCGATGCACTGTTAACACTTTACTACATCCCTCGCTCCCTCACATGAATAATTAACACAGAAATTGCGTCGCTATGAAATACTATGCGCTCAATGACTTCTCCTCCTAAATCGAGTCACGTTTCAATGGAAACGACAGGATTTAGTTTTGGGATACGAGTAACTCCTTTCCGATGCACTATTCATTCTTTACCTCAACGCTCGCTCCCTCACATTGACGAATTAACACAGAAATTGCGTCGCTATGAAATACTATGTGCTCAATGACTTCTCCTATTAAATCGAGTCACGTTTCAATGGAAACGACAGGATTTAGTTTTGGGATTCGAGTATCTCCTTTCCGATGCACTTTTCCCACTTTACTACATCCCTCGCTCCCTCACATGAATAATTAACACAGATATTGCGTCGCTATGAAATACTATGTGCTCAATGACTTGTCCTCCTAAATCGAGTCACGTTTCAGTGGAAACATCAGGATTTAGTTTTGGGATACGAGTATCTCCTTTCCGATGCATTGTTCCCACTTTACTACATCCCTCGCTCCCTCACATGAATAATTAACACAGAAATTGCGTCGCTATGAAATACTATGTACTCAATGACTTCTCCTCCTAAATCGAGTCACGTTTCAATGGAAACGACAGGATTTAGTTTTGGGATACGAGTATCTCCATTCTGATGCACTGTTCCCACTTTACTACATCCCTCGCTCCCTCACATGAATAATTAACACAGAAATTGCGTCGCTATGAAATACTATGTACTCAATGACTTCTCCTCCTAAATCGAGTCACGTTTCAATGGAAACGACAGGATATAGTTTTGGGATACGAGTAGCTCCTTTCCGATGCACCATTCATTCCTTACCTCAACGCTCGCTCCCTCACATTGACGAATTAACACAGAAATTGCGTCGCTATGATATACGATGGGTTCCATGACTTCTCCTTCTAAATCGTGTAACGTTTCTATGGAAACGACAGGATTAAGTTTTGGGACACGAGTATCTCCTTTCCGATGCACTGTTCCCACTTTACTACATCCCTCGCACCCTCACATGACTAATTAACACAGAAATTGCGTCGCTATGAAATACTATGTGCTCAATGACTTCTCCTCCTAAATCGAGTCACGTTTCAATGGAAACGACGGGATTTAGATTTGGTATACGAGTATCTCCTTTCCGATGCACTATTCATTCTTTACCTCAACGCTCGCTCCCTCATATTGACGAATTAACACAGAAATTGCGTCGCTATGAAATACTATGGGTTCTATGAGTTCTCCTTCTAAATCACGTAACGTTTCTATGGAAACGACAGGATTTAGTTTTGAGATACGAGTAACTCCTTCCCGATGCATTATTCATTCTTTACCTCAACGCTCGCTCCCTCACATTGACGAATTAACACAGAAATTGCGTCGCTATGAAATACTATGTGCTCAATGACTTCCCCTCCTAAATCGAGTCACGTTTCAATGGAAACGACAGGATTTAGTTTTGGGATACGAGTAACTTCTTTCCGATGCACTGTTCCCACTTTACTACATCCCTCGCTCCCTCACATTGACGAATTAACACAGAAATTGCGTCGCTATGAAATACTATGTGCTCAATGACTTCTCCTCCTAAATCGAGTCACGTTTCAATGGAAACGACAGGATTTAGTTTTGGGATACGAGTTTCTCCCTTTCGATGCACTGTTCCCGCTTTACTACATCCCTCGCTACCTCACATGAATAATTAACACAGATATTGCGTCGCTATGAAATACTATGTGCTCAATGACTTCTCCTCTTAAATCGAGTCACGTTTCAATGGAAACGACAGGATTTAGTTTTGGGATACGAGTGTCTCCATTCCGATGCACTGTTAACACTTTACTACATCCCTCGCTCCCTCACATGAATAATTAACACAGAAATTGCGTCGCTATGAAATACTATGAGCTCAATGACTTCTCCTCCAAAATCGAGTCACGTTTCAATGAGAACGACAGGATTTAGTTTTGGGATACGAGTAACTCCTTTCCGATGCACTATTCATTCTTTACCTCAACGCTCGCTCCCTCACATTGACGAATTAACATAGAAATTGCGTCGCTATGAAATACTATGTGCTCAATGACTTCTCCTCCTAAATCGAGTCACGTTTCAATGGAAACGACAGGATTTAGTTTTGGGATTCGAGTATCTCCTTTCCGATGCACTGTTCCCACTTTACTACATCCCTCGCTCCCTCACATGAATAATTAACACAGAAATTGCGTCGCTATGAATTACTATGTGCTCAATGACTACTCCTCCTAAATCGAGTCACGTTTCAATGGAAACGACAGGATTTAGTTTTGGGATACGAGTATCTCCTTTCCGATGCATTGTTCCCACTTTACTACATCCCTCGCTCCCTCACATGAATAATTAACACAGAAATTGCGTCGCTATGAAATACTATGTACTCAATGACTTCTCCTCCTAAATCGAGTCACGTTTCAATGGAAACGACAGGATTTAGTTTTGGGATACGAGTATCTCCTTTCTGATGCACTGTTCCCACTTTACTACATCCCTCGCTCCCTCACATGAATAATTAACACAGAGATTGCGTCGCTATGAAATACTATGTGCTCAATGACTTCTCCTCCTAAATCGAGTCACGTTTCAATGGAAACAACAGGATTTAGTTTTGGGATTCGAGTATCTCCTTTCCGATGCACTGTTCCCACTTTACTACATCCCTTGCTCCCTCACATGAATAATTAACACAGAAATTGCGTCGCTATGAAATACTATGTGCTCAATGACTTCTCCTCCTAAATCGAGTCACGTTTCAATGGAAACGACAGGATTTAGTTTGGGATACGAGTAACTCCTTTCTGATGCACTATTCAATCTTTACCTCAACGCTCGCTCCCTCACATTGACGAATTAACACAGAAATTGCGTCGCTATGAAATACTATGGGTTCTATGACTTCTCCTCCTAAATCGAGTCACGTTTCAATGGAAACGACAGGATTTAGTTTTGGGATACGAGTAACTCCTTTCTGATGCACTATACAATCTTTACCTCAACGCTCGCTCCCTCACATTGACGAATTAACACAGAAATTGCGTCGCTATGAAATACTATGGGTTCTATGACTTCTCCTTCAAAATCGTGTAACGTTTCTATGGAAACGACAGGATTGAGTTTTGGGACACGAGTATCTCCTTTCCGATGCACTGTTCCCACTTTACTACATCCCTCGCTCCCTCACATGAATAATTAACACAGAAATAGCCTCGCTATGAAATACTATGTTCTCCATGACTTCTCCTCCTAAATCGAGTCACGTTTCAATGGAAACGACAGGATTTAGTTTTGGGATACGAGTATCTCCTTTCCGATGCACTGTTCCCACTTTACTACATCCCTCGCTCCCTCACATGAATAATTAACACAGAAATTGCGTCGCTATGAAATACTATGTGCTCAATGACTTTTCCTACTAAATCGAGTCACGTTTCAATGGAAACGACAGGATTTAGTTTTGGGATACGAGTAACTCCTTTCCGATGCACTATTCATTCTTTACCTCAACACTCGCTCCCTCACATTGGCGAATTAACACAGAAATTGCGTCGCTATGAAATACTATGTGCTCAATGACTTCTCCTCCTAAATCGAGTCACGGTTCAATGGAAACGACAGGATTTAGTTTTGGGATACGAGTAACTCCTTTCCGAAGCACTATTCATTCTTTACCTCAACGCTCGCTCCCTCACATTGACGAATTAACACAGAAATTGCGTCGCTATGAAATACTATGGGTTCTATGACTTCTCCTTCTGAATCGTGTAACGTTTCTATGGAAACGACAGGATTGAGTTTTGGGACACGAGTATATCCCTTCCGATGCACTGTTCCCACTTTACTACATCCCTCGCTCCCTCACATGAATAATTAACACAGAAATTGCATCGCCATGAAATACTATGTGCTCAATGACTTCTCCTCCTAAATCGAGTCACTTTTCAATGGAAACGACAGGATTTAGTTTTGGGATACGAGTAACTCCTTTCCAATGCACTATTCATTCTTCACCTCATCGCTCGCTCCCTCACATTGACGAATTAACACAGATATTGCGTCGCTAAGAAATACTATGGGTTCTATGACTTCTCCTTCTAAATCGTGTAACGTTTCCATGGAAACGACAGGATTGAGTTTTGGGACACGAGTATCTCCTTTCCGATGCACTGTTCCCACTTTACTACATCCCTCGCTCCCTCACATGAATAATTAACACAGAAATTGCGTCGCTATGAAATACTATGTGCTCAATGACTTCTCCTCCTAAATCGAGTCACGTTTCAATGGAAGCGACAGGAATTAGTTTTGGGATACGAGTATCTCCTTTCCGATGCACTGTTCCCACTTTACTACATCCCTCGCTCCCTCACATGAATAATTAACACAGAAATTGTGTCGCTATGAAATACTATGTGCTCAAAGACTTCTCCTCCTAAATCGAGTCACGTTTCAATGGAAACGACAGGATTTAGTTTTGGGATTCGAGTATCTCCTTTCCGATGCACTGTTCCCACTTTACTACATCCCTCGCTCCCTCACATGAATAACTAACACAGAAATTGCGTCGCTATGAAATACTGTGTGCTCATTGACTTCTCCTCCTAAATCGAGTCACGTTTCAATGGAAACGACAGGATTTAGTTTTGGGATACGAGTATCTCCTTTCTGATGCACTGTTCCCACTTTACTACATCCCTCGCTCCCTCATATGAATAATTAACACAGAAATTGCGTCGCTATGAAATACTATGAGCTCAATGACTTCTCCTCGTAAATCGAGTCACGTTTCAATGCAAACGACAGGATTTAGTTTTGGGATTCGAGTATCTCCTTTCCGATGCACTGTTCCCACTTTACTACATCCCTCGCTCCCTCACATGAATAATTAACACAGAAATTGCGTCGCTATGAATTACTATGTGCTCAATGACTACTCCTCCTAAATCGAGTCACGTTTCAATGGAAACGACAGGATTTAGTTTTGGGATACGAGTATCTCCTTTCCGATGCATTGTTCCCACTTTACTACATCCCTCGCTCCCTCACATGAATAATTAACACAGAAATTGCGTCGCTATGAAATACTATGTACTCAATGACTTCTCCTCCTAAATCGAGTCACGTTTCAATGGAAACGAAAGGATTTAGTTTTGGGATACGAGTATCTCCTTTCTGATGCACTGTTCCCACTTTACTACATCCCTCGCTCCCTCACATGAATAATTAACACAGAAATTGCGTCGCTATGAAATACTATGTGCTCAATGACTTCTCCTCCTAAATCGAGTCACGTTTCAATGGTAACGACAGGATTTAGTTTTGGGATTCGAGTATCTCCTTTCCGATGCACTGTTCCCACTTTACTACATCCCTTGCTCCCTCACATGAATAATTAACACAGAAATTGCGTCGCTATGAAATACTATGTGCTCAATGACTTCTCCTCCTAAATCGAGTCACGTTTCAATGGAAACGACAGGATTTAGTTTGGGATACGAGTAACTCCTTTCTGATGCACTATTCAATCTTTACCTCAACGCTCGCTCCCTCACATTGACGAATTAACACAGAAATTGCGTCGCTATGAAATACTATGGGTTCTATGACTTCTCCTCCTAAATCGAGTCACGTTTCAATGGAAATGACAGGATTTAGTTTTGGGATACGAGTAACTCCTTTCTGATGCACTATTCAATCTTTACCTCAACGCTCGCTCCCTCACATTGACGAATTAACACAGAAATTGCGTCGCTATGAAATACTATGGGTTCTATGGCTTCTCCTTCAAAATCGTGTAACGTTTCTATGGAAACGACAGGATTGAGTTTTGGGACACGAGTATCTCCTTTCCGATGCTCTGTTAACACTTTACTACATCCCTCGCTCCCTCACATGAATAATTAACACAGAAATTGCGTCGCTATGAAATACTATGTGCTCAACGACTTCTCCTCCAAAATCGAGTCACGTTTCAATGGAAACGACAGGATTTAGTTTTGGGATACGAGTAACTCCTTTCCGATGCACTATTCATTCTTTACCTCAACGCTCGCTCCCTCACATTGACGAATTAACACAGAAATTGCGTCGCTATGAAATACTATGTGCTCAATGACTTCTCCTCCTAAATCGAGTCACGTTTCAATGGAAACGACAGGATTTAGTTTTGGGATTCGAGTATCTCCTTTCCGATGCACTGTTCCCACTTTACTACATCCCTCGCTCCCTCACATGAATAATTAACACAGAAATTGCGTCGCTATGAATTACTATGTGCTCAATGACTACTCCTCCTAAATCGAGTCACGTTTCAATGGAAACGACAGGATTTAGTTTTGGGATACGAGTATCTCCTTTCCGATGCATTGTTCCCACTTTACTACATCCCTCGCTCCCTCACATGAATAATTAACACAGAAATTGCGTCGCTATGAAATACTATGTACTCAATGACTTCTCCTCCTAAATCGAGTCACGTTTCAATGGAAACGACAGGATTTAGTTTTGGGATACGAGTATCTCCTTTCTGATGCACTGTTCCCACTTTACTACATCCCTCGCTCCCTCACATGAATAATTAACACAGAAATTGCGTCGCTATGAAATACTATGTGCTCAATGACTTCTCCTCCTAAATCGAGTCACGTTTCAATGGAAACGACAGGATTTAGTTTTGGGATTCGAGTATCTCCTTTCCGATGCACTGTTCCCACTTTACTAAATCCCTTGCTCCCTCACATGAATAATTAACACAGAAATTGCGTCGCTATGAAATACTATGTGCTCAATGACTTCTCCTCCTAAATCGAGTCACGTTTCAATGGAAACGACAGGATTTAGTTTGGGATACGAGTAACTCCTTTCTGATGCACTATTCAATCTTTACCTCAACGCTCGCTCCCTCACATTGACGAATTAACACAGAAATTGCGTCGCTATGAAATACTATGGGTTCTATGACTTCTCCTCCTAAATCGAGTCACGTTTCAATGGAAACGACAGGATTTAGTTTTGGGATACGAGTAACTCCTTTCTGATGCACTATTCAATCTTTACCTCAACGCTCGCTCCCTCACATTGACGAATTAACACAGAAATTGCGTCGCTATGAAATACTATGGGTTCTATGACTTCTCCTTCAAAATCGTGTAACGTTTCTATGGAAACGACAGGATTGAGTTTTGGGACACGAGTATCTCCTTTCCGATGCACTGTTCCCACTTTACTACATCCCTCGCTCCCTCACATGAATAATTAACACAGAAATAGCCTCGCTATGAAATACTATGTTCTCCATGATTTCTCCTCCTAAATCGAGTCACGTTTCAATGGAAACGACAGGATTTAGTTTTGGGATACGAGTATCTCCTTTCCGATGCACTGTTCCCACTTTACTACATCCCTCGCTCCCTCACATGAATAATTAACACAGAAATTGCGTCGCTATGAAATACTATGTGCTCAATGACTTTTCCTACTAAATCGAGTCACGTTTCAATGGAAACGACAGGATTTAGTTTTGAGATACGAGTAACTCCTTTCCGATGCACTATTCATTCTTTACCTCAACACTCGCTCCCTCACATTGGCGAATTAACACAGAAATTGCGTCGCTATGAAATACTATGTGCTCAATGACTTCTCCTCCTAAATCGAGTCACGGTTCAATGGAAACGACAGGATTTAGTTTTGGGATACGAGTAACTCCTTTCCGAAGCACTATTCATTCTTTACCTCAACGCTCGCTCCCTCACATTGACGAATTAACACAGAAATTGCGTCGCTATGAAATACTATGGGTTCTATGACTTCTCCTTCTAAATCGTGTAACGTTTCTATGGAAACGACAGGATTGAGTTTTGGGACACGAGTATATCCCTTCCGATGCACTGTTCCCACTTTACTACATCCCTCGCTCCCTCACATGAATAATTAACACAGAAATTGCATCGCCATGAAATACTATGTGCTCAATGACTTCTCCTCCTAAATCGAGTCACGTTTCAATGGAAACGACAGGATTTAGTTTTGGGATACGAGTAACTCCTTTCCAATGCACTATTCATTCTTCACCTCATCGCTCGCTCCCTCACATTGACGAATTAACACAGATATTGCGTCGCTAAGAAATACTATGGGTTCTATGACTTCTCCTTCTAAATCGTGTAACGTTTCCATGGAAACGACAGGATTGAGTTTTGGGACACGAGTATCTCCTTTCCGATGCACTGTTCCCACTTTACTACATCCCTCGCTCCCTCACATGAATAATTAACACAGAAATTGCGTCGCTATGAAATACTATGTGCTCAATGACTTCTCCTCCTAAATCGAGTCACGTTTCAATGGAAACGACAGGAATTAGATTTGGGATACGAGTATCTCCTTTCCGATGCACTGTTCCCACTTTACTACATCCCTCGCTCCCTCACATGAATAATTAACACAGAAATTGTGTCGCTATGAAATACTATGTGCTCAAAGACTTCTCCTCCTAAATCGAGTCACGTTTCAATGGAAACGACAGGATTTAGTTTTGGGATTCGAGTATCTCCTTTCCGATGCACTGTTCCCACTTTACTACATCCCTCGCTCCCTCGCATGAATAATTAACACAGAAATTGCGTCGCTATGAAATACTATGTTCTCCATGACTTCTCCTCCTAAATCGAGTCACGTTTCAATGGAAACGACAGGATTTAGTTTTGGGATACGAGTATCTCCTTTCCGATGCACTGTTCCCACTTTACTACATCCCTCGCTCCCTCACATGAATAATTAACACAGAAATTGCGTCGCTATGAAATACTATGTGCTCAATGACTTTTCCTACTAAATCGAGTCACGTTTCAATGGAAACGACAGGATTTAGTTTTGGGATACGAGTAACTCCTTTCCGATGCACTATTCATTCTTTACCTCAACACTCGCTCCCTCACATTGGCGAATTAACAAAGAAATTGCGTCGCTATGAAATACTATGTGCTCAATGACTTCTCCTCCTAAATCGAGTCACGGTTCAATGGAAACGACAGGATTTAGTTTTGGGATACGAGTAACTCCTTTCCGAAGCACTATTCATTCTTTACCTCAACGCTCGCTCCCTCACATTGACGAATTAACACAGAAATTGCGTCGCTATGAAATACTATGTGTTCTATGACTTCTCCTTCTAAATCGTGTAACGTTTCTATGGAAACGACAGGATTGAGTTTTGGGACACGAGTATATCCCTTCCGATGCACTGTTCCCACTTTACTACATCCCTCGCTCCCTCACATGAATAATTAACACAGAAATTGCATCGCCATGAAATACTATGTGCTCAATGACTTCATCTCCTAAATCGAGTCACTTTTCAATGGAAACGACAGGATTTAGTTTTGGGATACGAGTAACTCCTTTCCAATGCACTATTCATTCTTCACCTCATCGCTCGCTCCCTCACATTGACAAATTAACACAGATATTGCGTCGCTAAGAAATACTATGGGTTCTATGACTTCTCCTTCTAAATCGTGTAACGTTTCCATGGAAACGACAGGATTGAGTTTTGGGACACGAGTATCTCCTTTCCGATGCACTGTTCCCACTTTACTACATCCCTCGCTCCCTCACATGAATAATTAACACAGAAATTGCGTCGCTATGAAATACTATGTGCTCAATGACTTCTCCTCCTAAATCGAGTCACGTTTCAATGGAAACGACAGGAATTAGTTTTCGGATACGAGTATCTCCTTTACGATGCACTGTTCCCACTTTACTACATCCCTCGCTCCCTCACATGAATAATTAACACAAAAATTGTGTCGCTGTGAAATACTATGTGCTCAAAGACTTCTCCGCCTAAATCGAGTCACGTTTCAATGGAAACGACGTGATTTAGTTTTGGGATTCGAGTATCTCCTTTCCGATGCACTGTTCCCACTTTACTACATCCCTCGCTCCCTCATATGAATAATTAACACAGAAATTGCGTCGCTATGAAATACTATGAGCTCAATGACTTCTCCTCGTAAATCGAGTCACGTTTCAATGCAAACGACAGGATTTAGTTTTGGGATTCGAGTATCTCCTTTCCGATGCACTGTTCCCACTTTACTACATCCCTCGCTCCCTCACATGAATAATTAACACAGAAATTGCGTCGCTATGAATTACTATGTGCTCAATGACTACTCCTCCTAAATCGAGTCACGTTTCAATGGAAACGACAGGATTTAGTTTTGGGATACGAGTATCTCCTTTCCGATGCATTGTTCCCACTTTACTACATCCCTCGCTCCCTCACATGAATAATTAACACAGATATTGCGTCGCTATGAAATACTATGTACTCAATGACTTCTCCTCCTAAATCGAGTCACGTTCCAATGGAAACGACAGGATTTAGTTTTGGGATACGAGTATCTCCTTTCTGATGCACTGTTCCCACTTTACTACATCCCTCGCTCCCTCACATGAATAATTAACACAGAAATTGCGTCGCTATGAAATACTATGTGCTCAATGACTTCTCCTCCTAAATCGAGTCACGTTTCAATGGAAACGACAGGATTTAGTTTTGGGATTCGAGTATCTCCTTTCCGATGCACTGTTCCCACTTTACTACATCCCTTGCTCACTCACATGAATAATTAACACAGAAATAGCGTCGCTATGAAATACTATGTGCTCAATGACTTCTCCTCCTAAATCGAGTCACGTTTCAATGGAAACGACAGGATTTAGTTTGGGATACGAGTAACTCCTTTCTGATGCACTATTCAATCTTTACCTCAACGCTCGCTCCCTCACATTGACGAATTAACACAGAAATTGCGTCGCTATCAAATACTATGGGTTCTATGACTTCTCCTCCTAAATCCAGTCACGTTTCAATGGAAACGACAGGATTTAGTTTTGGGATATGAGTAACTCCTTTCTGATGCACTATTCAAACTTTACCTCAACGCTCGCTCCCTCACATTGACGAATTAACACAGAAATTGCGTCGCTATGAAATACTATGGGTTCTATGACTTCTCCTTCAAAATCGTGTAACGTTTCTATGGAAACGACAGGATTGAGTTTTGGGACACGAGTATCTCCTTTCCGATGCACTGTTAACACTTTACTACATCCCTCGCTCCCTCACATGAATAATTAACACAGAAATTGCGTCGCTATGAAATACTATGTGCTCAATGACTTCTCCTCCAAAATCGAGTCACGTTTCAATGGAAACGACAGGATTTAGTTTTGGGATAGGAGTAACTCCTTTCCGATGCACTATTCATTCTTTACCTCAACGCTCGCTCCCTCACATTGACGAATTAACACAGGAATTGCGTCGCTATGAAATACTATGTGCTCAATGACTTCTCCTCCTAAATCGAGTCACGTTTCAATGGAAACGACAGGATTTAGTTTTGGGATTCGAGTATCTCCTTTCCGATGCACTGTTCCCACTTTACTACATCCCTCGCTCCCTCACATGAATAATTAACACAGAAATTGCGTCGCTATGAATTACTATGTGCTCAATGACTACTCCTCCTAAATCGAGTCACGTTTCAATGGAAACGACAGGATTTAGTTTTGGGATACGAGTATCTCCTTTCCGATGCATTGTTCCCACTTTACTACATCCCTCGCTCCCTCACATGAATAATTAACACAGAAATTGCGTCGCTATGAAATACTATGTACTCAATGACTTCTCCTCCTAAATCGAGTCACGTTTCAATGGAAACGACAGGATTTAGTTTTGGGATACGAGTATCTCCTTTCTGATGCACTGTTCCCACTTTACTACATCCCTCGCTCCCTCACATGAATAATTAACACAGAAATTGCGTCGCTATGAAATACTATGTGCTCAATGACTTCTCCTCCTAAATCGAGTCACGTTTCAATGGAAACGACAGGATTTAGTTTTGGGATTCGAGTATCTCCTTTCCGATGCACTGTTCCCACTTTACTACATCCCTTGCTCCCTCACATGAATAATTAACACAGAAATTGCGTCGCTATGAAATACTATGTGCTCAATGACTTCTCCTCCTAAATCGAGTCACGTTTCAATGGAAACGAAAGGATTTAGTTTGGGATACGAGTAACTCCTTTCTGATGCACTATTCAATCTTTACCTCAACGCTCGCTCCCTCACATTGACGAATTAACACAGAAATTGCGTCGCTATGAAATACTATGGGTTCTATGACTTCTCCTCCTAAATCGAGTCACGTTTCAATGGAAACGACAGGATTTAGTTTTGGGATACGAGTAACTCCTTTCTGATGCACTATTCAATCTTTACCTCAACGCTCGCTCCCTCACATTGACGAAATAACACAGAAATTGCGTCGCTATGAAATACTATGGGTTCTATCACTTCTCCTTCAAAATCGTGTAACGTTTCTATGGAAACGACAGGATTGAGTTTTGGGACACGAGTATCTCCTTTCCGATGCACTGTTCCCACTTTACTACATCCCTCGCTCCCTCACATGAATAATTAACACAGAAATAGCCTCGCTATGAAATACTATGTTCTCCATGACTTCTCCTCCTAAATCGAGTCACGTTTCAATGGAAACGACAGGATTTAGTTTTGGGATACGAGTATCTCCTTTCCGATGCACTGTTCCCACTTTACTACATCCCTCGCTCCCTCACATGAATAATTAACACAGAAATTGCGTCGCTATGAAATACTATGTGCTCAATGACTTTTCCTACTAAATCGAGTCACGTTTCAATGGAAACGACAGGATTTAGTTTTGAGATACGAGTAACTCCTTTCCGATGCACTATTCATTCTTTACCTCAACACTCGCTCCCTCACATTGGCGAATTAACACAGAAATTGCGTCGCTATGAAATACTATGTGCTCAATGACTTCTCCTCCTAAATCGAGTCACGGTTCAATGGAAACGACAGGATTTAGTTTTGGGATACGAGTAACTCCTTTCCGAAGCACTATTCATTCTTTACCTCAACGCTCGCTCCCTCACATTGACGAATTAACACAGAAATTGCGTCGCTATGAAATACTATGGGTTCTATGACTTCTCCTTCTAAATCGTGTAACGTTTCTATGGAAACGACAGGATTGAGTTTTGGGACACGAGTATATCCCTTCCGATGCACTGTTCCCACTTTACTACATCCCTCGCTCCCTCACATGAATAATTAACACAGAAATTGCATCGCCATGAAATACTATGTGCTCAATGACTTCTCCTCCTAAATCGAGTCACGTTTCAATGGAAACGACAGGATTTAGTTTTGGGATACGAGTAACTCCTTTCCATTGCACTATTCATTCTTCACCTCATCGCTCGCTCCCTCACATTGACGAATTAACACAGATATTGCGTCGCTAAGAAATACTATGGGTTCTATGACTTCTCCTTCTAAATCGTGTAACGTTTCCATGGAAACGACAGGATTGAGTTTTGGGACACGAGTATCTCCTTTCCGATGTACTGTTCCCACTTTACTACATCCCTCGCTCCCTCACATGAATAATTAACACAGAAATTGCGTCGCTATGAAATACTATGTGCTCAATGACTTCTCCTCCTAAATCGAGTCACGTTTCAATGGAAACGACAGGAATTAGTTTTGGGATACGAGTATCTCCTTTCCGATGCACTGTTCCCACTTTACTACATCCCTCGCTCCCTCACATGAATAATTAACACAGAAATTGTGTCGCTATGAAATACTATGTGCTCAAAGACTTCTCCTCCTAAATCGAGTCACGTTTCAATGGAAACGACAGGATTTAGTTTTGGGATTCGAGTATCTCCTTTCCGATGCACTGTTCCCACTTTACTACATCCCTCGCTCCCTCACATGAATAACTAACACAGAAATTGCGTCGCTATGAAATACTGTGTGCTCATTGACTTCTCCTCCTAAATCGAGTCACGTTTCAATGGAAACGACAGGATTTAGTTTTGGGATACGAGTATCTCCTTTCTGATGCACTGTTCCCACTTTACCACATCCCTCGCTCCCTCATATGAATAATTAACACAGAAATTGCGTCGCTATGAAATACTATGAGCTCAATGACTTCTCCTCCTAAATCGAGTCACGTTTCAATGGAAACGACAGGATTTAGTTTGGGATACGAGTAACTCCTTTCTGATGCACTATTCAATCTTTACCTCAACGCTCGCTCCCTCACATTGACGAATTAACACAGAAATTGCGTCGCTATGAAATACTATGGGTTCTATGACTTCTCCTCCTAAATCGAGTCACGTTTCAATGGAAACGACAGGATTTAGTTTTGGGATACGAGTAACTCCTTTCTGATGCACTATTCAATCTTTACCTCAACGCTCGCTCCCTCACATTGACGAATTAACACAGAAATTGCGTCGCTATGAAATACTATGGGTTCTATGACTTCTCCTTCAAAATCGTGTAACGTTTCTATGGAAACGACGGGATTGAGTTTTGGGACACGAGTATCTCCTTTCCGATGCACTGTTCCCACTTTACTACATCCCTTGCTCCCTCACATGAATAATTAACACAGAAATAGCCTCGCTATGAAATACTATGTTCTCCATGACTTCTCATCCTAAATCGAGTCACGTTTCAATGGAAACGACAGGATTTAGTTTTGGGATACGAGTATCTCCTTTCCGATGCACTGTTCCCACTTTACTACATCCCTCGCTCCCTCACATGAATAATTAACACAGAAATTGCGTCGCTATGAAATACTATGTGCTCAATGACTTTTCCTACTAAATCGAGTCACGTTTCAATGGAAACGACAGGATTTAGTTTTGAGATACGAGTAACTCCTTTCCGATGCACTATTCATTCTTTACCTCAACACTCGCTCCCTCACATTGGCGAATTAACACAGAAATTGCGTCGCTATGAAATACTATGTGCTCAATGACTTCTCCTCCTAAATCGAGTCACGGTTCAATGGAAACGACAGGATTTAGTTTTGGGATACGAGTAACTCCTTTCCGAAGCACTATTCATTCTTTACCTCAACGCTCGCTCCCTCACATTGACGAATTAACACAGAAATTGCGTCGCTATGAAATACTATGGGTTCTATGACTTCTCTTTCTAAATCGTGTAACGTTTCTATGGAAACGACAGGATTGAGTTTTGGGACACGAGTATATCCCTTCCGATGCACTGTTCCCACTTTACTACATCCCTCGCTCCCTCACATGAATAATTAACACAGAAATTGCATCGCCATGAAATACTATGTGCTCAATGACTTCTCCTCCTAAATCGAGTCACGTTTCAATGGAAACGACAGGATTTAGTTTTGGGATACGAGTAACTCCTTTCCAATGCACTATTCATTCTTCACCTCATCGCTCGCTCCCTCACATTGAAGAATTAACACAGATATTGCGTCGCTAAGAAATACTATGGGTTCTATGACTTCTCCTTCTAAATCGTGTAACGTTTCCATGGAAACGACAGGATTGAGTTTTGGGACACGAGTATCTCCTTTCCGATGTACTGTTCCCACTTTACTACATCCCTCGCTCCCTCACATGAATAATTAACACAGAAATTGCGTCGCTATGAAATACTATGTGCTCAATGACTTCTCCTCCTAAATCGAGTCACGTTTCAATGGAAACGACAGGAATTAGTTTTGGGATACGAGTATCTCCTTTCCGATGCACTGTTCCCACTTTACTACATCCATCGCTCCCTCACATGAATAATTAACACAGAAATTGTGTCGCTATGAAATACTATGTGCGCAAAGACTTCTCCTCCTAAATCGAGTCACGTTTCAATGGAAACGACAGGATTTAGTTTTGGGATTCGAGTATCTCCTTTCCGATGCACTGTTCCCACTTTACTACATCCCTCGCTCCCTCACATGAATAACTAACACAGAAATTGCGTCGCTATGAATTACTGTGTGCTCATTGACTTCTCCTCCTAAATCGAGTCACGTTTCAATGGAAACGACAGGATTTAGTTTTGGGATACGAGTATCTCCTTTCTGATGCACTGTTCCCACTTTACCACATCCCTCGCTCCCTCATATGAATAATTAACACAGAAATTGCGTCGCTATGAAATACTATGAGCTCAATGACTTCTCCTCGTAAATCGAGTCACGTTTCAATGGAAACGACAGGAATTAGTTTTGGGATTAGAGTATCTCCTTTCCGATGCACTGTTCCCACTTTACTACATCCCTCCCTCCCTCACATGAATAGTTAACACAGAAATTGCGTCGCTATGAAATACTATGTGCTCAATGACTTCTCCTCCTAAATCGAGTCACGTTTCAATGGAAACGACAGGATTTAGATTTGGGATACGAGTATCTCCTTTCCGATGCACTGTTCCCACTTTCCTACATCCCTCGCCCCCTCACATGAATAATTAACACAGAAATTGCGTCGCTATGAAATACTATGTGCTCAATGACTTCTCCTCCTAAATCGAGTCACGTTTCAATGGAAAAGACAGGATTTAGTTTTGGGATACGAGTAACTCCTTTCCGATGCACTATTCATTCTTTACCTCAACGCTCGCTCCCTCATATTGACGAATTAATACAGAAATTTCGTCGCCATGAAATACTATGGGTTCTATGACTTCTCCTTCTAAATCATGTAACGTTTCTATGGAAACGACAGGATTTAGTTTTGAGGTACGAGTAACTCCTTTCCGATGCACTATTCATTCTTTACCTCAACGCTCGCTCCCTCACATTGACGAATTAACACAGATATTGCGTCGCTATGAAATACTATGTGCTCAATGACTTCTCCTCCTAAATCGAGTCACGTTTCAATGGAAACGACAGGATTTAGTTTTGGGATACGAGCTACTCCTTTCCGAACTACTATTCATTCTTTACCTCAACGCTCGCTCCCTCACATTGACGAATTAACACAGAAACTGCGTCGCTATGAAATAATATTGGTTCTATGACTTCTCCTTCTAAATCGTGTAACGTTTCTGTGGAAACGACTGGATTGAGTTTTGGGACACGAGTATCTCCTTTCCGATGCACTGTTCCTACTTTACTACATCCCTCGCTCCCTCACATGAATAATTAACACAGAAATTGCGTCGCTATGAAATACTATGTGCTCAATGCCTTCTCCTCCTAAATCGAGTCACGTTTCAATGGAAACGACAGGATTTAGTTTTGGGATACGAGTATCTCCTTTCTGATGCACTGTTCCCACTTTACTACATCCCTCGCTCCCTCACATGAATAATTAACACAGAAATTGCGTCGCTATGAAATACTATGTGCTCAATGACTTCTCCTCCTAAATCGAGTCACGTTTCAATGGAAACGACAGGATTTAGTTTTGGGATTCGAGTATCTCCTTTCCGATGCACTGTTCCCACTTTACTACATCCCTTGCTCCCTCACATGAATAATTAACACAGAAATTGCGTCGCTATGAAATACTATGTGCTCAATGACTTCTCCTCCTAAATCGAGTCACGTTTCAATGGAAACGACAGGATTTAGTTTGGGATTCGAGTAACTCCTTTCTGATGCACTATTCAATCTTTACCTCAACGCTCGCTCCCTCACATTGACGAATTAACACAGAAATTGCGTCGCTATGAAATACTATGGGTTCTATGACTTCTCCTCCTAAATCGAGTCACGTTTCAATGGAAACGACAGGATTTAGTTTTGGGATATGAGTAACTCCTTTCTGATGCACTATTCAATCTTTACCTCAACGCTCGCTCCCTCACATTGACGAATTAACACAGAAATTGCGTCGCTATGAAATACTATGGGTTCTATGACTTCTCCTTCAAAATCGTGTAACGTTACTATGGAAACGACAGGATTGAGGTTTGGGACACGAGTATCTCCTTTCCGATGCACTGTTCCCACTTTACTACATCCCTCGCTCCCTCACATGAATAATTAACACAGAAATAGCCTCGCTATGAAATACTATGTTCTCCATGACTTCTCCTCCTAAATCGAGTCACGTTTCAAAGGAAACGACAGGATTTAGTTTTGGGATACGAGTATCTCCTTCCGATGCACTGTTCCCACTTTACTACATCCCTCGCTCCCTCACATGAATAATTAACACAGAAATTGCGTCGCTATGAAATACTATGTGCTCAATGACTTTTCCTACTAAATCGAGTCACGTTTCAATGGAAACGACAGGATTTAGTTTTGAGATACGAGTAACTCCTTTCCGATGCACTATTCATTCTTTACCTCAACACTCGCTCCCTCACATTGGCGAATTAACACAGAAATTGCGTCGCTATGAAATACTATGTGCTCAATGACTTCTCCTCCTAAATCGAGTCACGGTTCAATGGAAACGACAGGATTTAGTTTTGGGATACGAGTAACTCCTTTCCGAAGCACTATTCATTCTTTACCTCAACGCTCGCTCCCTCACATTGACGAATTAACACAGAAATTGCGTCGCTATGAAATACTATGGGTTCTATGACTTCTCCTTCTAAATCGTGTAACGTTTCTATGGAAACGACAGGATTGAGTTTTGGGACACGAGTATATCCCTTCCGATGCACTGTTCCCACTTTACTACATCCCTCGCTCCCTCACATGAATAATTAACACAGAAATTGCATCGCCATGAAATACTATGTGCTCAATGACTTCTCCTCCTAAATCGAGTCACGTTTCAATGGAAACGAAGGATTTAGTTTAGGGATACGAGTAACTCCTTTCCAATGCACTATTCATTCTTCACCTCATCGCTCGCTCCCTCACATTGACGAATTAACACAGATATTGCGTCGCTAAGAAATACTATGGGTTCTATGACTTCTCCTTCTAAATCGTGTAACGTTTCCATGGAAACGACAGGATTGAGTTTTGGGACACGAGTATCTCCTTTCCGATGTACTGTTCCCACTTTACTACATCCCTCGCTCCCTCACATGAATAATTAACACAGAAATTGCGTCGCTATGAAATACTATGTGCTCAATGACTTCTCCTCCTAAATCGAGTCACGTTTCAATGGAAACGACAGGAATTAGTTTTGGGATACGAGTATCTCCTTTCCGATGCACTGTTCCCACTTTACTACATCCCTCGCTCCCTCACATGAATAATTAACACAGAAATTGTGTCGCTATGAAATACTATGTGCTCAAAGACTTCTCCTCCTAAATCGAGTCACGTTTCATTGGAAACGACAGGATTTAGTTTTGGGATTCGAGTATCTCCTTTCCGATGCACTGTTCCCACTTTACTACATCCCTCGCTCCCTCACATGAATAACTAACACAGAAATTGCGTCGCTATGAAATACTGTGTGCTCATTGACTTCTCCTCCTAAATCGAGTCACGTTTCAATGGAAACGACAGGATTTAGTTTTGGGATACGAGTATCTCCTTTCTGATGCACTGTTCCCACTTTACTACATCCCTCGCTTCCTCATATGAATAATTAACACAGAAATTGCGTCGCTATGAAATACTATGAGCTCAATGACTTCTCCTCGTAAATCGAGTCACGTTTCAATGGAAACGACAGGAATTAGTTTTGGGATTAGAGTATCTCCTTTCCGATGCACTGTTCCCACTTTACTACATCCCTCCCTCCCTCACATGAATAGTTAACACAGAAATTGCGTCGCTATGAAATACTATGTGCTCAATGACTTCTCCTCCTAAATCGAGTCACGTTTCAATGGAAACGACAGGATTTAGATTTGTGATACGAGTATCTCCTTTCCGATGCACTGTTCCCACTTTCCTACATCCCTCGCCCCCTCACATGAATAATTAACACAGAAATTGCGTCGCTATGAAATACTATGTGCTCAATGACTTCTCCTCCTAAATCAGGTCACGTTTCAATGGAAAAGACAGGATTTAGTTTTGGGATACGAGTAACTCCTTTCCGATGCACTATTCATTCTTTACCTCAACGCTCGCTCCCTCATATTGACGAATTAATACAGAAATTTCGTCGCTATGAAATGCTATGGGTTCTATGACTTCTCCTTCTAAATCATGTAACGTTTCTATGGAAACGACAGGATTTAGTTTTGAGGTACGAGTAACTCCTTTCCGATGCACTATTCATTCTTTACCTCAACGCTCGCTCCCTCACATTGACGAATTAACACAGAAATTGCGTCGCTATGAAATACTATGTGCTCAATGACTTCTCCTCCTAAATCGAGTCACGTTTCAATGGAAACGACAGGATTTAGTTTTGGGATACGAGCTACTCCTTTCCGAACTACTATTCATTCTTTACCTCAACGCTCGCTCCCTCACATTGACGAATTAACACAGAAACTGCGTCGCTATGAAATAATATTGGTTCTATGACTTCTCCTTCTAAATCGTGTAACGTTTCTATGGAAACGACTGGATTGAGTTTTGGGACACGAGTATCTCCTTTCCGATGCACTGTTCCTACTTTACTACATCCCTCGCTCCCTCACATGAATAATTAACACAGAAATTGCGTCGCTATGAAATACTATGTGCTCAATGACTTCTCCTCCTAAATCGAGTCACGTTTCAATGGAAACGACAGGATTTAGATTTGGGATACGAGTATCTCCTTTCCGATGCACTGTTCCCACTTTCCTACATCCCTCGCCCCCTCACATGAATAATTAACACAGAAATTGCGTCGCTATGAAATACTATGTGCTCAATGACTTCTCCTCCTAAATCGAGTCACGTTTCAATGGAAAAGACAGGATTTAGTTTTGGGATACGAGTAACTCCTTTCCGATGCACTATTCATTCTTTACCTCAACGCTCGCTCCCTCATATTGACGAATTAATACAGAAATTTCGTCGCTATGAAATACTATGGGTTCTATGACTTCTCCTTCTAAATCATGTAACGTTTCTATGGAAACGACAGGATTTAGTTTTGAGGTACGAGTAACTCCTTTCCGATGCACTATTCATTCTTTACCTCAACGCTCGCTCCCTCACATTGACGAATTAACACAGATATTGCGTCGCTATGAAATACTATGTGCTCAATGACTTCTCCTCCTAAATCGAGTCACGTTTCAATGGAAACGACAGGATTTAGTTTTGGGATACGAGCTACTCCTTTCCGAACTACTATTCATTCTTTACCTCAACGCTCGCTCCCTCACATTGACGAATTAACACAGAAACTGCGTCGCTATGAAATAATATTGGTTCTATGACTTCTCCTTCTAAATCGTGTAACGTTTCTGTGGAAACGACTGGATTGAGTTTTGGGACACGAGTATCTCCTTTCCGATGCACTGTTCCTACTTTACTACATCCCTCGCTCCCTCACATGAATAATTAACACAGAAATTGCGTCGCTATGAAATACTATGTGCTCAATGCCTTCTCCTCCTAAATCGAGTCACGTTTCAATGGAAACGACAGGATTTAGTTTTGGGATACGAGTATCTCCTTTCTGATGCACTGTTCCCACTTTACTACATCCCTCGCTCCCTCACATGAATAATTAACACAGAAATTGCGTCGCTATGAAATACTATGTGCTCAATGACTTCTCCTCCTAAATCGAGTCACGTTTCAATGGAAACGACAGGATTTAGTTTTGGGATTCGAGTATCTCCTTTCCGATGCACTGTTCCCACTTTACTACATCCCTTGCTCCCTCACATGAATAATTAACACAGAAATTGCGTCGCTATGAAATACTATGTGCTCAATGACTTCTCCTCCTAAATCGAGTCACGTTTCAATGGAAACGACAGGATTTAGTTTGGGATTCGAGTAACTCCTTTCTGATGCACTATTCAATCTTTACCTCAACGCTCGCTCCCTCACATTGACGAATTAACACAGAAATTGCGTCGCTATGAAATACTATGGGTTCTATGACTTCTCCTCCTAAATCGAGTCACGTTTCAATGGAAACGACAGGATTTAGTTTTGGGATACGAGTAACTCCTTTCTGATGCACTATTCAATCTTTACCTCAACGCTCGCTCCCTCACATTGACGAATTAACACAGAAATTGCGTCGCTATGAAATACTATGGGTTCTATGACTTCTCCTTCAAAATCGTGTAACGTTTCTATGGAAACGACAGGATTGAGGTTTGGGACACGAGTATCTCCTTTCCGATGCACTGTTCCCACTTTACTACATCCCTCGCTCCCTCACATGAATAATTAACACAGAAATAGCCTCGCTATGAAATACTATGTTCTCCATGACTTCTCCTCCTAAATCGAGTCACGTTTCAAAGGAAACGACAGGATTTAGTTTTGGGATACGAGTATCTCCTTTCCGATGCACTGTTCCCACTTTACTACATCCCTCGCTCCCTCACATGAATAATTAACACAGAAATTGCGTCGCTATGAAATACTATGTGCTCAATGACTTTTCCTACTAAATCGAGTCACGTTTCAATGGAAACGACAGGATTTAGTTTTGAGATACGAGTAACTCCTTTCCGATGCACTATTCATTCTTTACCTCAACACTCGCTCCCTCACATTGGCGAATTAACACAGAAATTGCGTCGCTATGAAATACTATGTGCTCAATGACTTCTCCTCCTAAATCGAGTCACGGTTCAATGGAAACGACAGGATTTAGTTTTGGGATACGAGTAACTCCTTTCCGAAGCACTATTCATTCTTTACCTCAACGCTCGCTCCCTCACATTGACGAATTAACACAGAAATTGCGTCGCTATGAAATACTATGGGTTCTATGACTTCTCCTTCTAAATCGTGTAACGTTTCTATGGAAACGACAGGATTGAGTTTTGGGACACGAGTATATCCCTTCCGATGCACTGTTCCCACTTTACTACATCCCTCGCTCCCTCACATGAATAATTAACACAGAAATTGCATCGCCATGAAATACTATGTGCTCAATGACTTCTCCTCCTAAATCGAGTCACGTTTCAATGGAAACGAAGGATTTAGTTTAGGGATACGAGTAACTCCTTTCCAATGCACTATTCATTCTTCACCTCATCGCTCGCTCCCTCACATTGACGAATTAACACAGATATTGCGTCGCTAAGAAATACTATGGGTTCTATGACTTCTCCTTCTAAATCGTGTAACGTTTCCATGGAAACGACAGGATTGAGTTTTGGGACACGAGTATCTCCTTTCCGATGTACTGTTCCCACTTTACTACATCCCTCGCTCCCTCACATGAATAATTAACACAGAAATTGCGTCGCTATGAAATACTATGTGCTCAATGACTTCTCCTCCTAAATCGAGTCACGTTTCAATGGAAACGACAGGAATTAGTTTTGGGATACGAGTATCTCCTTTCCGATGCACTGTTCCCACTTTACTACATCCCTCGCTCCCTCACATGAATAATTAACACAGAAATTGTGTCGCTATGAAATACTATGTGCTCAAAGACTTCTCCTCCTAAATCGAGTCACGTTTCATTGGAAACGACAGGATTTAGTTTTGGGATTCGAGTATCTCCTTTCCGATGCACTGTTCCCACTTTACTACATCCCTCGCTCCCTCACATGAATAACTAACACAGAAATTGCGTCGCTATGAAATACTGTGTGCTCATTGACTTCTCCTCCTAAATCGAGTCACGTTTCAATGGAAACGACAGGATTTAGTTTTGGGATACGAGTATCTCCTTTCTGATGCACTGTTCCCACTTTACTACATCCCTCGCTTCCTCATATGAATAATTAACACAGAAATTGCGTCGCTATGAAATACTATGAGCTCAATGACTTCTCCTCGTAAATCGAGTCACGTTTCAATGGAAACGACAGGAATTAGTTTTGGGATTAGAGTATCTTCTTTCCGATGCACTGTTCCCACTTTACTACATCCCTCCCTCCCTCACATGAATAGTTAACACAGAAATTGCGTCGCTATGAAATACTATGTGCTCAATGACTTCTCCTCCTAAATCGAGTCACGTTTCAATGGAAACGACAGGATTTAGATTTGGGATACGAGTATCTCCTTTCCGATGCACTGTTCCCACTTTCCTACATCCCTCGCCCCCTCACATGAATAATTTACACAGAAATTGCGTCGCTATGAAATACTATGTGCTCAATGACTTCTCCTCCTAAATCGAGTCACGTTTCAATGGAAAAGACAGGATTTAGTTTTGGGATACGAGTAACTCCTTTCCGATGCACTATTCATTCTTTACCTCAACGCTCGCTCCCTCATATTGACGAATTAATACAGAAATTTCGTCGCTATGAAATGCTATGGGTTCTATGACTTCTCCTTCTAAATCATGTAACGTTTCTATGGAAACGACAGGATTTAGTTTTGAGGTACGAGTAACTCCTTTCCGATGCACTATTCATTCTTTACCTCAACGCTCGCTCCCTCACATTGACGAATTAACACAGAAATTGCGTCGCTATGAAATACTATGTGCTCAATGACTTCTCCTCCTAAATCGAGTCACGTTTCAATGGAAACGACAGGATTTAGTTTTGGGATACGAGCTACTCCTTTCCGAACTACTATTCATTCTTTACCTCAACGCTCGCTCCCTCACATTGACGAATTAACACAGAAACTGCGTCGCTATGAAATAATATTGGTTCTATGACTTCTCCTTCTAAATCGTGTAACGTTTCTATGGAAACGACTGGATTGAGTTTTGGGACACGAGTATCTCCTTTCCGATGCACTGTTCCTACTTTACTACATCCCTCGCTCCCTCACATGAATAATTAACACAGAAATTGCGTCGCTATGAAATACTATGTGCTCAATGACTTCTCCTCCTAAATCGAGTCACGTTTCAATGGAAACGACAGGATTTAGTTTTGGGATACGAGTAACTCCTTTCCGATGCACTGTTCCCACTTTACTACATCCCTCGCTCCCTCACATTGACGAATTAACACAGAAATTGCGTCGCTATGAAATAATATGTGCTCAATGACTTCTCCTCCTAAATCGAGTCACGTTTCGATGGAAACGACAGGATTTAGTTTGGGATACGAGTTTCTCCCTTCCGATGCACTGTTCCCGCTTTACTACATCCCTCGCTCCCTCACATGAATAATTAACACAGAAATTGCGTCGCTATGAAATACTATGTGCTCAATGACTTCTCCTCCTAAATCGAGTCACGTTTCAATGGAAACGACAGGATTTAGTTTTGGGATTCGAGTATCTCCGTTCCGATGCACTGTTCCCACTTTACTACATCCCTCGCTCCCTCACATGAATATTTAACACAGAAATTGTGTCGCTATGAAATACTATGTACTCAATGACTTCTCCTCCTAAGTCGAGTCACGTTTCAATGGAAACGACAGGATTTAGTTTTGGGATACGAGTATCCCTTTCTGATGCACTATTCCCACTTTACTACATCCCTCGCTCCCTCACATGAATAATTAACACAGAAATTGCGTCGCTATGAAATACTATGTGCTCAATGACTTCTCCTCCTAAATCGAGTCACGTTTCAATGGAAACGACAGGATTTAGTTTTGGGATTCGAGTATCTCCTTTCCGATGCACTGTTCCCACTTTACTACATCCCTCGCTCCCTCACATGAATAATTAACACAGAAATTGCGTCGCTATGAAATACTATGTGCTCAATGACTTCTCCTCCTAAATCGAGTCACGTTTCAATGGAAACGACAGGATTTAGTTTTGGGATACGAGTAACTATTTTCTGATGCACTATTCAATTTTTAGCTCAACGCTCGCTCCCTCACATTGACGAATTAACACAGAAATTACGTCGCTATGAAATACTATGGGTTCTATGCTTCTCCTCCTAAATCGAGTCACGTTTCAATGGAAACGACAGGATATAGTTTTGGGATACGAGTAACTCCTTTCTGATGCACTATTCAATCTTTACCTCAACGCTCGCTCCCTCACATTGACGAATTAACACAGATATTGCGTCGCTAAGAAATACTATGGGTTTTATGACCTCTCCTTCTAAATCGTGTAACGTTTCTATGGAAACGACAGGATTGAGTTTTGTTACACGAGTATCTCCTTTCCGATGCACTGTTCCCACTTTACTACATCCCTCGCTCCCTCACATGAATAATTAACACAGAAATTGCGTCGCTATGAAATACTATGTGCTCAATGACTTCTCCTCCTAAATCGAGTCACGTTTCAACGGAAACGACAGGATTTAGTTTTGGGATACGAGTAACTCCTTTCCGATGCACTATTCATTCTTTACCTAAACGCTCGCTCCCTCACACTGACGAATTAACACAGAAATTGCGTCGCTATGAAATACTATGCGCTCAATGACGTCTCGTCCTAAATCGAGTCACGTTTCAATAGAAATGACAGGATTTAGTTTTGGGATACGAGTATCTCCTTTCCGATGCACTATTCATTCTTTACCTCAACGCTCGCTCCCTCACATTGACGAATTAACACAGAAATTGCGTCGCTATGATATACTATGTGCTCAATGACTTCTCCTCCTAAATCGAGTCACGTTTCAATGGAAACGACAGGATTTAGTTTTGGGATACGAGTATCTCCTTTCCGATGCACTGTTCCCACTTTACTACATCCCTCGCTCCCTCACATGAATAATTAACACCGAAATTGCGTCGCTATGAAATGCTATGTGCTCAATGACTTCACCTCCTAAATCGAGTCACGTTTCTATGGAAACGACAGGATTTAGTTTTGGGATACGAGTATCTCCTTTCCGATGCACTGTTCCCACTTTACTACATCCCTCGCTCCCTCACATGAATAATTAACACAGAAATTGCGTCGCTATGAAATACCATGTACTCAATGACTTCTCCTCCTAAATCGAGTCACGTTTCAATGGAAACGACCGGATTTAGTTTCGGGATACGAGTAACTCCTTTCCGATGCACTGTTCCCACTTTACTACATCCCTCGCTCCCTCACATTGACGAATTAACACAGAAATTGCGTTGCTATGAAATACTATGTGCTCAATGACTTCTCCTCCTAAATCGAGTCACGTATCAATGGAAACGACAGGATTTAGTTTTGGGATACGTGTAACTTCTTTCCGATGCACTGTTCCCACTTTACTACATCGCTCGCTCCCTCACATTGACGAATTAACACAGAAATTGCGTCGCAATGAAATACTATGTGCTCAATGACTTCTCCTCCTAAATCGAGTCACGTTTCAATGGAAACGACAGGATTTAGTTTTGGGATACGAGTATCTCCTATCGATGCACTGTTCCCACTTTACTACATCCCTCGCTCCCTCACATGAATAATTAACACTGAAATTGCGTCGCTATGAAATACTATGTGCTCAATGACTTCTCCTCCTAAATCGAGTCACGTTTCAATGGAAACGACAGGATTTAGTTTTTGGATACGAGTATCTCCTTTCCGATGCACTGTTCCCACTTTACTACATCCCTCGCTCCCTCACATGAATAATTAACACAGAAATTGCGTCGCTATGAAATACTATGTGCTCAATGACTTCTCCTCCTAAATCGAGTCACGTTTCAATGGAAACGACAGAATCTAGTTTTGGGATACGAGTAACTCCTTTCCGATGCACTATTCATTCTTTACGTCAACGGTCGCTCCGTCACATTGACGAATTAACACAGAAATTGCGTCGCTATGAAATACTATGTGCTCAATGACTTCTCGTCTTAAATCGAGTCACGTTTCAATGGAAACGACAGGATTTAGTTTTGGGATTCGAGTATCTCCGTTCCGATGCACTGTTCCCACTTTACTACATCCCTCGCTCCCTCACATGAATAATTAACACAGATATTGCGTCGCTATGAATTACTATGTGCTCAATGACTTCTCCTCCTAAATCGAGTCACGTTTCAATGGAAACGACAGGATTTAGTTTTGGGATTCGAGTATCTCCTTTCCGATGCACTGTTCCCACTTTACTACATCATTCGCTCCCTCACATGAATAATTAACACAGAAATTGCGTCGCTATGAAATACTATGTGCTCAATGACATCTCCTCCTAAATCGAGTCACGTTTCAATGGAAACGATAGGATTTAGTTTTGGGATTCGAGTATCTCCTTTCCGATGCACTGTTCCCACTTTACTACATCCCTCGCTCCCTCACATGAATAATTAACACAGAAATTGCGTCGCTATGAAATACTATGCGCTCAAAGACTTCTCCTCCTAAATCGAGTCACGTTTCAATGGAAACGACAGGATTTAGTTTTTGGATACGAGTATCTCCTTTCCGATGCACTGTTCCCACTTTACTACATCATTCGCTCCCTCACATGAATAATTAACACAGAAATTGCGTCGCTATGAAATACTATGTGCTCAATGACATCTCCTCCTAAATCGAGTCACGTTTCAATGGAAACGACAGGATTTAGTTTTGGGATTCGAGTATCTCCTTTCCGATGCACTGTTCCCACTTTACTACATCATTCGCTCCCTCACATGAATAATTAACACAGAAATTGCGTCGCTATGAAATACTATGTGCTCAATGACTTCTCGTCTTAAATCGAGTCACGTTTCAATGGAAACGACAGGATTTAGTTTTGGGATACGAGTAACTCCTTTCCGATGCACTATTCATTCTTTAACTCAACGCTCGCTCCCTCACATTGACGAATTAACACAGAAATTGCGTCGCTATGAAATACTATGGATTCTATGACTTCTCCTTCTAAATCGTGTAACGATTCTATGGAAACGACTGTATTGAGTTTTGGGACACGAGTATCTCCTTTCCGATGCACTGTTCCTACTTTACTACATCCCTCGCTCCCTCACATGAATAGTTAACACAGAAATTGCGTCGCTATGAAATACTATGTGCTCATTGACTTCTACTCCTAAATCGAGTCACGTATCAATGGAAACGACAGGATTTAGTTTTGGGATACGAGTAACTCCTTTCCGATGCACTGTTCCCACTTTACTACGTCCCTCGCTCCCTCACATTGACGAATTAACACAGAAATTGCGTCGCTATGAAATACAATGTGCTCAATGACTTCTCCTCCTAAATCGAGTCACGTTTCAATGGAAACGACAGGATTTAGTTTTCGGATACGAGTATCTCCTTTCCGATGCACTGTTCCCACTTTACTACATCCCTCGCTCCCTCACATGAATAATTAACACAGAAATTGCGTCGCTATGAAATACTATGTGCTCAATGACTCCTCCTCCTAAATCGAGTCATGTTTCAATGGAAACGACAGGATTTAGTTTTGGGATACGAGTATCTCCTTTCCGATGCACTGTTCCCACTTTACTACATCCCTCGCTCCCTCACATGAATAATTAACACAGAAATTGCGTCGCTATGATATACTATGTGCTCAATGACTTCTCCTCCTAAATCGAGTCACGTTTCAATGGAAACGACCAGATTTAATTTTGGGATACGAGTAACTCCTTTCCGATGCACTATTCATTCTTTACCTCAACGGTCGCTCCCTCACATTGACGAATTAACACAGAAATTGCGTCGCTATGAAATACTATGTGCTCAATGACTTCTCGTCTTGAATCGAGTCACGTTTCAATGGAAACGACAGGATTTAGTTTTGGGATTCGAGTATCTCCGTTCCGATGCACTGTTCCCACTTTACTACATCCCTCGCTCCCTCACATGAATAATTAACACAGATATTGCGTCGCTATGAAATACTATGTGCTCAATCATTTCTCCTCCTAAATCGAGTCACGTTTCAATGGAAACGACAGGATTTAGTTTTGGGTTACGAGTATCTCCTTTCCGATGCACTGTTCCCACTTTACTATATCCCTCGCTCCCTCACATGAATAATTAACACAGATATTGCGTCGCTATGAAATACTATGTGCTCAATGACTTCTCCTCCTAAATCGAGTCACGTTTCAATGGAAACGACAGGATTTAGTTTTGGGATACGTGTATCCCCTTTCCGAAGCACTGTTCCCACTTTACTACATCCCTCGCTCCCTCACATGAATAATTAACACAGAGATTGCGTCGCTATGAAATACTATGTGCTCAATGACTTCTCCTCCTAAATCGAGTCACGTTTCAATGGAAACGACAGGATTTAGTTTTGGGATTCGAGTATCTCCTTTCCGATGCACTGTTCCCACTTTACTACATCATTCGCCCCCTCACATGAATAATTAACACAGAAATTGCGTCGCTATGAAATACTATGTGCTCAATGACTTCTCCTCCTAAATCGAGTCACGTTTCAATGGAAACGACAGGATTTAGTTTTGGGACACGAGTATCTCCTTTCCGATGCACTGTTCCCACTTTACCACATCCCTCGCTCCCTCACATGAATAATTAACACAGAAATTGCGTCGCTATGAAATACTATGTGCTCAATGACTTCTCCTCCTCCTTATCGAGTCACGTTTCAAAGGAAACGACAGGATTTAGTTTTGGGATACGAGTGTCTCCTTTCCGATGCACTGTTCCCACTCTACTACATCCCTCGCTCCCTCACATGAATAATTAACACTGAAATTGCGTCGCTATGAAATACTAAGTGCTCAATGACTTCTCCTCCTAAAACGAGTCACGTTTCAATGGTAACGACAGGATTTAGTTTTGGGATACGAGTATCTCCTTTCCGATGCACTGTTCCTACTTTACTACATCCCTCGCTCCCTCACATGAATATTTAACACAGAAATTGCGTCGCTATGAAATACTATGTGCTCAATGACTTCTCCTCCTAAATCGAGTCACGTATCAATTGAAACGACAGGATTTAGTTTTGGGATACGAGTAACTCCTTTCCGATGCACTGTTCCCACTTTACTACATCCCTCGCTCCCTCACATTGCCGAATTATCACAGAAATTGCGTCGCTATGAAGTACTATGGGTTCCATGACATCTCCTTCTAAATCGTGTAACGTTTCTATGGAAACGTCTGGATTGAGATTTTGGACACGAGTATCTCCTTTCCGATGCACTGTTCCTACTTTACTACATCCCTCGCTCCCTCACATGAATAATTAACACAGAAATTGCGTCGCTATGAAGTACTATGTGCTCAATGACTACTCCTCCTAAATCGAGTCACGTATCAATGGAAACGACAGGATTTAGTTTTGGAATACGAGTAACTCCTTTCCGATGCACTATTCCCACAATACTACATCCCTCGCTCCCTCACATTGACGAATTAACACAGAAATTGCGTCGCTATGAAATACTATGTGCTCAATGACTTCTCCTCCTAAATCGAGTCACGTTTCAATGGAAACGACACGATTTAGTTTTGGGATACGAGTATCTCCTTTCCATGCACTGTTCCCACTTTACTACATCCCTCGCTCCCTCACATGAATAATTAACACAGAAATTGCGTCGCTATGAAATACTATGTGCTCAATGACTTCTCCTCCTAAATCGAGTCACGTTTCAACGGAAACGACAGGATTTAGTTTTGGGATACGAGTATCTCCTTTCCGATGCACTGTTCCCACTTTACTAAATCCCTCGCTCCCTCACATGAATAATTAACGCAGAAATTGCGTCGCTATGAAATACTATGTGCTCAATGACTTCTCCCCCTAAATCGAGTCACGTTTCAATGGAAACGACAGGATTTAGTTTTGGGATACGAGTAACTCCTTTCCGATGCACTGTTCCCACTTTACTACATCCCTCGCTCCCTCACATTGACGAATTAACACAGAAATTGCGTCGCTATGAAATACTATGTGCTCAATGACTTCTCCTCCTAAATCGAGTCACGTA
The DNA here is from genome assembly GCF_021461385.2 of Schistocerca piceifrons. Classification (NCBI taxonomy): domain Eukaryota; kingdom Metazoa; phylum Arthropoda; class Insecta; order Orthoptera; family Acrididae; genus Schistocerca; species Schistocerca piceifrons. The sequence continues at coordinate 610,585 of NW_025728158.1, forward strand.
TCAATGGAAACGATAGGATTTAGTTTTGGGATACGAGTAACTCCTTTCCGATGCACTGTTCCCACTTTACTACATCAATCGCACCCTCACATGAATAATTAACACAGAAATTGCGTCGCTATGAAATACTATGTGCTCAATGACTTCTCCTCCTAAATCGAGTCACGTTTCCATGGAAACGACAGGATTTAGTTTTGAGATACGAGTAACTCCTTTCCGATGCACTATTCATTCTTTACCTCAACGTTCGCTCCCTCTCATTGACGAATTAACACAGAAACTGCGTCGCTATGAAATACTATGTGCTCAATGACTTCTCCTCCTAAATCGAGTCACGATTCAATGGAAACGACAGGATTTAGTTTTGGGATACGAGTAACTCCTTTCCAATGCACTATTCATTCTTTACCTCAACGCTCGCTCCCTCACATTGACGAATTAACACAGAAATTGCGTCGCTATGAAATAGTATGTGCTCAATGACTTCTCCCCCTCAATCGAGTCACGTTTCAATGGAAACGACAGGATTTAGTTTTGATATACGGGTAACTCCTTTCCGATGCACTATTCATTCTTTACCTCAAAGCTCGCTCACTCACATTGACGAATTATCACAGAAATTCCATCGCTTTGAAATACTATGTGCTCAATGACTTCTCCCCCTAAATCGAGTCACGTTTCAATGGAAACGACAGGATTTAGTTTTGGGACACGAGTATCTCCTTTCCGATGCACTGTTCCCTCTTTACTACATCCCTCGCTCCCTCACATGAATAATTAACACAGAAATTGCGACGCTATGAAATACTATGTGCTCAGTGATTTCTTCTCCTAAATCGAGTCACGTTTCAATGGAAACGACAGGATTTAGTTTTGGGATACAAGTATCTCCTTTCCGATGCACTGTTCCCACTTTACTACATCCCTCGCTCTCTCACATGAATAATTAACACAGAAATTGCGTCGATATGAAATACTATGTGCTCAATGACTTCTCCTCCTAAATCGATTCACGTTTCAATGGAAACGACAGGATTTAGTTTTGGGATACGAGTATCTCCTTTCCGATGCACTGTTCCCACTTTACTACATCCCTCGCTCCCTCACGTGAATAATTAACACAGAAATAGCGTCGCTATGAAATACTATGTGCTCAATGACTTATCCTCCTAAATCGAGTCACGTTTCAATAGAAACGACAGGATTTAGTTTTGGGATACGAGTAACTCCTTTCCGTTGTACTGTTCCCACTTTACTACATCACTCGCTCCCTCACATTGACGAATTAACACAGAAATTGCGTCGCTATGAAATACTATGTGCTCAATGACTTCTCCTCCTAAATCGAGTCACGATTCAATGGAAACGACTGGTTTTTGTTTTGGGATACGAGTATCTCCTTTCCGATGCACTGTTCCCACTTTACTACATCCCTCGCTCCCTCACATGAATAATTAACACAGAAATTGCGTCGCTATGAAATACTATGTGCTCAATGACTTCTCCTCCTAAATCGAGCCACGTTTCAATGGAAACGACAGGATTTAGTTTTGGGATACGAGTAACTCCTTTCCGATGCACTATTCATTCCTTACCTCAACGCTCGCTCCCTCACACTGACGAATTAACACAGAAATTGCGTCGCAATGAAATACTATGGGTTCTATGACTTCTCCTTCTAAATCGTGTAACGTTTCTATGGAAACGACAGGATTGAGTTTTGGGACACGAGTATCTCCTTTCCGATGCACTGTTCCCACTTTACTACATCCCTCGCTCCCTCACATGAATAATTAACACAGAAATTGCGTCGCTATGAAATACTATGTGCTCAATGACTTCTCCTCCCAAATCGAGTCACGTTTCACTGGAAACCACAGGATTTAGTTTTGGGATACGAGTAACTCCTTTCCGATGCACTGTTCCCACTTTACTACATCCCTCGCTCCCTCACATGAATAATTAACACAGAAATTGCGTCGCTATGTAATACTATGTGCTCAATGACTTCTCCTCCTAAATCGAGTCAAATTTCAATGGAAACGACAGGATTTACTTTTGGGATACGAGTAACTCCTTTCCGATGCACTATTCATTCTTTACCTCAACGCTCGCTCCCTCACATTGACGAATTATCACCGAAATTGCGTCGCTATGAAATATTATGGGTTCTATGACTTCCCCTTCTAAATCGTGTAACGTTTCTATGGAAACGGCAGGATTGAGTTTTGGGACATGAGTATCTCCTTTCCGATGCACTGTTCCTACTCTACTACATCCCTCGCTCCCTCACATGAATAACTAACACAGAAATTGCGTCGCTATGAAATACTATGTGCTCAATGACTTCTCCTCCTAAATCGAGTCACGTTTCAATGGAAACGACAGGATTTAGTGTTGGGATACGAGTAACTTCTTTCCGATGCACTATTCATTCTTTACCTCAACGCTCACTCCCTCACATTGACGAATTAACACAGAAATTGCTTCGCTATGAAATACTATGGGTTCTATGACTTCTCCTTCTAAATCGTGTAACGTTTCTATGGAAACGACAGGATTGAGTTTTGGGACACGAGTATCTCATTTCCGATGCACTGTTCCCACTTTACTACATCCCTCGCTCCCTCACATGAATAATTAACACAGAAATTGCGTAGCTATGAAATACTATGTGCTCAATGACTTCTCCTCCTAAATCGAGTCACGTTTCAATGGAAACGACAGGATTGAGTTTTGGGACACGAGTATCTCCTTTCCGATGCACTGTTCCCACTTTACTACATCCCTCGCTCTCTCACATGGATAATTAACACAGAAATTGCGTCGCTATGAAATACTATGTGCTCAATGACTTCTCCTCCTAAATCGAGTCACGTATCAATGGTAACGACAGGATTTAGTTTTGGGATACGAGTTACTCCTTTCCGATGCACTATTCATTCTTTACCTCAACGCTCGCTCCCTCACATTGACGAATTAACACAGAAATTGCGTCGCTATGAAATACTATGTGCTCAATGACTTCTCCTCCTAAATGAAGTCACGTTTCAATGGAAACGACAGGATTTAGTTTTGGGACACGAGTAACTCCTTTCCGATGCACTATTCATTCTTTACCTCAACGCTCGCTCCCTCACATTGACGAATTAACATAGAAATTGCGTCGCTATGAAATACTATGTGCTCAATGACTTCTCCTCCTAAATCGACTCACGTTTCAATGGAAACGACAGGAATTAGTTTTGGGATATGAGTAACTCCTTTCCGATGCACTATTCATTCTTTACCTAACGCTCGCTCCCTCACATTGACGAATTAACACAGAAATTGCGTCGCTATGAAATACAATGTGCTCAATGACTTCTCCTCCTAAATCGAGTCACGATTCAATGGAAACGACTGGATTTAGTTTTGGGATACGAGTAACTCCTTTCCAATGCACTATTCATTCTTTACCTCAACGCTCGCTCCCTCACATTGACGAATTAACACAGAAATTGCGTCGCTATGAAATAGTATGTGCTCAATGACTTCTCCCCCTCAATCGAGTCACGTTTCAATGGAAACGACAGGATTTAGTTTTGATACACGGGTAACTCCTTTCCGATGCACTATTCATTCTTTACCTCAAAGCTCGCTCACTCACATTGACGAATTATCACAGAAATTCCATCGCTTTGAAATACTATGTGCTCAATGACTTCTCCCCCTAAATCGAGTCACGTTTCAATGGAAACGACAGGATTTAGTTTTGGGACACGAGTATCTCCTTTCCGATGCACTGTTCCCTCTTTACTACATCCCTCGCTCCCTCACATGAATAATTAACACAGAAATTGCGACGCTATGAAATACTATGTGCTCAGTGATTTCTCCTCCTAAATCGAGTCACGTTTCAATTGAAACGACAGGATTTAGTTTTGGGATACAAGTATCTCCTTTCCGATGCACTGTTCCCACTTTACTACATCCCTCGCTCTCTCACATGAATAATTAACACAGAAATTGCGTCGATATGAAATACTATGTGCTCAATGACTTCTCCTCCTAAATCGATTCACGTTTCAATGGAAACGACAGGATTTAGTTTTGGGATACGAGTATCTCCTTTCCGATGCACTGTTCCCACTTTACTACATCCCTCGCTCCCTCACGTGAATAATTAACACAGAAATAGCGTCGCTATGAAATACTATGTGCTCAATGACTTATCCTCCTAAATCGAGTCACGTTTCAATAGAAACGACAGGATTTAGTTTTGGGATACGAGTAACTCCTTTCCGTTGTACTGTTCCCACTTTACTACATCACTCGCTCCCTCACATTGACGAATTAACACAGAAATTGCGTCGCTATGAAATACTATGTGCTCAATGACTTCTCCTCCTAAATCGAGTCACGATTCAATGGAAACGACTGGTTTTTGTTTTGGGATACGAGTATCTCCTTTCCGATGCACTGTTCCCACTTTACTACATCCCTCGCTCCCTCACATGAATAATTAACACAGAAATTGCGTCGCTATGAAATACTATGTGCTCAATGACTTCTCCTCCTAAATCGAGTCACGTTTCAATGGAAACGACAGGATTTAGTTTTGGGATACGAGTAACTCCTTTCCGATGCACTATTCATTCCTTACCTCAACGCTCGCTCCCTCACACTGACGAATTAACACAGAAATTGCGTCGCAATGAAATACTATGGGTTCTATGACTTCTCCTTCTAAATCGTGTAACGTTTCTATGGAAACGACAGGATTGAGTTTTGGGACACGAGTATCTCCTTTCCGATGCACTGTTCCCACTTTACTACATCCCTCGCTCCCTCACATGAATAATTAACACAGAAATTGCGTCGCTATGAAATACTATGTGCTCAATGACTTCTCCTCCTAAATCGAGTCACGTTTCACTGGAAACCACAGGATTTAGTTTTGGGATACGAGTAACTCCTTTCCGATGCACTGTTCCCACTTTACTACATCCCTCGCTCCCTCACATGAATAATTAACACAGAAATTGCGTCGCTATGTAATACTATGTGCTCAATGACTTCTCCTCCTAAATCGAGTCAAATTTCAATGGAAACGACAGGATTTACTTTTGGGATACGAGTAACTCCTTTCCGATGCACTATTCATTCTTTACCTCAACGCTCGCTCCCTCACATTGACGAATTATCACCGAAATTGCGTCGCTATGAAATATTATGGGTTCTATGACTTCCCCTTCTAAATCGTGTAACGTTTCTATGGAAACGGCAGGATTGAGTTTTGGGACATGAGTATCTCCTTTCCGATGCACTGTTCCTACTCTACTACATCCCTCGCTCCCTCACATGAATAACTAACACAGAAATTGCGTCGCTATGAAATACTATGTGCTCAATGACTTCTCCTCCTAAATCGAGTCACGTTTCAATGGAAACGACAGGATTTAGTGTTGGGATACGAGTAACTTCTTTCCGATGCACTATTCATTCTTTACCTCAACGCTCACTCCCTCACATTGACGAATTAACACAGAAATTGCTTCGCTATGAAATACTATGGGTTCTATGACTTCTCCTTCTAAATCGTGTAACGTTTCTATGGAAACGACAGGATTGTGTTTTGGGACACGAGTATCTCATTTCCGATGCACTGTTCCCACTTTACTACATCCCTCGCTCCCTCACATGAATAATTAACACAGAAATTGCGTAGCTATGAAATACTATGTGCTCAATGACTTCTCCTCCTAAATCGAGTCACGTTTCAATGGAAACGACAGGATTGAGTTTTGGGACACGAGTATCTCCTTTCCGATGCACTGTTCCCACTTTACTACATCCCTCGCTCTCTCACATGGATAATTAACACAGAAATTGCGTCGCTATGAAATACTATGTGCTCAATGACTTCTCCTCCTAAATCGAGTCACGTATCAATGGTAACGACAGGATTTAGTTTTGGGATACGAGTTACTCCTTTCCGATGCACTATTCATTCTTTACCTCAACGCTCGCTCCCTCACATTGACGAATTAACACAGAAATTGCGTCGCTATGAAATACTATGTGCTCAATGACTTCTCCTCCTAAATGAAGTCACGTTTCAATGGAAACGACAGGATTTAGTTTTGGGACACGAGTAACTCCTTTCCGATGCACTATTCATTCTTTACCTCAACGCTCGCTCCCTCACATTGACGAATTAACATAGAAATTGCGTCGCTATGAAATACTATGTGCTCAATGACTTCTCCTCCTAAATCGACTCACGTTTCAATGGAAACGACAGGATTTAGTTTTGGGACACGAGTAACTCCTTTCCGATGCACTATTCATTCTTTACCTCAACGCTCGCTCCCTCACATTGACGAATTAACATAGAAATTGCGTCGCTATGAAATACTATGTGCTCAATGACTTCTCCTCCTAAATCGAGTCACGATTCAATGGAAACGACTGGATTTAGTTTTGGGATACGAGTATCTCCTTTCCGATGCACTGTTCCCACTTTACTACATCCCTCGCTACCTCACATGAATAATTAACACAGAAATTGCGTCGCTATAAAATACTATGTGCTCAATGACTTCTCCTCCTAAATCGAGTCACGTTTCAATGGAAACGACAGGAATTAGTTTTGGGATACGAGTAACTCCTTTCCGATGCACTATTCATTCCTTACCTCAACGCTCGCTCCCTCACATTGACGAATTAACACAGAAATTGCGGCGCTATGAAATACTATGTGCTCAATGACTTCTCCTCCTAAATCGAGTCACGTTTCAATGGAAACGACAGGATTTAGTTTTGGGATACGAGGAACTCCTTTCCGATGCTCTATTCAATCTTTACCTCAACGCTCGCTCCCTCACATTGACGAATTAACACAGAAATTGCGTCGCTATGAAATACTATGGGTTCTATGACTTCTCCTTCTAAATCGTGTAACGTTTCTATGGAAACGACAGGATTGAGTTTGGGGACACGAGTATCTCCTTTCCGATGCACTGTTCCCACTTTACTACATCCCTCGCTCCCTCTCATGAATAATTAACACAGAAATTGCGTCGCTATGAAATACTATGTGCTCAATGACTTCTCCTCCTAAATCGAGTCACGTTTCAATGGAAACCACAGGAGAGAGATTAGTGCGCGCAAGGAGGCTTTCAGACAGTCGATCTTCCCGCGAACCATACGCGACTGGAACAGGAAAGGGAGGTAATGACAGTGGCACGTAAAGTGCCCTCCGCCACACACCGTTGGGTGGCTTGCGGAGTATCAATGTAGATGTAGATGTAGATTTAGTTTTGGGATACGAGTAACTCCTTTCCGATGTATTGTTCCCACTTTACTACATCCCTCGCTCCCTCACATGAATAATTAACACAGAAATTGCGTCGCTATGAATTACTATGTGCTCAATGACTTCTCCTCCTAAATCGAGTCAAGTTTCAATGGAAACGACAGGATTTAGTTTTGGGATACGAGTAACTTCTTTCCGATGCACTATTCATTCTTTACCTCAACGCTCGCTCCCTCACATTGACGAATTGTCACCGAAATTGCGTCGCTATGAAATATTATGGGTTCTATGACTTCTCCTTCTAAATCGTGTAACGTTTCTATGGAAACGGCTGGATTGAGTTTTGGGACGCGAGTATCTCCTTTCCGATGCACTGTTCCTACTTTACTACATCCCTCGCTCCCTCACATGAATAATTAACACAGAAATTGCGTCGCTATGAAATACTATGTGCTCAATGACTTCTCCTCCTAAATCGAGACACGTTTCAATGGAAACGACAGGATTTAGTTTTGGGATACGAGTAACTCCTTTCCGATTCACTATTCATTCTTTACCTTAACGCTCGCTCCCTCACATTGACGAATTAACACAGAAAATGCGTCGCTATGAAATACTATGGGTTCTATGACTTCTCCTTCTAAATCGTGTAACGTTTCTATGGAAACGACAGGATTGAGTTTTGGGACACGAGTATCTCATTTCCGATGCACTGTTCCCAATTTACTACATCCCTCGCTCCCTCACTTGAATAATTAACACAGAAATTGCGTCGCTATGAAATACTATGTGCTCAATGACTTCTCCTGCTAAATCGAGTCACGTTTTAATGGAAACGACAGGATTGAGTTTTGGGACACGAGTATCTCCTTTCCGATGCACTGTTCCCACTTTACTACATCCCTCGCTCCCTCACATGGATAATTAACACAGAAATTGCGTCGCTATGAAATACTATGTGCTCAATGACTTCTCCTCCTAAATCGAGTCACGTATCAATGGACAGGACAGGATTTAGTTTTGGGATACGAGTAACTCCTTTCCGATGCACTATTCATTCTTTACCTCAACGCTCGCTCCCTCACATTGACGAATTAACACAGAAATTGCGTCGCTATGAAATACTATGTGCTCAATGACTTCTCCTCCTAAATCGAGTCACGTATCATTGGAAACGACAGGATTTAGTTTTGGGATACGAGTAACTCCTTTCCGATGCACTATTCATACTTTACCTCAACGCTCGCTCCCTCACATTGACGAATTAACACAGAAATGGCGTCGCTATGAAATACTATGTGCTCAATGACTTCTCCTCCTAAATCAAGCCACGTTTCAATGGAAACGACAGGATTTAGTTTTGGGACACGAGTAACTCCTTTCCGATGCACTATTCATTCTTTACCTCAACGCTCGCTCCCTCACATTGACGAATTAACACAGAAATTGCGCCGCTAAGAAATACTATGTGCTCAATGACTTCTCCTCCTAAATCGAGTCACGTTTCAATGGAAACGACAGGAATTAGTTTTGGGACACGAGTAACTCCTTTCTGATGCACTATTCATTCTTTACCTAACGCTCGCTCCCTCACATTGACGAATTAACACAGAAATTCCGTCGCTATGAAATACAATGTGTCAATGACTTCTTCTCCTAAATCGATTCACGTTTCAATGGAAACGACAGGATTTAGTTTTGGGACACGAGTATCTCCTTTCCGATGCACTGTTCCCTCTTTACTACATCCCTCGCTCCCTCACATGAATAATTAGCACAGAAATTGCGTCGCTATGAAATACTATGTGCTCAATGACTTCTCCTCCTAAATCGAGTCACGTTTCAAAGGAAACGACAGGATTTAGTTTTGGGATACGAGTAACTTCTTTCCGATGCACTATTCATTCTTTACCTCAACGCTCGCTCCCTCAAATTGACGAATTAACACAGAAATTGCGTCGCTATGAAATTCTATGTGCTCAATGACTTCTCCTCCTAAATCGAGCGACGTTTCAATGGAAACGACAGGATTTAGTTTTGGGATACGAGTAACTCCTTTCCGATGCACTATTCATTCTTTACCTCAACGCTCGCTCCCTCACATTGACGAATTAACACAGAAATTGCGTCGCTATGAAAAACTATGTGCTCATTGACTTCTCCTCCTAAATCGAGTCACGTTTCAATGGAAACGACAGGATTTAGTTTTGGGATACGAGTATCTCCTTTTCGATGCACTGTTCCCTCTTCACTACATCCCTCGCTCCCTCACATGAATAATTAACACAGAAATTGCGTCGCTATGAAATACTATGTGCACAATGACTTCTCCTCCTAAATCGAGTAACGTTTCAATGGAAACTACAGGATTAATTTTGGGATACGAGTAACTCCTTTCCGATGCACTATTCATTCTTTACCTCAACGCTCGCTCCCTCACATTGACGAATTAACACAGTAATTGCGTCGCTATGAAATACTATGTGCTCAATGACTTCTCCTCCTAAATCGAGTCACGTTTCAATGGAAACGACAGGATTTACTTTTGGGATACGAGTAACTCCTTTCCGATCCACTGTTCCCTCTTTACTACATCCCTCGCTCCCTCACATGAATAATTAACACAGAAATTGCGTCGCTATGAAATACTATGTGCTCAATGACTTCTCCTCCTAAATCGAGTCACGTATCAATAAAAAAACGACAGGATTTAGTTTTGGGATACGAGTAACTCCTTTCCGATGCACTGTTCCCTCTTTACTACATCCCTCGCTACCTCACATGAATAATTAACACAGAAATTGCGTCGCTATGAAATACTATGTGCTCAATGACTTCTCCTCCTAAATCGAGTCACGTTTCAATATAAACGACATGATTTAGTTTTGGGATACGAGTATCTCCTTTCGGATGCACTGTTCCCACTTTACTACATCCCTCGCTCCCTCGCATGAATAATTAACACAAAAATTGCGTCGCTATGAAATACTATGTGCTCAATGACTTTTCCTCCTAAATCGAGTCACGTATCAATGGAAACGACAGGATTTAGTTTTGGGATACGAGTAACTCCTTTCCGATGCACTGTTCCCACTTTACTACATCCCTCGCTCCCTCACATTGACGATTTAACACAGAAATTGCGTCGCTAAGAAATACTATGTGCTCAATGACTTCTCCTCCTAAATCGAGTCACGTTTCAATGGAAACGACAGGATTTAGTTTTGGGATGCGAGTATCTCCTTATCGATGCTCTGTTCCCACTTTACGACATCCCTCGCTCCCTCACATGAATAATTAACACAGAAATTGCGTAGCTATGAAATACTATGTGCCCAATGACTTCTCCTCCTAAATCGAGTCACGTTTCAATGGAAACGACAGGATTTAGTTTTGGGATACGAGTATCTCCTTTCCGATGCACTGTTCCCACTTTACTACATCCCTCGCTCCCTCACATGAATAAATAACACAGAAATTGCGTCGCTATGAAATACTATGTGCTCAATGACTTCTCCTCCTAAATCGAGTCACGTTTCAATGGAAACGACAGGATTAAGTTTTGGGATACGAGTAACCCCTTTCCGATGCACTGTTCCCACTTTACTACATCCCTCGCTCCCTCACATTGACGAATTAACACAGAAATTGCGTCGCTATGAAATACTATGTGCTCAATGACTTCTCCTCCTGAATCGAGTCACGTTTCAAAGGAAACGAAAGGATTTAGTTTTGGGATTCGAGTATCTCCTTTCCGATGCACTGTTCCCACTTTACTACATCCCTCGCTCCCTCACATGAATAATTAACACAGAAATTGCGTCGCTGTAGAATACTATGTGCTCAATGACTTCTCCTCCTAAATCAAGTCACGTTTCAATGGAAACGACAGGATTTAGTTTTGGGATACGAGTATCTCCTTTCTGATGCACTGTTCCCACTTTACTACATCCCTCGCTCCCTCACATGATTAATTACCACAGAAATTGCGTCGCTATGAAATACTATGTGCTCAATGACTTCTCCTCCTAAATCGAGTCACGTTTCAATGGAAACGACAGGATTTAGTTTTGGGATACGAGTATCTCCTTTCCGATGCACTGTTCCCACTTTACTACATCCCTCGCTCCCTCACATGAATATTTAACACAGGAATTGCGTCGCTATGAAATACTATGTGCTCAATGACTTCCCCTCCTAAATCGAGTCACGTTTCAATGGAAACGACAGGATTTAGTTTTGGGATACGAGTAACTCCTTTCCGATGCACTATTCATTCTTTACCTCAACGCTCGCTCCCTCACATTGAGGAATTAACACAGAAATTGCGTCGCTATGAAATACTATGGGTTCTATGACTTCTCCTTCTAAATCGTGTAACGTTTCTATTGAAACGACAGGATTTAGTTTTGAGATACGAGTAACTCCTTTCCGATGCACTATTCATTCTTTACCTCAACGCTCGCTCCCTCACATTGACGAATTAACACAGAAATTGCGTCGCTATGAAATACTATGTGCTCAATGACTTCTCCTACTAAATCGAGTCACTTTTCAATGGAAACGACAGGTTTTAGTTTTGGGATTCGAGTATCTCCTTTCCGATGCACTGTTCCCACTTTACTACATCCCTCGCTCCCTCACATGAATAATTAACACAGAAATTGCGTCGCTGTAGAATACTATGTGCTCAATGACTTCTCCTCCTAAATCGAGTCACGTTTCAATGGAAACGACAGGATTTAGTTTTGGGATACGAGTATCTCCTTTCCGATGCACTGTTCCCACGTTACTACATCCCTCGTTCCCTCACATGAATAATTACCACAGAAATTGCGTCGCTATGAAATACTATGTGCTCAATGACTTCTCCTCCTAAATCGAGTCACGTTTCAATGGAAACGACAGGATTTAGTTTTGGGATTCGAGTATCTCCTTTCCGATGCACTGTTCCCACTTTACTACATCCCTCGCTCCCTCACATGAATAACTAACACAGAAATTGCTCGCTATGAAATACTATGTGCTCAATGACTTCTCCTCCTAAATCGAGTCACGTTTCAGTGGAAACGACAGGATTTAGTTTTGGGATACGAGTATCTCCGTTCCGATGCACTATTCATTCCTTACCTCAACGCTCGCTCCCTCACATTGACGAATTAACACAGAAATTGCGTCGCTATGAAATACGATGGGTTCTATGACTTCTCCTACAAAATCGTGTAACGTTTCTATGTAAACGACAGAATAGAGTTTTGGGACACGAGTATCCCCTTTCCGATGCAGTGTTCCCACTTTACTACATCCCTCGCTCCCTCACATGAAAAATTAACACAGAAATTGCGTCGCTATGAAATACTATGTGCTCAATGACTTCTCCTCCTAAATCGAGTCACGTTTCAATGGAAACGACAGGATTTAGTTTTGGGATACGAGTAACTACTTTCCGATGCACTGTTCCCACTTTACTACATCCCTCGCTCCCTCACATGAATAATTAACACAGAAATTGCGTCGCTATGAAATACTATGTGCTCAATGACTTCTCCTCCTAAATCGAGTCACGTTTCAATGGAAACGACAGGATTTAGTTTTGGGATACGAGTAACTCCTTTCCGATGCACTATTCATTCCTCACCTCAACGCTCGCTCCCTCACATTGACGAATTAACACAGAAATTGCGTCGCTATGAAATACGATGGGTTCTATGACTTCTCCTTCTAAATCGTGGAACGTTTCTATGGAAACGACAGGATTGAGTTTTGGGACACGAGTATCTCCTTTCCGATGCACTGTTCCCACTTTACAACATCCCTCGCTCCCTCACATGAATAATTAACACAGAAATTGCGTCGCTATGAAATACTATGTGCTCAATGACTTCTCCTCCTAAATCGAGTCACGTTTCAATGGAAACGACAGGATTTAGTTTTGGGATACGAGTATCTCCTTTCCGATGCACTGTTCCCACTTTACTACATCCCTCGCTCCCTGACATGAATATTTAACACAGAAATTGCGTCGCTATGAAATACTATGTGCTCAAAGACTTCTCCTCCTAAATCGAGTCACGTTTCAATGGAAACGACAGGATTTAGTTTTGGGATACGTGTAACTCCTTTTTGATGCACTATTCATTCTTTACCTCAACGCTCGCTCCCTCACATTGACGAATTAACACAGAAATTGCGTCGCTATGAAATACTATGGGTTCTATGACTTCTCCTTCAAAATCGTGTAACGTTTCTATTGAAAAGACAGGATTTAGTTTTTAGATACGAGTAACTCCTTTCCGATGCACTATTCATTCTTTACCTCAACGCTCGCTCCCTCACATTGACGAATTAACACAGAAATTGCGTCGCTATGAAATACTATGTGCTCAATGACTTCTCCTCCTAAATCGAGTCACGTTTCAATGGAAACGACAGGATTTAGTTTTGGGATACGAGTTACTCCTTTCCAAAGTACTATTCATTCTTTACCTCAACGCTCGCTCCCTCACATTGACGAATTAACACAGAAATTGCGTCGCTATGAAATACTATGGGTTCAATGACTTCTCCTTCTAAATCGTGTAACGTTTCTATGGAAACGACAGGATTGAGTTTTGGGACACGAGTATCTCCTTTCCGATGCACTGTTCCCACTTTACTACATCCCTCGCTCCCTCACATGAAAAATTAACACAGAAATTGCGTCGCTATGAAATACTATGTGCTCAATGACTTCTCCTCCTAAATCGAGTCACGTTTCAATGGAAACGACAGGATTTAGTTTTGGGATACGAGTAACTCCTTTCCGATGCACTGTTGGCACTTTACTACATCCCTCGCTCCCTCACATTGACGAATTAACACAGAAATTGCGTCGCTAAGAAATACTATGTGCTCAATGACTACTCCTCCTAAATCGAGTCACGTTTCAATGGAAACGACAGGATTTAGTTTTGGGATACGAGTATCTCCTTATCGATGCACTGTTCCCACTTTACTACATCCCTCGCTCCCTCACATGAATAATTAACACAGAAATTGCGTAGCTATGAAATACTATGTGCCCAATGACTTCTCCTCCTAAATCGAGTCACGTTTCAATGAAAACGACAGGATTTAGTTTTGGGATACGAGTATCTCCTTTCCGATGCACTGTTCCAAATTTACTACATCCCTCGCTCCCTCACATGAATAATTAACACAGAAATTGCGTCGCTATGAAATACTATGTGCTCAATGACTTCCCCTCCTAAATCGAGTCACGTTTCAATGGAAACGACACGATTTAGTTTTGGGATACGAGTATCTCCTTTCCGATGCACTGTTCCCACTTTACTACATCCCTCGCTCCCTCACATTGACGAATTAACACAGAAATTGCGTCGCTATGAAATACTATGTGCTCAATGACTTCTCCTCCTGAATCGAGTCACGTTTCAATGGAAACGACAGGATTTAGTTTTGGGATTCGAGTATCTCCTTTCCGATGCAGTGTTCCCACTTTACTACATCCCTCGCTCCCTCACATGAATAATTAACACAGAAATTGCGTCGCTATTGAATACTATGTGCTCAATGACTTCTCCTCCTAAAGCGAGTCACGTTTCAATGGAAACGACAGGATATAGTTTTGGGATACGAGTATCTCCTTTCTGATGCACTGTTCCCACTTTACTACATCCCTCGCTCCCTCACATGAATAATTACCACAGAAATTGCGTCGCTATGAAATACTATGTGCTCAATGACTTCTCCTCCTAAATCGAGTCATTTTTCAATGGAAACGACAGGATTTAGTTTTGGGATTCGAGTGTCTCCTTTCCGATGCACTGTTCCCACTTTACTACATCCCTCGCTCCCTTACATGAATAATTAACACAGAAATTGCGCCGCTGTGAAATACTATGTGCTCAATGACTTCTCCTCCTAAATCGAGCCACGTTTCAATGGAAACGACAGGATTTAGTTTTGGGATACGAGTAACTCCTTTCCGATGCACTATTCATTCCTTACATCAACGCTCGCTCCCTCACATTGACGAATTAACACAGAAATAGCGTCGCTATGAAATACCATGGGTTCTATGACTTCTCCTTCTAAATCGTGTAACGTTTCTATGGAAACGACAGGATTGAGTTTTGGGACACGACTATCTCCTTTCCGATGCACTGTTCCCACTTTACTACATCCCTCGCTCCCTCACATGAATAATTAACACAGAAATTGCGTCGCTATGAAATACTATGTGCTCAATGACTTCTCCTCCTAAATCGAGTCACGTTTCAATGGAAACGACAGGATTTAGTTTTGGGATACGAGTATCTCCTTTCCGATGCACTGTTCCCACTTTACTACAACCCTCGCTCCCTCACATGAATAATTAACACAGAAATTGCGTCGCTATGAAATACTATGTGCTCAATGACTTCTCCCCCTAAATCGAGTCACGTTTCAATGGAAACGACAGAATTTAGTTTTGGGATACGAGTAACTCCTTTCCGATGCACTATTCGTTCTTTACCTCAACGCTCGCTCCCTCACATTGACGAATTAACACAGAAATTGCGTCGCTATGAAATACTATGTGTTCTATGACTTCTCCTTCTAAATCGTGTAACGTTTCTATTGAAACGACAGTATTTAGTTTTGAGATACGAGTAACTCCTTTCCGATGCACTATTCATTCTTTACCTCAACGCTCGCTCCCTCACATTGACGAATTAACACAGAAATTGCGTCGCTATGAAATACTATGTGCTCAATGACTTCTCCTCCTAAATCGAGTCACGTTACAATGGAAACGACAGGATTTAGTTTTGGGATACGAGTTACTCCTTTCCAAAGTACTATTCATTCTTTACCTCAACTATCGCTCCCTCACATCGACGAATTAACACAGAAATTGCGTCGCTATGAAATACTATGGGTTCTATGACTTCTCCTTCTAAATCGTGTAACGCTTCTATGGAAACGACAGGATTGAGTTTTGGGACACGAGTATCTCCTTTCCCATGCACTGTTCCCACTTTACTACATCCCTCGCTCCCTCACATGAAAAATTAACACAGAAATTGCGTCGCTATGAAATACTATGTGCTCAATGACTTCTCCTCCTAAATCGAGTCACGTTTCAATGGAAACGACAGGATTTAGTTTTGGGATACGAGTAACTCCTTTCCAATGCACTATTCATTCTTCACCTCAACGCTCGCACCCTCACATTGATGAATTAACACAGATATTGCGTCGCTATGAAATACTATGGGTTCTATGGCTTCTCCTTCTAAATCGTGTAACGTTTCTATGGAAACGACAGGATTGAGTTTTGGGACACGAGTATCTCCTTTCCGATGCACTGTTCCCACTTTACTACATCCCTCGCTCCCTCACATGAATAATTAACACAGAAATTGCGTCGCTATGAAATACTATGTGCTCAATGACTTCTCCTCCTAAATCGAGTCACGTTTCATTGGAAACGACAGGATTTAGTTTTGGGACACGAGTATCTCCTTTCCGATGCACTGTTCCCACTTTACTACACCCCTCGCTCCCTCACATGAATAATTAACACAGAAATTGCGTCGCTATGAAATACTATGTGCTCAATGACTTCTCCTCCTAAATCGAGTCACGTTTCAATGGAAACGACAGGATTTAGTTTTGGGATAAGAGTATCTCCTTATCGATGCACTGTTCCCACTTTACTACATCCCTCGCTCCCTCACATAAATAATTAACACAGAAATTGCGTCGCTGTGAAATACTATGTGCTCAATGACTTCTCCTCCTAAATCGAGTCACGTTTCAATGGAAACGACAGGATTTAGTTTTTGGATACGAGTTTCTCCTTTCCGATCCAATGTTAACACTTTACTACATCCCTCGCTCCCTCACATGAATAATTAACACAGAAATTGCGTCGCTATGAAATACTATGTGCTCAATTACTTCTCCTCCTAAATCGAGTCACGTATCAATGGAAACGACAGGATTTAGTTTTGGGATACGTGTAACTCCTTTCCGATGCACTGTTCCCACATTACTACATCCCTCGCTCCCTCACATTGACGAATTAACACAGAAATTGCGTCGCTATGAAATACTATGTGCTCAATGACTTCTCCTCCTAAATCGAGTCACGTTTCAATGGAAACGACAGGATTTAGTTTTGGGATACGAGTATCTCGTATCCGATGCACTGTTCCCACTTTACTACATCCCCCGCTCCCTCACATGAATAATTAACACAGAAATTGCGTCGCTATGAAATACTATGTGCTCAATGACTTCTCCCCCAGAATCGAGTCACGTCTCAATGGAAACGACAGGATTTAGTTTTGAGATACGAGTAACTCCTTTCCGATGCACTATTCATTCTTTACCTCAACGCTTGCTCCCTCACATTGACGAATTAACACAGAAATTGCGTCGCTATGAAATACTATGATCTCAATGACTTCTCCTCCTAAATCGAGTCACGTTTCAATGGAAACGACAGGATTTAGTTTTGGGATACGAGTAACTCCTTTCCAATGCACTATTCATTCTTTACCTCAACGCTCGCTACCTCACATTGACGAATTAACACAGAAATTGCGTCGCTATGAAATAGTATGTGCTCAATGACTTCTCCTCCTAAATCGAGTCACGTTTCAATGGAAACGACAGGATTTAGTTTTGGGATACGAGTAACTCCTTTCCGATGCACTATTCATTCTTTACCACAACGCTCGCTCCCTCACATTGACGAATTGACACAGAAATTCCGTCGCTTTGAAATACTATGTGCTCAATGACTTCACCTCCTAAATCAAGTCACGTTTCAATGGAAACGACAGGATTTAGTTTTGGGACACGAGTATCTCCTTTCCGATGCACTGTTCCCTCTTTACTACATCCCTCGCTCCCTCACATGAATAATTAACACAGAAATTGCGTCGCTATGAAATACTATGTGCTCAGTGACTTCTCCTCCTAAATCGAGTCACGTTTCAATGGAAACGACAGGATTTAGTTTTGGGATACGAGTAACTCCTCTCCGATGTACTGTTCCCACTTTACTACATCCCTCGCTCCCTCACATTGACGAATTAACACAGAAATTGCGTCGCTATGAAATACTATGTGCTCAATGACTTCTCCTCCTAAATCGAGTCACGTTTCAATGGAAACGACTGGATTTAGTTTTGGGATACGAGTATCTCCTTTCCGATGCACTGTTCCCACTTTACTACATCCCTCGCTCCCTCACATGAATAATTAACACAGAAATTGCGTCGCTATGAAATACTATGTGCTCAATGACTTCTCCTCCTAAATGGAGTCACGTTTCAATGGAAACGACAGGATTTAGTTTTGGGATACGAGTAACTCCTTTCCGATGCACTATTCATTCCTTACCTCAACGCTCGCTCCCTCACATTGACGAATTAACACAGAAATTGCGTCGCTATGAAATACTATGTGCTCAATGACTTCTCCTCCTAAATCGAGTCACGTTTCAATGGAAACGACAGGATTTAGTTTTGGGATACGAGTAACTCCTTTCCGATGCACTATTCATTCTTTACCTCAACGCTCGCTCCCTCACATTGACGAATTAACACAGAAATTGCGTCGCTATGAAATACTATGGGTTCTATGACTTCTCCTTCTAAATCGTGTAACGTTTCTATGGAAACGACAGGATTGAGTTTTGGGACACGAGTATCTCCTTTCCGATGCACTGTTCCCACATTACTACATCCCTCGCTCCCTCACATGAATAATTAACACAGAAATTGCGTCGCTATGAAATACAATGAGCTCAATGACTTCTCCTCCTAAATCGAGTCACGTTTCAATGGAAACGACAGGATTTAGTTTTGGGATACGAGTAACTCCTTTCCGATGCACTATTCATTCTTTACCTCAACGCTCGCTCCCTCACATTGACGAATTAACACAGAAATTGCGTCGCTATGAAAAACTATGGGTTCTATGACTTCTCCTTCTAAATCGTGTAACGTTTCTATGGAAACGACAGGATTGAGTTTTGGGACACGACTATCTCATTTCCGATGCACTGTTCCCACTTTACTACATCCCTCGCTCCCTCACATGAATAATTAACACAGAAATTGCGTCGCTATTGAAATACTATGTGCTCAATGACTTCTCCTCCTAAATCGAGTCACGTATCAATGGAAACGACAGGATTTAGTTTTGGGATACGAGTAGCTCCTTTCCAATGCACTATTCATTCTTTACCTCAACGCTCGCTCCCTCACATTGACGAATTAACACAGAAATTGCGTCGCTATGAAATACTATGGGTTCTATGACTTCTCCTTCTAAATCGTGTAACGTTTCTATGGAAACGACAGCATTGAGTTTTGGGACATGAGTATCTCCTTTCCGATGCACTGTTCCCACTTTACTACATCCCTCGCTCCCTCACATGAATAATTAACACAGAAATTGCGTCGCTATGAAATACTATGTGCTCAATGACTTCTCCTCCTAAATGGAGTCACGTTTCAATGGAAACGACAGGATTTAGTTTTGGGATACGAGTAACTCCTTTCCGATGCACTATTCATTCCTTACCTCAACGCTCGCTCCCTCACATTGACGAATTAACACAGAAATTGCGTCGCTATGAAATACTATGTGCTCAATGACTTCTCCCCCTAAATCGAGTCACGTTTCAATGGATACGACAGGATTTAGTTTTGAGATACGAGTAACTCCTATCCGATGCACTATTCATTCTTTACCTCAACGCTCGCTCCCTCACATTGACGAATTAACACAGAAATTGCGTCGCTATGAAATACTATGTGCTCAATTACTTCTCCTCCTAAATCAAGTCACGTTTCAATGGAAACGACAGGATTTAGTTTTGGGATACGAGTAACTCCTTTCCGATTCACTGTTCATTCTTTACCTCAACGCTCGCTCCCTCACATTGACGAATTAACACAGAAATTGCGTCGCTATGAAATACAATGTGCTGAATGACTTCTCCTTCTAAATCGAGTCACGTTTCAATGGAAACGACAGGATTTAGTTTTGTGACACGAGTATCTCCTTTCCAATGCACAGTTCCCTCTTTACTACATCCCTCGCTCCCTCACATGAATAATTAGCACAGAAATTGCGTCGCTATGAAATACTATGTGCTCAATGACTTCTCCTCCTAAATCGAGTCACGTTTCAATGGAAACGACAGGATTTAGTTTTGGGATACGAGTAACTCCTTTCCGATGCACTATTCATTGTTTACCTCAACGCTCGCTCCCTCACATTGACGAATTAACACAGAAATTGCGTCGCTATGAAATACTATGTGCTCAATGACTTCTCCTCCTAAATCGAGTGACGTTTCAATGGAAACGACAGGATTTAGTTTTGGGATACGAGTAACTCCTTTCCGATGCACTATTCATTCTTTACCTCAACGCTCGCTCCCTCATATTGACGAATTAACACAGAAATTGCGTCGCTATGAAAAACTATGTGCTCAATGACTTCACCTCCTAAATCGAGTCACGTTTCAATGGAAAGACAGGATTTAGTTTTAGGATACGAGTATCTCCTTTCCGATGCACTGTTCCCACTTTACTACATCCCTCGCTCCCTCACATGAATAATTAACACAGAAATAGCGTCGCTATGAAATACTATGTGCACAATGACTTCTCCTCCTAAATCGAGTAACGTTTCAATGGAAACTACAGGATTAATTTTGGGATACGAGTAACTCCTTTCCGATGCACTATTCATTCTCTACCTCAACGCCCGCACCCTCACATTGACGAATTAACACAGTAATTGCGTCGCTATGAAATACTCTGTGCTCAATGACTTCTCCTCCTAAATCGAGTCACGTTTCAATGGAAACGACAGGATTTAGTTTTGGGATACGAGTAACTCCTTTCCGATCCACTGTTCCCTCTTTACTACATCCCTCGCTCCCTCACATGAATAATTAACACAGAAATTGCGTCGCTATGAAATAATATGTGCTCAATGACTTCTCCTCCTAAATCGAGTCACGTATCAATAAAAAAACAACAGGATTGAGTTTTGGGACACGAGTATCTCCTTTCCGATGCACTGTTCCCACTTTACTACATCCCTCGCTCCCTCACATGAATAATTAACACAGAAATTGCGTCGCTATGGAATACTATGTGCTCAATGAGTTCTCCTCCTAAATCGAGTCACGTTTCAATGGATACGACAGGATTTAGTTTTGGGATACGAGTAACTCCTTTCCGATGCACTGTTCCCACTTTACTACATCCCTCGCTCCCTCACATGAATAATTGACACAGAAATTGCGTCGCTATGAAATACTATGTGCTCAATGATTTCTCCTCCTAAATCGAGTCACGTTTCAATGGAAACGACAGGATTTAGTTTTGGGATACGAGTATCTCCTTTCCGATGCACTGTTCCCACTTTACTACATCCCTCGCTCCCTCACATGAATAATTAACACAGAAATTGCGTCGCTATGAAATACTATGTGCTCAATGACTTCTCCTCCTAAATCGAGTCACGTTTCAATGAAAACGACAGGATTTAGTTTTGGGATACGAGTGTCTCCTTTCCGATGCACTGTTCCCACTTTACTCCATCCCTCGCTCCCTCACATGAATAATTAACACAGAAATTGCGTCGCTATGAAATACTATGTGCTCAATGACTTCTCCTCCTCAATCGAGTCACGTTTCAATGGAAACGGCATGATTTAGTTTTGGGATACGAGTAACTCCTTTCGGATGCACTGTTCCCACTTTACTACATCCCTCGATCCCCCACATGAATAATTAACACAGAAATTGCGTCGCTATGAAATACTATGTGCTCAATGACTTCTCCTCCTAAATCGAGTCACGTATCAATGGAAACGACAGGATTTAGTTTTGGGATACGAGTACCTCCTTTCCGATGCACTGCTCCCACTTTACTACATCCCTCGCTCCCTCACATTGACGAATTAACACAGAAATTGCGTCGCTAAGAAATACTATGTGCTCAATGACTTCTCCTCCTAAATCGAGTCACGTTTCAGTGGAAACGACAGGATTTAGTTTTGGGATACGAGTATCTCCTTATCGATGCACTGTTACCACTTTACTACATCCTTCGCTCCCTCACATGCATAATTAACACAGAAATTGCGTAGCTATGAAATACTATGTGCCCAATGACTTCTCCTCCTAAATCGAGTCACGTTTCAATGGAAATGACAGGATTTAGTTTTGGGATACGAGTATCTCCTTTCCGATGCACTGTTCCCACTTTACTACATCCCTCGCTCCCTCACATGAATAATTAACACAGAAATTGCGTCGCTATGAAATACTATGTGCTCAATGACTTCTCCTCCTAAATCGAGTCACTTATCAATGGAAACGACACGATTTAGTTTTGGGATTCGAGTATCTCCTTTCCGATGCACTGTTCCCACTTTACTACATCCCTCGCTCCCTCACATGAATAATTAACACAGAAATTGCGTCGCTATGAAATACTATGTGCTCAATGACTTCTCCTCCTAAATCGAGTCACGTTTCAATGGAAACGACTGGATTTAGTTTTGGGACACGAGTATCTCCTTTCCGATGCACTGTTCATTCTTTACCTCAACGCTCGCTCCCTCACATTGACGAATTAACACAGAAATTGCGTCGCTATGAAATACTATGGGTTCTATGACTTCTCCTTCTAAATCGTGTAACGTTTCTATGGAAACGACTGGATTGAGTTTTGGGACACGAGTATCTCCTTTCCGATGCACGGTTCCTACTTTACTACATCCCTCGCTACCTCACATGAATAATTAAAACAGAAATTGCGTCGCTATGAAATACTATGTGCTCAGTGACTTCTCCTCCTAAATCGAGTCACGTATCAATGGAAACGACAGGATTTATTTTTTAGATATGAGTAACTCCTTTCCGATGCACTGTTCCCACTTTACTACATCCCTCGCTCCCTCACATTGACGAATTAACACAGAAATTGCGTCGCTATGAAAAACTATGTGCTCAATGACTTCTCCTCCTAAATCGAGTCACGTTTCAATGGAAAGACAGGATTTAGTTTTGGGATACGAGTATCTCCTTTCCGATGCACTGTTCCCACTACATCCCTCGCTCCCTCACATGAATAATTAACACAGAAATTGCGTCGCTATGAAATACTATGTGCACAATGACTTCTCCTCCTAAATCGTGTAACGTTTCAATGGAAACTACAGGATTTATTTTGGGATACGAGTAACTCCTTTCCGATGCACTATTCATTCTTTACCTCAACGCTCGCACCCTCACATTGACGAATTAACACAGTAATTGCGTCGCTATGAAATACTATGTGCTCAATGACTTCTCCTCCTAAATCGAGTCACGTTTCAATGGAAACGACAGGATTTAGTTTTGGGATACGAGTAACTCCTTTCCGATGCACTATTCATTCTTTACCTCAACGCTCGCTCCCTCACATTGACGAATTAACACAGAAATTGCGTCGCTATGAAATACTATGGGTTCTATGACTTCTCCTTCTAAATCGTGTAACGTTTCTATGGAAACGACAGGATTGAGTTTTGGGACACGAGTATCTCCTTTCCGATGCACTGTTCCCACTTTACTACATCCCTCGCTCCCTCACAATAATAATTAACACAGAAATTGCGTCGCTATGAAATACTATGAGCTCAATGACTTCTCCTCCTAAATCGAGTCACGTTTCAATGGAAACGACAGGATTTAGTTTTGGGATACGAGTAACTCCTTTCCGATGCACTATTCATTCTTTACCTCAACGCTCGCACCCTCACATTGACGAATTAACACAGTAATTGCGTCGCTATGAAATACTATGTGCTCAATGACTTCTCCTCCTAAATCGAGTCACGTATCAATGGAAACGACAGGATTAAGTTTTGGGATACGAGTAACTCCTTTCCGATGCTCTGTTCCCACTTTACTACATCCCTCGCTCCCTCACATTGACGAATTAACACAGAAATTGCGTCGCTATGAAATACTATGTGCTCAATGAATTCTCCTCCTAAATCGAATCACGTTTCAATGGAAACGACAGGATTTAGTTTTGAGATACGAGTAACCTCTTTCCGATGCACTATTCATTCTTTACCTCAACGCTCGCTCCCTCACATTGACGAATTAACACAGAAATTGCGTCGCTATGAAATACTATGTGCTCAATGACTTCTCCTCCTAAATCAAGTCATGTTTCAATGGAAACGACAGGATTTAGTTTTGGGATACGAGTAACTCCTTTCCAATGCACTATTCATTCTTTACCTCAACGCTCGCTCCCTCACATTGACGAATTAACAAATAATTGCGTCGCTATGAAATAGTATGTGCTCAATTACTTCTCCTCCTAAATCAAGTCACGTTTCAATGGAAACGACAGGATTTAGCTTTGGGATACGAGTAACTCCTTTCCGATGCACTATTCATTCTTTACCTCAACGCTCGCTCCCTCACATTGACGAAATAACACAGAAATTGCGTCGCTATGAAATACAATGTGCTCAATGACTTCTCCTCCTAAATCGAGTCACGTTTCAATGGAAGCGACAGGATTTAGTTTTGTGACACGAGTATCTCCTTTCCGATGCACTGTTCCCTCTTTACTACATCGATCGCTCCCTCACATGAATAATTAGCACAGATATTGCGTCGCTATGAAATACTATGTGCTCAATGACTTCTCATCCTAAATCGAGTCACGTTTCAATGGAAACGACAGGATTTAGTTTTGGGATACGAGTAACTCCTTTCCGGTGCACTATTCACTCTTTACCTCAACGCTCGCTCCCTCACATTGACGAATTACAACAGAAATTGCGTCGCTATGAAATACTATGTGCTCAATGACTTCTCCTCCTAAATCGAGTGACGTTTCAATGGAAACGACAGGATTTAGTTTTGGGATACGAGTAACTCCTTACCGATGCACTATTCATTCTTTACCTCAACGCTCGCTCCCTCACATTGACGAATTAACACAGAAATTGCGTCGCTATGAAAAACTATGTGCTCAATGACTTCTCCTCCTAAATCGAGTCACGTTTCAATGGAAAGACAGGATTTAGTTTTAGGATACGAGTATCTCCTTTCCGATGCACTGTTCCCACTTTACTACATCCCTCGCTCCCTCACATGAATAATTAACACAGAAATTGCGTCGCTATGAAATAGTATGTGCACAATGACTTCTCTTCCTAAATCGAGTAACGTTTCAATGGAAACTACAGGATTAATTTTGGGATACGAGTAACTCCTTTCCGATGCACTATTCATTCCCCACCTCAACGCTCGCACCCTCACATTGACGAATTAACACAGTAATTGCGTCGCTATGAAATACTCTGTGCTCAATGACTTCTCCTCCTAAATCGAGTCACGTTTCAATGGAAACGACAGGATTTAGTTTTATGATACGAGCAACTCCTTTCCGATCCACTGTTCCCTCTTTACTACATCCCTCGCTCCCTCACATGAATAATTAACACAGAAATTGCGTCGCTATGAAATAATATGTGCTCAATGACTTCTCCTCCTAAATCGAGTCACGTATCAATAAAAAAACGACAGGATTTAGTTTTGGGATACGAGTAACTCCTTTCCGATGCACTGTTCCTTCTTTACTACATCCCTCGCTACCTCCCATGAATAATTAACACAGAAATTGCGTCGCTATGAAATACTATGTGCTCCATGACTTGTCCTCCTAAATCGAGTCACGTTTCAATGGAAACGACAGGATTTAGTTTTGGGATACGAGTAACTCCTTTCCGATGCACTGTTCCCACTTTACTACATCCCTCGCTCCCTCACATGAATAATTGACACACAAATTGCGTCGCTATGAAATACTATGTGCTCAATGATTTCTCCTCCTAAATCGAGTCACGTTTCAATGGAAACGACAGGATTTAGTTTTGGGATACGAGTATCTCCTTTCCGATGCACTGTTCCCACTTTACTACATCCCTCGCTCCCTCACATGAATAATTAACACAGAAATTGCGTCGCTATGAAATACTATGAGCTCAATGACTTCTCCTCCTAAATCGAGTCACGTTTCAATGGAAACGACAGGATTTAGTTTTGGGATACGAGTGTCTCCTTTCCGATGCACTGTTCCCACTTTACTACATCCCTCGCTCCCTCACATGAATAATTAACACATAAATTGCGTCGCTATGAAATACTATGTGCTCAATGACCTCTCCTCCTAAATCGAGTCACGTTTCAATGGAAACGACATGATTTAGTTTTGGGATACGAGTAACTCCTTTCGGATGCACTGTTCCCACTTTACTACATCCCTCGCTCCCTCACATGAATAATTAACACAGAAATTGCGTCGCTATGAAATACTATGTGCTCAATGACTTCTCCTCCTAAATCGAGTCAAGTATCAATGGAAACGACAGGATTTAGTTTTGGGATACGAGTAACTCCTTTCCGATGCACTGTTCCCACTTTACTACATCCCTCGCTCCCTCACATTGACGAATTAACACAGAAATTGCGTCGCTAAGAAATACTATGTGCTCAGTGACTTCTCCTCCTAAATCGAGTCACGTTACAATGGAAACGACAGGATTTAGTTTTGGGATACGAGTATCTCCTTATCGATGCACTGTTACCACTCTACTACATCCTTCGCTCCCTCACATGAATAATTAACACAGAAATTGCGTAGCTATGAAATACTATGTTCCCAATGACTTCTCCTCCTAAATCGAGTCACGTTTCAGTGGAAATGACAGGATTTAGTTTTGGGATACGAGTATCTCCTTTCCGATGCACTGTTCCCACTTTAGTACATCCCTCGCTCTCTCACATGAATAATTAACACAGAAATTGCGTCGCTATGAAATACTATGTGCTCAATGACTTCTCCTCCTAAATCGAGTCACGTTTCAATGGAAACGACACGATTTAGTTTTGGGATTCGAGTATCTCCTTTCCGATGCACTGTTCCCACTTTACTACATCCCTCGCTCCCTCACATGAATAATTAACACAGAAATTGCGTCGCTATGAAATACTATGTGCTCAATGACTTCTCCTCCTAAATCGAATCACGTTTCAATGGAAACGACTGGATTTAGTTTTGGGACACGAGTATCTCCTTTCCGATGCACTGTTCATTCTTTACCTCAACGCTCGCTCCCTCACATTGACGAATTAACACAGAAATTGCGTCGCTATGAAATACTATGGGTTCTATGACTTCTCCTTCTAAATCGTGTAACGTTTCTATGGAAACGACTGGATTGAGTTTTGGGACACGAGTATCTCCTTTCCGATGCACTGTTCCTACTTTACTACATCCCTCGCTACCTCACATGAATAATTAACACAGAAATTGCGTCGCTATGAAATACTATGTGCTCAGTGACTTCTCCTCCTAAATCGAGTCACGTATCAATGGAAACGACAGGATTTATTTTTTAGATATGAGTAACTCCTTTCCGATGCACTGTTCCCACTTTACTACATCCCTCGCTCCCTCACATTGACGAATTAACACAGAAATTGCGTCGCTATGAAATACTTTGTGATCAATGACTTCTCCTCCTAAATCGAGTCACGTTTCAATGGAAACGACCGGCTTTGGTTTTGGGATACGAGTATCTCCTTTCCGATGCACTGTTCCCACTTTACTACATCCCTCGCGCCCTCACATGAATAAATAACACAGAAATTGCGTCGCTATCAAATACTATGTGCTCAATGACTTCTCCTCCTAAATCGAGTCTCGTATCAATGGAAACGACAGGATTAAGTTTAGGGATACGAGTAACCCCTTTCCGATGCACTGTTCCCACTTTACTACATCCCTCGCTCCCTCACATTGACGAATTAACACAGAAATTGCGTCGCTATGAAATACTATGTGCTCAATGACTTCTCCTCCTAAATCGAGTCACGTTTCAATGGAAACGACAGGATTTAGTTTTGAGATACGAGTAACTCCTTTCCGATGCACTATTCATTCTTTACCTCAACGCTCGCTCCCTCACATTGACGAATTAACACAGAAATTGCGTCGCTATGAAATACTATGTGCTGAATGACTTCTCCTCCTAAATCAAGTCACGTTTCAATGGAAACGACAGGATTTAGTTTTGGGATACGAGTAACTCCTTTCCGATGCACTATTCATTCTTTACCTCAACGCTCGCTCCCTCACATTGACGAATTAACACAGAAATTCCGTCGCTATGAAATACTATGTGCTCAATGACTTCTCCTCCTAAATCGAGTGACGTTTCAATGGAAACGACAGGATTTAGTTTTGGGATACGAGTAACTCCTTTCCGATGCACTATTCATTCTTTACCTCAACGCTCGCTCCCTCACATTGACGAATTAACACAGAAGTTGCGTCGCTATGAAATACTATGTGCTCAATGACTTCTCCACCTAAATCGAGTCACGTTTCAATGGAAACGACAGGATTTAGTTTTGGGATACGAGTAACTCCTTTCCGATCCACTGTTCCCTCTTTACTACATCCCTAGCTCCCTCACATGAATAATTAACACAGAAATTGCGTAGCTATGAAATACTATGTGCCCAATGACTTCTCCTCCTAAATCGAGTCACGTTTCAATGGAAACGACAGGATTTAGTTTTGGGATACGAGTACCTCCTTTCCGATGCACTGTTCCCACTTTACTACATCCCTCGCTCCCTCACATTGACGAATTAACACAGAAATTGCGTCGCTAAGAAATACTATGTGCTCAATGACTTCTCCTCCTAAATCGAGTCACGTTTCAATGGAAACGACAGGATTTAGTTTTGGGATACGAGTATCTCCTTATCGATGCACTGTTCCCCCTTTACTACATCCCTCGCTCCCTCACATGAATAATTAACACAGAAATTGCGTAGCTATGAAATACTATGTGCCCAAAGACTTCTCCTCCTAAATCGAGTCACGTTTCAATGGAAACGACAGGATTTAGTTTTGGGATACGAGTATCTCCTTTCCGATGCACTGTTCCCACTTTACTACATCCCTCGCTCCCTCACATGAATAATTAACACAGAAATTGCGTCGCTATGAAATACTATGTGCTCAATGACTTCTCCTCCTAAATCGAGTCACGTTTCAATGGAGACGACACGATTTAGTTTTGGGATTCGAGTATCTCCTTTCCGATGCACTGCTCCCACTTTACTACATCCCTCGCTCCCTCACATGAATAATTAACAAAGAAATTGCGTCGCTATGAAATACTATGTGCTCAATGACTTCTCCTCCTAAATCGAATCACGTTTCAATGGAAACGACTGGATTTAGTTTTGGGACACGAGTATCTCCTTTCCGATGCACTGTTCATTCTTTACCTCAACGCTCGCTCCCTCACATTGACGAATTAACACAGAAATTGCGTCGCCATGAAATACAATGGGTTCTATGACTTCTCCTTCTAAATCGTGTAACGTTTCTATGGAAACGACTGGATTGAGTTTTGGGACAAGAGTATCTCCTTTCCGATGCACTGTTCCTACTTTACTACATCCCTCGCTACCTCACATGAATAATTAACACAGAAATTGCGTCGCTATGAAATACTATGTGCTCAGTGACTTCTCCTCCTAAATCGAGTCACGTATCAATGGAAACGACAGGATTTATTTTTTAGATATGAGTAACTCCTTTCCGATGCACTGTTCCCACTTTACTACACCCCTCGCTCCCTCACTTTGACGAATTAACACAGAAATTGCGTCGCTATGAAATACTATGTGGTCAATGATTTCTCCTCCTAAATCGAGTCACGTTTCAATGGAAACGACAGACTTTGGTTTTGGGATACGAGTATGTCCTTTCCGATGCACTGTTCCCACTTTATTACATCCCTCGCGGCCTCACATGAATAAATAACACAGAAATTGCGTCGCTATCAAATACTACGTGCTCAATGACTTCTCCTCCTAAATCGAGTCTCGTATCAATGGAAATGACAGGATTAAGTTTTGGGATACGAGTAACTCCTTTCCGATGCACTGTTCCCACTTTACTACATCCCTCGCTCCCTAACATTGACGAATTAACACAGAAATTGCGTCGCTATGAAATACTATGTGCTCAATGACTTCTCCTCCTAAATCGAGTCACGTTTCAATGGAAACGACAGGATTTAGTTTTGAGATACGAGTAACTCCTTTCAGATGCACTATTCATTCTTTACCTCAACGCTCGCTCCCTCACATTGACGAATTAACACAGAAATTGCGTCGCTATGAAATACTATGTGCTCAATGACTTCTCCTCCTACATCAAGTCACGTTTCAATGGAAACGACAGGATTTAGTTTTGGGATACGAGTAACTCCTTTCCGATGCACTATTCATTCTTTACCTCAACGCTCGCTCCCTCACGTTGACGAATTAACACAGAAATTGCGCCGCTATGAAATACTATGTGCTCAATGACTTCTCCTCCTAAATCGAGTCACGTTTCAATGGAAACGACAGGATTTAGTTTTGGGATACGAGTAACTCCTTTCCGATGCACTATTCATTCTTTACCTAAGGCTCGCTCCCTCACATTGACGAATTAACACAGAAATTCCGTCGCTATGAAATACAATGTGCTCAATGACTTCTCCTCCTAAATCGAGTCACGTTTCAATGGAAACGACAGGATTTAGTTTTGGGACACGAGTATCTCCTTTCCGATGCACTGTTCCCTCTTTACTACATCCCTCGCTCCCTCACATGAATAATTAGTACAGAAATTGCGTCGCTATGAAATACTATGTGCTCAATGACTTCTCCTCCTAAATCGAGTCACGTTTCAATGGAAACGACAGGATTTAGTTTTGGGATACGAGTAACTCCTTTCCGATGTACAATTCATTCTTTACCTCAACGCTCGCTCCCTCACATTGACGCATTAACACAGAAATTGCGTCGCTATGAAATACTATGTGGTCAATGACTTCTCCTCTTAAATCGAGTGACGTTTCAATGGAAACGACAGGATTTAGTTTTGGGATACGAGTAACTCCTTTCCGATGCACTATTCATTCTTTACCTCAACGCTCGCTCCCTCACATTGACGAATTAACACAGAAATTGCGTCGCTATTAAAAACTATGTGCTCAATGACTTCTCCTCCTAAATCGAGTCACGTTTCAATGGAAAGACAGGATTTAGTTTTGGGATACGAGTATCTCCTTTCCGATGCACTGTTCCCACTTTACTACATCCCTCGCTCCCTCACATGAATAATTAGCACAGAAATTGCGTCGCTATGAAATACTATGTGCACAATGACTTCTACTCCTAAATCGAGTAACGTTTCAATGGAAACTACAGGATTAATTTTGGGATACGAGTAACTCCTTTCCGATGCACTATTCATTCTTTACCTCAATGCTCGCACCCTCACACTGACGAATTAACACAGTAATTGCGTCGCTATGAAATACTATGTGCTCAATGACTTCTCCTCCTAAATCGAGCGACGTATCAGTAAAAAAACGACAGGATTTAGTTTTGGGATACGAGTAACTCCTTTCCGATGCACTGTTCCCTCTTTACTGCATCCCTCGCTCCCTCACATGAACAATTAACACAGAAATTGCGTAGCTATGAAATACTATGTGCCCAATGACTTCTCCTCCTAAATCGAGTCACGTTTCAATAGAAACGACAGGATTTAGTTTTGGGATACGAGTATCTCCTTTCCGATGCACTGTTCCCACTTTACTACATCCCTCGCTCCCTCACATGAATAATTAACACAGAAATTGCGTCGCTATGAAATACTATGTGCTCAATGACTTCTCCTCCTAAATCGAGTCACGTAACAATGGAAACGACACGATTTAGTTTTGGGATTCGAGTATCTCCTTTCCGATGCACTGTTCCCACTTTACTACATCCCTCGCTCCCTCACAAGAATAATTAACACAGAAATTGCGTCGCTATGAAATACTACGTGCTCAATGACTTCTCCTCCTAAATCGAGTCACGTTTCAATGGAAACGACTGGATTTAGTTTTGGGATACGAGTATCTCCTTTCCGATGCACTGTTCATTCTTTACCTCAACGCTCGCTCCCTCACATTGACGAATTAACACTGAAATTGCGTCGCTATGAAATACTATGGGTTCTATGACTTCTCCTTCTAAATCGTGTAACGTTTCCATGGAAACCACTGGATTGAGTTTTGGGACACGAGTATCTCCTTTCCGATGCACTGTTCCTACTTTACTACATCCCTCGCCACCTCACATGAATAATTAACACAGAAATTGCGTCGCCATGAAATACTATGTGCTCAGTGACTTCTCCTCCTAAATCGAGACACGTATCAATGGAAACGACAGGATTTATTTTTTAGATACGAGTAACTCCTTTCCGATGCACTGTTCCCACTTTTCTACATCCCTCGCTCCCTCACATTGACGAATTAACACAGAAATTGCGTCGCTATGAAATACTATGTGCTCAATGACTTCTCCTCCTAAATCGAGTCACGTTTCAATGGAAACGACAGGCTTTGGTTTTGGGATACGAGTATCTCCTTTCCGATGCACTGTTCCCACTTTACTACATCCCTCGCGCCCTCACATGAATAAATAACACAGAAATTGCGTCGCTATCAAATACTATGTGCTCAATGACTTCTCCTCCTAAATCGAGTCTCGTATCAATGGAAACGACAGGATTAAGTTTTGGGATACGAGTAACTCCTTTCCGATGCTCTGTTCCCACTTTACTACATCCCTCGCGCCCTCACATGAATAAATAACACAGAAATTGCGTCGCTATCAAATACTATGTGCTCAATGACTTCTCCTCCTAAATCGAGTCACGTATCAATGGAAACGACAGGATTAAGTTTTGGGATACGAGTAACTCCTTTCCGATGCTCTGTTCCCACTTTACTACATCCCTCGCTCCCTCACATTGACGAATTAACACAGAAATTGCGTCGCTATGAAATACTATGTGCTCAATGAATTCTCCTCCTAAATCGAATCACGTTTCAATGGAAACGACAGGATTTAGTTTTGAGATACGAGTAACTCCTTTCCGATGCACTATTCATTCTTTACCTCAACGCTCGCTCCCTCACATTGACGAATTAACACAGAAATTGCGTCGCTATGAAATACTATGTGCTCAATGACTTCTCCTCCTAAATCAAGTCATGTTTCAATGGAAACGACAGGATTTAGTTTTGGGATACGAGTAACTCCTTTCCGATGCACTATTCATTCTTTACCTCAACGCTCGCTCCCTCACATTGACGAATTAACCCAGAAATTGCGTCGCTATGAAATACTATGTGCTCAATGACTTCTCCTCCTAAATCGAGTCACGTTTCAATGGAAACGACAGGATTTAGTTTTGGGATACGAGTAACTCCTTTCCGATGCACTATTCATTCTTCACTTAAGGCTCGCTCCCTCACATTGACGAATTAACACAGAAATTCCGTCGCTATGAAAAACAATGTGCTCAATGACTTCTCCTCCTAAATCGAGTCACGTTTCAATGGAAACGACAGGATTTAATTTTGGGACACGAGTATCTCATTTCCGATGCACTGTTCCCTCTTTACTACATCCCTCGCTCCCTCCCATGAATAATTAGCACAGAAATTGCGTCGCTATGAAATACTATGTGCTCAATGACTTCTGCTGCTAAATCGACTCACGTTTCAATGGAAACGACAGGATTTAGTTTTGGGATACGAGTAACTCCTTTCCGATGCACTATTCATTCTTTACCTCAACGCTCGCTCCCTCACATTGACGAATTAACACAGAAATTGCGTTGCTATGAAATACTATGTGCTCAATGACTTCTCCTCTTAAATCGAGTGACGTTTCAATGGAAACGACAGGATTTAGTTTTGGGATACGAGTAACTCCTTTCCGATGCACTGTTCCCTCTTTACTGCATCCCTCGCTCCCTCACATGAATAATTAACACAGAAATTGCGTAGCTATGAAATACTATGTGCCCAATGACTTCTCCTCCTAAATCGAGTCACGTTTCAATGGAAACGACAGGATTTAGTTTTGGGATACGAGTATCTCCTTTCCGATGCACTGTTCCCACTTTACTACATCCCTCGCTCCCTCACATGAATAATTATCACAGAAATTGCGTCGCTATGAAATACTATGTGCTCAATGACTTCTCCTCCTAAATCGAGTCACGTTTCAATGGAAACGACAGGCTTTGGTTTTGAGATACGAGTATCTCCTTTCCGATGCACTGTTCCCACTTTACTACATCCCTCGCGCCCTCACATGAATAAATAACACAGAAATTGCGTCGCTATTAAATACTATGTGCTCAATGACTTCTCCTCCTAAATCGAGTCTCGTATCAATGGAAACGACAGGCTTTGGTTTTGGGATACGAGTATCTCCTTTCCGATGCACTGTTCCCACTTTATTACATCCCTCGCGGCCTCACATGAATAAATAACACAGAAATTGCGTCGCTATCAAATACTATGTGCTCAATGACTTCTCCTCCTAAATCGAGTCTCGTATCAATGGAAATGACAGGATTAAGTTTTGGGATACGAGTAACTCCTTTCCGATGCACTGTTCCCACTTTACTACATCCCTCGCTCCCTAACATTGACGAATTAACACAGAAATTGCGTCGCTATGAAATACTATGTGCTCAATGACTTCTCCTCCTAAATCGAGTCACGTTTCAATGGAAACGACAGGATTTAGTTTTGAGATACGAGTAACTCCTTTCCGATGCACTATTCATTCTTTACCTCAACGCTCGCTCCCTCACATTGACGAATTAACACAGAAATTGCGTCGCTATGAAATACTATGTGCTCAATGACTTCTCCTCCTACATCAAGTCACGTTTCAATGGAAACGACAGGATTTAGTTTTGGGATACGAGTAACTCCTTTCCGATGCACTATTCATTCTTTACCTCAACGCTCGCTCCCTCACGTTGACGAATTAACACAGAAATTGCGCCGCTATGAAATACTATGTGCTCAATGACTTCTCCTCCTAAATCGAGTCACGTTTCAATGGAAACGACAGGATTTAGTTTTGGGATACGAGTAACTCCTTTCCGATGCACTATTCATTCTTTACCTAAGGCTCGCTCCCTCACATTGACGAATTAACACAGAAATTCCGTCGCTATGAAATACAATGTGCTCAATGACTTCTCCTCCTAAATCGAGTCACGTTTCAATGGAAACGACAGGATTTAGTTTTGGGACACGAGTATCTCATTTCCGATGCACTGTTCCCTCTTTACTACATCCCTCGCTCCCTCACATGAATAATTAGTACAGAAATTGCGTCGCTATGAAATACTATGTGCTCAATGACTTCTCCTCCTAAATCGAGTCACGTTTCAATGGAAACGACAGGATTTAGTTTTGGGATACGAGTAACTCCTTTCCGATGTACAATTCATTCTTTACCTCAACGCTCGTTCCCTCACATTGACGCATTAACACAGAAATTGCGTCGCTATGAAATACTATGTGGTCAATGACTTCTCCTCTTAAATCGAGTGACGTTTCAATGGAAACGACAGGATTTAGTTTTGGGATACGAGTATCTCCTTTCCGATGCACTGTTCCCACTTTACTACATCCCTCGCTCCCTCACATGAATAATTAGCACAGAAATTGCGTCGCTATGAAATACTATGTGCACAATGACTTCTACTCCTAAATCGAGTAACGTTTCAATGGAAACTACAGGATTAATTTTGGGATACGAGTAACTCCTTTCCGATGCACTATTCATTCTTTACCTCAATGCTCGCACCCTCACACTGACGAATTAACACAGTAATTGCGTCGCTATGAAATACTATGTGCTCAATGACTTCTCCTCCTAAATCGAGTGACGTATCAGTAAAAAAACGACAGGATTTAGTTTTGGGATACGAGTAACTCCTTTCCGATGCACTGTTCCCTCTTTACTGCATCCCTCGCTCCCTCACATGAACAATTAACACAGAAATTGCGTAGCTATGAAATACTATGTGCCCAATGACTTCTCCTCCTAAATCGAGTCACGTTTCAATGGAAACGACAGGATTTAGTTTTGGGATACGAGTATCTCCTTTCCGATGCACTGTTCCCACTTTACTACATCCCTCGCTCCCTCACATGAATAATTAACACAGAAATTGCGTCGCTATGAAATACTATGTGCTCAATGACTTCTCCTCCTAAATCGAGTCACGTAACAATGGAAACGACAGGATTTAGTTTTGGGATTCGAGTATCTCCTTTCCGATGCACTGTTCCCACTTTACTACATCCCTCGCTCCCTCACAAGAATAATTAACACAGAAATTGCGTCGCTATGAAATACTACGTGCTCAATGACTTCTCCTCCTAAATCGAGTCACGTTTCAGTGGAAACGACTGGATTTAGTTTTGGGATACGAGTATCTCCTTTCCGATGCACTGTTCATTCTTTACCTCAACGCTCGTTCCCTCACATTGACGAATTAACACTGAAATTGCGTCGCTATGAAATACTATGGGTTCTATGACTTCTCCTTCTAAATCGTGTAACGTTTCCATGGAAACCACTGGATTGAGTTTTGGGACACGAGTATCTCCTTTCCGATGCACTGTTCCTACTTTACTACATCCCTCGCCACCTCACATGAATAATTAACACAGAAATTGCGTCGCCATGAAATACTATGTGCTCAGTGACTTCTCCTCCTAAATCGAGACACGTATCAATGGAAACGACAGGATTTATTTTTTAGATACGAGTAACTCCTTTCCGAAGCACTGTTCCCACTTTTCTACATCCCTCGCTCCCTCACATTGACGAATTAACACAGAAATTGCGTCGCTATGAAATACTATGTGCTCAATGACTTCTCCTCCTAAATCGAGTCACGTTTCAATGGAAACGACAGGCTTTGGTTTTGGGATACGAGTATCTCCTTTCCGATGCACTGTTCCCACTTTACTACATCCCTCGCGCCCTCACATGAATAAATAACACAGAAATTGCGTCGCTATCAAATACTATGTGCTCAATGACTTCTCCTCCTAAATCGAGTCTCGTATCAATGGAAACGACAGGATTAAATTTTGGGATACGAGTAACTCCTTTCCGATGCTCTGTTCCCACTTTACTACATCCCTCGCGCCCTCACATGAATAAATAACACAGAAATTGCGTCGCTATCAAATACTATGTGCTCAATGACTTCTCCTCCTAAATCGAGTCACGTATCAATGGAAACGACAGGATTAAGTTTTGGGATACGAGTAACTCCTTTCCGATGCTCTGTTCCCACTTTACTACATCCCTCGCTCCCTCACATTGACGAATTAACACAGAAATTGCGTCGCTATGAAATACTATGTGCTCAATGAATTCTCCTCCTAAATCGAATCACGTTTCAATGGAAACGACAGGATTTAGTTTTGAGATACGAGTAACTCCTTTCCGATGCACTATTCATTCTTTACCTCAACGCTCGCTCCCTCACATTGACGAATTAACCCAGAAATTGCATCGCTATGAAATACTATGTGCTCAATGACTTCTCCTCCTAAATCGAGTCACGTTTCAATGGAAACGACAGGATTTAGTTTTGGGATACGAGTAACTCCTTTCCGATGCACTATTCATTCTTTACTTAAGGCTCGCTCCCTCACATTGACGAATTAACACAGAAATTCCGTCGCTATGAAAAACAATGTGCTCAATGACTTCTCCTCCTAAATCGAGTCACGTTTCAATGGAAACGACAGGATTTAGTTTTGGGACACGAGTATCTCATTTCCGATGCACTGTTCCCTCTTTACTACATCCCTCGCTCCCTCTCATGAATAATTAGCACAGAAATTGCGTCGCTATGAAATACTATGTGCTCAATGACTTCTGCTCCTAAATCGACTCACGTTTCAATGGAAACGACAGGATTTAGTTTTGGGATACGAGTAACTCCTTTCCGATGCACTATTCATTCTTTACCTCAACGCTCGCTCCCTCACATTGACGAATTAACACAGAAATTGCGTCGCTATGAAATACTATGTGCTCAATTACTTCTCCTCTTAAATCGAGTGACGTTTCAATGGAAACGACAGGATTTAGTTTTGGGATACGAGTAACTCCTTTCCGATGCACTGTTCCCTCTTTACTGCATCCCTCGCTCCCTCACATGAATAATTAACACAGAAATTGCGTAGCTATGAAATACTATGTGCCCAATGACTTCTCCTCCTAAATCGAGTCACGTTTCAATGGAAACGACAGGATTTAGTTTTGGGATACGAGTATCTCCTTTCCGATGCACTGTTCCCACTTTACTACATCCCTCGCTCCCTCACATGAATAATTATCACAGAAATTGCGTCGCTATGAAATACTATGTGCTCAATGACTTCTCCTCCTAAATCGAGTCACGTAACAATGGAAACGACACGATTTAGTTTTGGGATTCGAGTATCTCCTTTCCGATGCACTGTTCCCACTTTACTACATCCCTCGCTCCCTCACAAGAATAATTAACACAGAAATTGCGTCGCTATGAAATACTACGTGCTCAATGACTTCTCCTCCTAAATCGAGTCACGTTTCAATGGAAACGACTGGATTTAGTTTTGGGATACGAGTATCTCCTTTCCGATGCACTGTTCATTCTTTACCTCAACGCTCGCTCCCTCACATTGACGAATTAACACTGAAATTGCGTCGCTATGAAATACTATGGGTTCTATGACTTCTCCTTCTAAATCGTGTAACGTTTCCATGGAAACCACTGGATTGAGTTTTGGGACACGAGTATCTCCTTTCCGATGCACTGTTCCTACTTTACTACATCCCTCGCTACCTCACATGAATAATTAACACAGAAATTGCGTCGCCATGAAATACTATGTGCTCAGTGACTTCTCCTCCTAAATCGAGACACGTATCAATGGAAACGACAGGATTTATTTTTTAGATACGAGTAACTCCTTTCCGATGCACTGTTCCCACTTTACTACATCCCTCGCTCCCTCACATTGACGAATTAACACAGAAATTGCGTCGCTATGAAATACTATGTGCTCAATGACTTCTCCTCCTAAATCGAGTCACGTTTCAATGGAAACGACAGGCTTTGGTTTTGAGATACGAGTATCTCCTTTCCGATGCACTGTTCCCACTTTACTACATCCCTCGCGCCCTCACATGAATAAATAACACAGAAATTGCGTCGCTATCAAATACTATGTGCTCAATGACTTCTCCTCCTAAATCGAGTCTCGTATCAATGGAAACGACAGGATTAAGTTTTGGGATACGAGTAACTCCTTTCCGATGCTCTGTTCCCACTTTACTACATCCCTCGCGCCCTCACATGAATAAATAACACAGAAATTGCGTCGCTATCAAATACTATGTGCTCAATGACTTCTCCTCCTAAATCGAGTCACGTATCAATGGAAACGACAGGATTAAGTTTTGGGATACGAGTAACTCCTTTCCGATGCTCTGTTCCCACTTTACTACATCCCTCGCTCCCTCACATTGACGAATTAACACAGAAATTGCGTCGCTATGAAATACTATGTGCTCAATGAATTCTCCTCCTAAATCGAATCACGTTTCAATGGAAACGACAGGATTTAGTTTTGAGATACGAGTAACTCCTTTCCGATGCACTATTCATTCTTTACCTCAACGCTCGCTCCCTCACATTGTCGAATTAACACAGAAATTGCGTCGCTATGAAATACTATGTGCTCAATGACTTCTCCTCCTAAATCAAGTCATGTTTCAATGGAAACGACAGGATTTAGTTTTGGGATACGAGTAACTCCTTTCCGATGCACTATTCATTCTTTACCTCAACGCTCGCTCCCTCCCATTGACGAATTAACCCAGAAATTGCGTCGCTATGAAATACTATGTGCTCAATGACTTCTCCTCCTAAATCGAGTCACGTTTCAATGGAAACGACAGGATTTAGTTTTGGGATACGAGTAACTCCTTTCCGATGCACTATTCATTCTTTACTTAAGGCTCGCTCCGTCACATTGACGAATTAACACAGAAATTCCGTCGCTATGAAAAACAATGTGCTCAATGACTTCTCCTCCTAAATCGAGTCACGTTTCAATGGAAACGACAGGATTTAGTTTTGGGACACGAGTATCTCATTTCCGATGCACTGTTCCCTCTTT
Source organism: Schistocerca piceifrons (assembly GCF_021461385.2). Classification (NCBI taxonomy): domain Eukaryota; kingdom Metazoa; phylum Arthropoda; class Insecta; order Orthoptera; family Acrididae; genus Schistocerca; species Schistocerca piceifrons. The sequence goes on from NW_025728158.1 coordinate 651,138, forward strand.
ACTACATCCCTCGCTCCCTCACATGAATAATTAGCACAGAAATTGCGTCGCTATGAAATACTATGTGCTCAATGACTTCTGCTCCTAAATCGACTCACGTTTCAATGGAAACGACAGGATTTAGTTTTGGGATACGAGTAACTCCTTTCCGATGCACTATTCATTCTTTACCTCAACGCTCGCTCCCTCACATTGACGAATTAACACAGAAATTGCGTCGCTATGAAATACTATGTGCTCAATGACTTCTCCTCTTAAATCGAGTGACGTTTCAATGGAAACGACAGGATTTAGTTTTGGGATACGAGTAACTCCTTTCCGATGCACTATTCATTCTTTACCTCAACGCTCGCTCCCTCACATTGACGAATTAACACAGAAATTGCGTCGCTATGAAAAACTATGTGCTCAATGACTTCTCCTCCTAAATCGAGTCACGTTTCAATGGAAAGACAGGATTTAGTTTTGGGATACGAGTATCTCCTTTCCGATGCACTGTTCCTACTTTACTACATCCCTCGCTCCCTCACATGAATAATTAACATAGAAATTGCGTCGCTATGAAATACTGTGTGCTCAATGACTTCTCCTCCTAAATCGAGTCACGTTTCAATGGAAACGACAGGATTTAGTTTTGGGATACGAGTATCTCCTTTCCGATGCACTATTCATTCTTTACCTCAACGCTCGCACCCTCACATTGACGAATTAACACAGAAATTGCGTCGCTATGATATACTATGGGTTCTATGACTTCTCCTTCTAAATCGTGTAACGTTTCTATGGAAACGACAGGATTGAGTTTTGGGACACGAGTATCTCCTTTCCGATGCACTGTTCCCACTTTACTACATCCCTCGCTCCCTCACATGAATAATTAACACAGAAATTGCGTCGCTATGAAATACTATGTGCTCAATGACTTCTCCTCCTAAATCGAGTCACGTTTCAATGGAAACGACAGGATTTAGTTTTGGGATATGAGTATCTCCTTTCCGAAGCACTATTTATTCTTTACCTCAACGCTCGCTCCCTCACATTGACGAATTAACACAGAAATTGCGTCGCTATGTGATACTATGTGCTCAATGACTTCTCCTCCTAAATCGAGTCACGTTTCAATGGAATCGACAGGATTTAGTTTTGGAATACGAGTATCTCCTTTCCGATGCACTGTTCCCACTTTACTACATCCCTCGCTCCCTCACATGAATAATTAACACAGAAATTGCGTCGCTATGAAATACTATGTGCTCAATGACTTCTCCTCCTAAATCGAGTCACGTTTCAATGGAAACGACAGGATTTAGTTTTGCGATGCGAGTATCTCCTTTCCGATGCACTATTCATTCTTTACCTCAACGCTCGCTCCCTCACATTGACGAATTAACACAGAAATTGCGTCGCTATGAAATACTATGGGTTCTATGACTTCTCCTTCTAAATCGTGTAACGTTTCTATGGAACCGGCAGGATTGAATTTTTTGACACGAGTATCTCCTTTCCGATGCACTGTTCCCACTTTACTACATCCTTCGCTCCCTCACATGAATAATTAACACTGAAATTGCGTCGCTATGAAATACTATGTGCTCAATGAGTTCTCCTCCTAAATCGAGTCAAGTTTCAATGGAAACGACAGGATTTAGTTTTGGGATACGAGTATCTCCTTTCCGATGCACTGTTCCCACTTGTGATGTTACAATATAAAAGTGATGTTGTTATTCAATGGAAAGTTGGAAATTGAGATTTAGCTTACTCTTTTATCAATCACAATTGGCGTAAGAATCATGGATTGACCATTGTCATAAAATATTGCATTATGAGATGTGATTAGTTTTTACTTGCAGTTTCGCGTGGCTTGAGGCAGTCACAACTAGCGTGCTGTTGAATAAGAAATTGCGTTATCGTCTTTCTAATTACTTCATGATCGTAGATACGATCATATCCGGTTGTGAAGTTATTGTTATGACAAAACAATTTCCTAAGGGACCAGAAAGTTCTTAAGGGCACAAAAACAACTGTAACATCACACAAAAGAGAAATTCAATATTAAAGCTGATGCAAGAAGACGATAAAACAGTTTTCTTTTTATCAATGTAACACGCACATTGGACTGCTGATCTTGGAGTCTGTAATATTAGCAAAATGCATAATTAAAATGAAAATAATACTGAGGAGATAATAGAAATGAGCACTGCTAAATGATTCAGTATTCCCAGAACAAATATTTATTATAACTAAAACATATATCGTACCTTAAGCTTAATACAACAATGACGGTAGATTTTTATGTCCGTATCATGTCCATTTAGCGCTCTTTTATATAGCCATTGTCTTCTTTGAGTCGCTCGTGCGTCGTCACGGTAAGTTATAACAGTTCTTTACACTTCACTCAACTCAGACATACACGTTTTTATACATTTAGTAAAAATTAGATCAGACTGCCACAAATCTGCGTCCGTCTTACTCGAGAAAAACAGTACAAGTCTTCTTAGCGCTCAAGGCTTCATTTGTTCTCCCTCGAACAAAATAGTGAAGGATCGTATATCTATCCGTATTTTTCTGTTTTTATTGCCGCCCAAAGACGACAAATTACATCACTAGAAAATTCCACCGTCGCTATGCGACGCCTCATTCTACATTAATCATTATTTACAAACAAGTATTTGCCTTCTGGCTGAAAGTATTAACTACTCGTATTTGCTGTTTTAATGAAGTCAAAAATACCGAATATCACATTGCCTCCCATGAGGAGAGAGGGAATGCCGAAGGATTACCTCGATCCTCATGTCCTCATGAGATATTCGTGATTTTTGGTGTGACATTTACATAACGTTACTGGCGTACAAAGTACATAAATTGAAATCACATTTATAAACATATATCAGATATTTATCATTTTTCAAAATAAAGTTTTTCATTCTTTGTTCATCAGTCACTTCATTCCATAATACCAAGACTAACATTTATGTGCATATTTAAGTTTGGTCCATATTTGCTTATAACAATAAGTGAACGTTCATTTCGCTCTTCAGGGGATAGAATTCAGGAATTACTTTCTCTTGAGCTTAACAACTAATACATGAGTACAGTGAGTGCTTATTTTCACTAACCTAGAGTGGACAATGTTCGAGCATCTGTTGACTCCTTGTGGTTCAATTACAGTTTAATAACGTAGCACTACACTTCGTGATGCTTTCACTTTCTGTGTTAGCTGTCTACGGCGTTCATCATGCAGTACATCTGTCCTTTCCACTGTGGTGCCAGGAATTCAAGTGGCTTCCCGGGTTATTATTTACAATATGAAACAGAAGAAGTGGAAAATTATTAGTATTGACTTACAAGCTACTGGATACATTTATTAAGGATCGGGACTGGTCTGGAGTTTAGGGTCTTCCTATAGTGCACATTCATTTTCTTTGTCCATCAAGAGACAGGATTATAATTCATTTTAGCAGTGTTCAGGAGTGCCGGTATTAATGGCTTTAAGGTCTGAGTAATCTAACAATCTACTTCTCACTCATCTTAACTCCAACTCAAGAAAATTGCTTAATTTACATATGAAAATGTACTCTCACAAGTGTACAAATGTCTTTCCTCCAGTATGTACGATTGAAGTCATGGCGGTTAGCAGTTTAAAGTTTGGATTGTTTCGTCACCCACACGTCAGCCACTCACAGCGGCTGCACAGTGTTGCGTGAGCTCCAATACTCAGTATCCGTTCGCGCTAAGGCTGTAACAGAGCTGGTGGTCGTCGAGTGCTCCTTTTTTTTGTGAACTTCGTATCACACGAGTGCATCGATACAAACACCTCGCGCGCGTTTTCCATCGGAGGAGCCAGACACTGAAGCTGCCTCCATACTTCTCTGTCAACTGCCTCCCATGAGGCTCACAGGTAAGTGACGACGAATGTTTTAGCTGTCGCTGCACTTAGAACAACACTGAACTTTGCGTTGCACCTGTTGTCGTAGCCTTGACTTCTTTTTACACTTGCAGTACAACACTACCACTAATATACAGTGAACAGTTACTTTTATTATGCACGTCGCACTTTAGTGTGCATCTTCACACAGCATTCGTGCTTAGTTCCTTCGCCGATGGAGTTCATTTACAAAACAACCAATTTTGCAGGTTTCCTCCTTTGGTATAGAAAGACTTATATTCTACTATTTACAAAATATCACTTACGAGCTAATATTTACAATTAATGGTCACTCCTTTTGTTAAGTCCAGTGAACAACTGCTTTATGAATGGACTCTTTATATCTCAAGATTTGCTTTCACTAGTGAACCTAAAAATATTCTTTCAAACTTTCTTTTAAGTGCTCATCTCCTCATTATGAAAACTACAGGTTTCGCAACACTCGTTGCATTTATTCTTTAGTGCACCCAAGATCATTTTCTACTGCCACGCAGCATATCTACTACTTAATCAGTATGCATTTAACGCTGAATCTTTTTTTCTTTTGCTTGCCAAATTTGTTTTTATATTTGAGGGCAGACTGGATAACAATAGGTCTCCCTCTTCGCTTCATGTACTCAGCAATCGTTCTCTGTTAAAAAAAATAGGGTAACGCGTGTCTACTATTTTTTTGCATGAATGGAATTACCGACAGTTCACTGGGTTTACGCAACCGGTCCATAACAAACATTACCAAAGCTAGCGAAGTTCATCACGCTACGTGTCTCATTTCTCATAAGCACTGCTTTGCTTCGAAGCACACGTGCCTTTTACAAGTCGACCCTTGGTCTGGGTTAATGAACCAGAATCAAAAGGAACGGGCAGAAGGAAAATGGATTTCATAAGAGGAGTGTCTTAGGAGACATTTTTGCAATAAAATCTGCATGTAAATAAAATTATCATAATAAACATAGGCACCTATATAAATTTCAACCTCTTTCATTACAGCATACTTTGCTACTTCTACGTCTTACTCAGGTTATAGTCAATATTAAGTTTAAATATCACTGTATTGCTTGTTCTTTAGATTAGCCTTCAATTAGGGTATTGAATGGTCGCTAGATTACACTACAAATCTTCTGAAGATCTTTACTTGGACTTATTTATGATACAGGGGGCTTGCTGTGTGGTTATTTAGTAACTTGATTCTACTGAAATCAATTCGTCAGCTAACATTCCTCATATACTCTTTACATTGGGCTCAGATCACAGGGAAATAGTTTACTTTCATAGCAATTAATGGCCTCGTGGAGTACTTACGCTACATTATTGATGCTTCATGGTTTGCCTCCATTTGTACTGTATTTCACGTTACTTAGTTTACTACAGCTTATTGTCTCCTTGCGTGAACACATGCGGGTTACCACTTGTTTTTCCATTTAACAGCACGCTTTAACTGAACTTTAAGCTATTTCTTCTACTCCTGTCCACTGTCTGGAGTGTTTGAACATGTACCTTTTTTTTTTAAGCAGGTAATTTGGGCTTTTACAACAGAACTTCAAGTACTTACATTACTAAAAATAAATCTATAAATATTCTTGTACCTTGAGAGAAGTGCTTATTTACGCATCCTTCTCCATTTCTCACCTTTACATATTTATATAGTTCCGGGCAATCGCCTCGCAAGCATTTTTTTTTTTTTTTTTTTTATAATACTAACTTAAAATTAAATTGAAATTCTTGGTGCAACCCCAGTTTCCTGCTTCAGCTTGTTGAAGAAATATCGGTTCATGTCCATCACTATAAACAATTTTTTCATACATAGCATTTAATACTTAAAGTTTACATGTAATAGCCGTTACCATGTAGTCAGTGCGCTGTTCAACACAATACTTATCATTAACAGTTCACACAAGGAAATTTCCAGTAAGCAAGAATTCATTTCCACGACAGTATTTAACCACTACCATTATAAAATTTCTTTAAGTCTTGATGGTGAAATAAGCCTTTTACTCTCCCCGTAGCCGGGTCAGTTAACAAATAACTCCCTATGTGCGGTTTCCTTAAAATAAGGTAAGGACCTTGGTACATATGTTGCCACTTGCGATTTTTCTTACATATTAATGATGGCTTGAAATGAGTCTTAAGTAATACCTTTTCACCTACATGGTAATTTACAACTTTGTTTACTTTTTTATCATAGCCTTTCTTCCTTAATTGAGCATTGGTGGTAATGGAACTTAAAGCTTCTCGAATTTTGACATCTAGATCTACCTCAGGGCTAGGTATCTTGGGAAGAGGATCAACCCACTCATTCTGTTCCTTCTTTCGAGATATCAACTCGTGTGGAGTAAAACCTGTGGAAGTGTGTGGCAAATTATTAACTATCTCCTCAAAAGGTGTCACAAAATCAACCCAACGAGTTTGCTTGTCTGGAATGTACGTCCGAACAAATCTGTTAAACTCCTTGAAGATCCGCTCAGTCAAATTCGACTGAGGCCTAAAACGTGATATTAAGATCTGCTTGACATTGTGATGGGCCAAAAACTCACGCCATTTGCGGCAAGTAAAGTTGGATGCATTATCTGAAAGTATAGATTCGGGGACTCCGAATCGAGGGAAATAGTCATTTTCAAGACACCGTATAATAGGCGGAGCACAAGATGTCTTCATAACATACATTCGAACGTATTTAGTGAAGTTGTCGAGAACAGCAACGAGGTATTTGACACCTCCCCTACCCATCGGTAGAGGGCCAGCCAGGTCAATGCTAATGAGCTGATTAGGTCTTTCTGCGATGATCGGATTCAATGGAATTAAAGTAGGAATATTCAGAGCTTTCCCCTTTTGGCAGATGACACAGAATTTTAGCAACTTGTGTATCCGACGGTGTAGGTTGGGCACATAACAGTAAGTAGCAATCTTCTTTTTACACTTCTCTGGACCATAGTGGCCCCAAGAAATGTGGGTATACCACAAAAGATGTTCGACAAAACTGCTAGGTATACAAACAAGCCAGTTGTCTGATGACACAGAGGTACGATGAAATAATACCTGATTATGAATCTTGAAGAATTTGGACAACTTATGGTTTGGATTTTCTTGAAGAAGTCTGATTACTTTTCCCCACTTAGGATCTGTGGTCTGTAGTGTCTGGATTTGCTTGCACAGTTCCAAGAAATATTTTCTATGAATGGGATCCTGCATAAGAAGAACTTTGTAATTCGACATCTGTTCTACCAACTCACTTGTCTCAGGCAGACCTTCTGGTGAACGAGAAAGTGCGTCTGCAATAATGTTATCCTTGCCCTTTATATACACAATATCAAAATCGTATTCTTGCAGAAATAAACACCACCTGGTCAGACGCGGATGTTGTAATTTACAGGTCAAAAGATACGAAAGTGCTTGATGGTCCGTAAACACTTTTATCTTTCTGCCAAAAATGTAATAATTAAACCTCTTGAAGGACCAAATAACTGCAAGTGCCTCCAGCTCAGTAACTGAATAGGACTTTTCACATTCTGTTAAGACCCTACTCGCAAAACTAATCACTCTGATCTGCTCTGTTTCGTCTACTAATTCAATCTGAAACAAACATGATCCAATTCCAACAAACGAAGCGTCTGAGGTGATACAAAATTCTTTGTCCATTTGTGGATGACAGAGAATGTTATTGTTTACAAGACCATCTTTAATTGCCTGAAAAGCTTTCTGACACTCTGGTGTCGAAATCCAATGCGTACTTTTCTTCAGAAGATTGTGCAAAGCGGGATTGTTCATTACTTGACCAGACAGAAATCGTCGAAAGAAAGACGAAAGACCGAGAAATCCTCTTAGTTGCCTCTTAGTTACCGGCGTAGGGAAATTCTTAATCGCAGACAACTTTTCCGGGTCGGGTTTAATCCCTTCAGGTGTAATCACATGACCTAAAAACTTTACCTCACGTTTTCCAAATTTTGACTTTTTCAGATTCGCTGTAACACCATGTTCTTGAAATCTCTGAAACACCTTTCGTAGAATAGCTAAATGATCTTCCCAGTTCTTAGTGGCTATCAACACGTCATCTACATAAACAGTTACCTCATCCAGAAGTTCAGGTCCTAACACAAAATCGAGAGCAGAAATAAATATTCCCGAGCTTACATTTAAACCAAAAGGCATGACCTTAAACTGATATGAGCGGCCGGCAAATATAAAAGCAGTATATTTTCTGGATTCCTTGGCCAATTTCACCTGCCAATAGCTACTTCTTAAATCGAGTGTACTCAAAAATCTAATGCCATGAAATTTTTGCAAGTGCTCCTCAAGTGCTTCAGGCCGAGTCCTTATCGGTACAATTATTTTGTTTATTGATCTGGCGTCCAGTACTAGTCTGACACTACCGTCCTGTTTAAGTACGGACAACAAGGGACTTGAGTACGGCGAATTCGATAACTCGATAACATCCCAACACAGCATTTTCCTAATCTCATGCTTTACAGCTTCTCGTCGGGCGTAGGGTACTGAATAGCTTGCTTTGCAGAACGTTGAGTGGGGAAGCACTTCCATTTTATACTCGAACCCTTTTATTACTCCTGGTTTCTTTGAAAAGATTTTCTTGTAACTTACTAATAAATGGAACAACTCATATTTCTGCTCCCCCCTGAGTTCAGTCGATTCCTTGGCTTTAGCATCGATCTCGTCTGTGTCAGGAAGTAAGTCTTCATACTCATTGTCATTTATGTCATCCCATTTACTCAGGTCATTTGTCTGATCAAAGCACGGTTTGGCGGTCCTCTGTCGTCTCCAAACCTGATGCAATGTCAACACTGCCTTCACTTTACTCCTTAACAAGTTAACAACAACTTGTTGTTGATTTACGATAAAGGTACACATTCCAGATTCAATATCTATCACTGCTTTTGTTTGTCGAAGAAACTCCATCCCCAAGAGACATGGAACTGACAAGTTCTTTACTATTAGAAAGTGGCAAAAAACCAAAACAGATTCTATCTGCAGTTGAAGCTGCGTCTGTAAACTAACTCTCTGTTTCAATGGACCAATCGCTCCCGATATGGAGCAGCCCTGAATCGGCAATGATAAAACTTTTGAAACAGAAGACACCTGTCTGAAGAGACATGATGACATCACAATGATGTTTGCTCCTGTATCAACAATGGCTGTGACAGGAATGTTGGCAATAGAAATCTTAATCGAAGCCTGGACCTGTTCATCATAAATGTCATTAATGTCATGAGCTTCTAGGTCAGGTGCAAGGTCATCTCGTAAGTCGGTCTCATGGTCGTACCGTATCGCATTAACATACTCAGAATCAGAGTATGCGTTAGTACCCCCACTGGAACCGGCAGCGACCTCTAGGAGGCTGAAAGGTGCTGCCTCTAATTTTCCGCAGGATGTTTAACCTGTTTGTCATTCATGGCCTTAAGTGTTTGTTCCGTTTCATATTGGTGCTGGTTATGTGGTACAAATGCCGGTGTAAAGGGGTAAAATCCACTGGGTGCATTCACTTGTGAATAGAATACTTGAGAAGGCTGATGTTGCCCGATCTTTTGGTTGCCGGCAAAACCATTTCCTTGTGAAGGAAAGTTCGCATTTGGTGCCATTTGAAAATTGTTCCGCGGTCCTCTATCCTGTGAATAGTTGTTCTTATGTTGTGCTGGGTGGCCTCCGCCTTGCCCATGCCACTTGCTATATTTCGACCTATAACTTTGATTGTACACTGGTCCATTTGAAAAATTACCACTAGTTTGTGGAGAATTTCCATGCTGCTCAGGCGCAGAATTAAAGGGTGGGTTTCCGTACTGATGTTGTACCTGGTGGTTGTAAATTGGGTGGTATCTCTGCTGATTACTGTAATTGGTTTTCTGCTTCCATTTAAAGTTATTGCCGTTTGCGTTTTGATAACCGCTGGCAGGTTGGTAACAGCGGTCGCAGTAGCTCGCTCTCTCCTTGGGCGCATTGTTGTCCGCGTGCGATGCATTCTGCTGGCTGCCAGGGAAGAATTTGCCGCTGCCAACCTTGGAGCGCACATCCTCGCTAATTAAATCTAAGGAATCCAGCACAGAAAGGAATACATCCGTGTCTTCTTCGGACACATTTACTAATTTCTCTCTAATAGACACAGGGAGTTTGCTTTTGAGAATCATAATTACGTCCTTGGAAGAAATCGGAGAATCCCAGAATTTAATTTTTGCTAGATACTTCTCAAAGTATCGCCGGAGACTTCCATGCTTCTCATTGAAAATTTCCGCACCATACACCGCCTTCCTTAATCTTTGCTGTACCCCATTACTCCAAAATTTTGATAAGAACATTTTCTCAAACTCTTCATAATTCCTACACGTGTCTACCATTTCCGTTCCCCATAATGCTGCATCACCAGAAATAAAGCCAGTGACGAACTGAATACGCTGTCTGTCTGTCCAGCTCCTGGGAAATATGCCGGAAAAATTCTTTAGGAACACGATGGGGTGTATTTCTCGCTTCTGCGGATGAAAAACAGGAAAAGTGCGATGCCTAATCACACTTTCCTCTTGCATTAAACTCACAATTGTGGGCGGATCATTTAGTTTCCCTACTCGGGACTCAACAGGACTGTTGTTTTGCATGTAATCAGGCGGTGAACAATAAGGAGTTGACTGACATTCGTCACCGTCTAAAGAGTTGTTCCCTATAGTTTGCGTATGCGTGTGCGGATTTTCTACCCAGTTTCTCAGCATTCTGACTTCGTCCACTACTTGCTGCTTCCACTCGGGAAGATCCCGTGTGAGTGTCCTCCGAATCTGTCCCAATTCAGAAACTACTGTGTCTCCCGACTTACCAGGAGCAGCTAAGATTTCGTAAGTTACATCCTTGACAGTCTCCCTAAGCTCCTCCCTGACCTTCTTTTCGATAAAAATATCTTTACCCTTTATCCATTCACTGTAGTGTTCCGACAATGCCTCTGCGTGTGCTTTCACGGTGCTCTTAACCTGTTCTTCAATATTGATTGAGTCTATCTGCCTCGACAGATCCTCCACTACACCTTCAATGTCAGATACTGCATTTCTAACTGAGTTTATTTCTTTGGTAGCTGCCTGAATTTTTGTGTTTAATGTTCCAGATACTTCAGCTATTTCACTTTTCACCTGTTTCTGCATTTTCTGAATTTGATCACTGATCTTAGTTTGCACCTCACCCAAATGGGTATTTAATTCAGCCGTAATTTCTTTATGCAGATCTGTTTTGATTGTGCCTAGCTGTGTTTTTAATGATTCGCTTACAGCATCTAGTCGGGCGTTAACAGTCTCATTTTGTGTTTTTATAGTCTCATTTTGTGTTTTTACTGATTCGCTTACAGCATCTAATCGGGCGTTAACAGTCTCATTTTGTGTTTTTACTGATTCGCTTACAGCATCTAATCGGGCGTTAACAGTCTCATTTTGTGTTTTTATAGTCTCATTTACTGCGTCAAACTGTTGTTTCAGCATTTCCATTAACGCACCGAGGTCATTTGTAGCTGCAGCGGGAAGAATTTGGACTTTAGGGTCACTTTCCCCTGTTACAGACATGGTTAGTTCAGTTTCCACACGGGAACCTACCGTTCGCGATCGTAAAGGGTATGGAATACTATTAACGTCTTCACTCCCGTCTCCTGTTGTCACCTGTCTCTGTTTACTATCTGCCATTTTCGTTAGTAAATCACGTGCTACGTAAGGCTTTCGTCGTTTGTCAGTGACGTGGTGAGTCCGCTAAGAGCACCGCTCTCGCGTGAGCAAAAAATGAAATTCTATCTGGCGAGAAGACAAGATGGAACCTAACCGTTTCAGACAAATGAATGAAGATGCTCTTCACTGCAAGTTGCGCACACTATCCACCATGTTGAAAATGTAATACAGCTATACTAACAATGGGGAGAAATAATTTCTATTATCAGACTACGAATAATTTTACTTTGAAAGATAAAATAAAGCAGATTTTCTATAGCGGGAA